>NC_092114.1:32840865-33213365 GCF_045679555.1 Salvelinus alpinus
TTTAAAATCACCAATGGCCTCGTGGTAACATCCCTGAGACGTTTCCTTCCTGTCCTGCAGCTAAGTTCAGAAGGACGACTGTATCTTTGATGTGTCTTGGTGGTTTAATACAACAACCATAGCATCATTATTAACTGGTTCATGCTTAATTTAAAGAGATATTCAATGATTTGTTATTGTTTCCCACCAATCACTGCCCTTCTTTTCAAAAAGCTCCCTGGTCTTTGAAGCTGAATCTGTGCTTGAAATTCAATACTTGACTGAGGGACCTTACAGATGTTGTATGTATGGAGGACAGAGGAACAGGTAGACACTACAAAATCAGGTCAACCCCTATTATTTCTTACAAAGTTAGTCTATGTAACTTATTATTATTTTTTTTTTTATCACCTTTATTTAACCAGGTAGGCAAGTTGAGAGCAAGTTCTCATTTACAACTGCGACCTGGCCAAGCTAAAGCAAAGCAGTTCGACACATACAGTATAACAACACATGGAGTAAAACAAACATACAGTCAATAATACAGTAGAAAAATAAGTCTATATACAATGTGAGCAAATGAGGTGAGATAAGGGAGGTAAAGGCAATAAATAGGCCATGGTGGCGAAGTAAATACAATATAGCAATTAAAACACTGGAATGGTAGATTTGACAGTAGATGAGTGTGCAAAGTAGAAATACTGGGGTGCAAAGGAGCAAAATAAATAAATACAGTAGGGGAAGAGGGAGTTGTTTGGGCTATTTATAGATGGGCTATGTACAGGTGCAGTGATCTGTGTGCTGCTCTGACAGCTGGTGCTTAAAGCTAATGAGGGAGATAAGTGTTTCCAGTTTCAGAGATTTTTGTAGTTCGTTCCAGTCAATGGCAGCAGAGAACTGGAAGGAGAGGCGGCCAAAGGAGGAATTGGCTTTGGGGGTGACAAGTGAGATATACCTGCTGGAACGCGTGCTACGGGTGGGTGCTGCTATGGTGACCAGCGAGCAGGGATAAGGCGAGATATTACCTAGCAGGGTCTTGTAGATGACCTGGAGCCAGTGGGTTAGGCGACGAGTATGAAGCGAGGGCCAGCCAACGAGAGTGTACAGGTTTGCAGTGGTGGGAAGTATATAGGGCTTTGGTGACAAAACGGATGGCACTGTGATAGACTGCATCCAATTTGTTGAGTAGGGTGTTGGAGGCTATTTTGTAAATGACATCGCCGAAGTCGAGGATCGGTAGGATGGTCAGTTTTACAAGGGTATGTTTGGCAGCATGCGTGAAGGATGCTTTGTTGCGAAATAGGAAGCCAATTCTAGATTTAACTTTGGATTGGAGATGTTTGATGTGAGTCTGGAAGGAGAGTTTACAGTATAATCAGACACTTAGGTATTTGTAGTTGTCCACATATTCTAAGTCAGAACCGTCCAGAGTAGTGATGCTGGAGGGGCGGGCAGGTGCAGGCAGCGAACGGTTGAAGAGCATGCATTTAGATTTACTTGTATTTAAGAGCAGTTGGAGGCCACGGAAGGAGAGTTGTATTGCATTGAAGCTCGTCTGGAGGGTTGTTAACACAGTGTCCAAAGAAGGGTCAGAAGTATACAGAATGGTGTCGTCTGCTTAGAGGTGGATCAGAGAATCACCAGCAGCAAGAGCGACATCATTGATGTATACAGAGAAGAGAGTCGGCCCAAGAATTGAACCCTGTGGCACCCCCATAGAGACTGCCAGAGGCCCGGACAACAGGCCCTCAGATTTGACACACTGAACTCTGTCGGAGAAGTAGTTGGTGAACCAGGCGAGGCAATCAATTGAGAAACCAAGGCTGTTGAGTCTGCCAATGAGGATGTGGTGATTGACAGAGTCGAAAGCCTTGGCCAGGTCAATGAATACGGCTGCACAATATTGTTTCTTATCGATGGCGGTTAAGATATCGTTTAGGACCTTGAGCGTGGCTGAGGTGCACCCACGACCGGCTCTGAAACCAGATTGCATAGCGGAGAAGGTACGGTGGGATTCGAAATGGTCGGTGATCTGTTTGTTAACTTGGCTTTCGAAGACCTTAGAAAGGCAGGGCAGGATAGATATAGGTCTGTAGCAGTTTGGGTCAAGAGTGTCCCCCTCTTTGAGGGGGATGACCGCAGCTGCTTTCCAATCTTTGGCAATCTCAGACGACACGAAAGAGAGGTTGAACAAGCTAGTAATAGGGGTTGCAACAATTTCGGCAGATAATTTTAGAAAGAAAGGGTCCAGATTGTCTAGCCTGGCTGATTTGTGGGGGTCCAGATTTTGCAGCTCTTTCAGAACATCAGCTGACTGGATTTGGAAAAAGGGAAGGCTTGGGCGAGTTGCTGTGGGGGGTGCAGTGCTGTTGGCCGGGGTAGGGGTAGCCAGGTGGAAAGCATGGCCAGCCATAGAAAAATGCTTATTGAAATTGTCAATTATAGTGGATTTATCGGTGGTGACAGAGTTTCCTATCCTCAGTGCAGTGGGCAGCTGGGAGGAGGTGCTCTTATTCTCCATGGACTTGACAATGTCCCAGAACTTTTTTGAGTTTGTGTTGCAGGAAGCAAATTTCTGCTTGAAAAAGCTAGCCTTGGCTTTTCTAACTGCCTGTGTAAATTGGTTTCTAACTTCCCTGAAAAGTTGCATTTCACGGGGGCTGTTTGATGCTAATACAGAACGCCACAGGATGTTTTTGTGTTGGTTAAGGGCAGTCAGGTCTGGAGAGAACCAAGGGCTGTATCTGTTCCTGGTTCTAAATGTCTTGAATGGGGCATGCTTATTTAAGATGGTGAGGAAGGCATTTTTAAAGAATAACCAGGCATCCTCTACTGACGGGATGAGGTCAATATCCTTCCAGGATACCCGGGCCAGGTCGATTAGAAAGGCCTGCTCGCTGAAGTGTTTCAGGGAGCGTTTGATAGTGATGAGTGGAGGTCGTTTGACCGCTGACCCATTACGGATGCAGGCAATGAGGCAGTGATCGCTGAGATCTTGGTTGAAAAGAGCAGAGGTGAATTTAGAGGGCAAGTTGGTTAGGATGATATCTATGAGGGTGCCCGTGTTTACGGCTTTGGGGTTGTACCTGGTAGGTTCATTGATAATTTGTGTGAGATTGAGGGCATCAAGCTTAGATTGTAGGATGGCCGGGGTGTTAAGCATGTCACAGTTTAGGTCACCTAGCAGCACGAGCTCTGAAGATAGATGGGGGGCAATCAGTTCACATATGGTATCCAGAGCACAGCTGGGGGCAGAGGGTGGTCTATAGCAGGTGGCAACAGTGAGAGACTTGTTTTTAGAGAGGTGGATTTTTAAACGTAGAAGTTCAAATTGTTTGGGTACAGACCTGGATAGTAGGACAGAACTATGCAGGCTATCTCTGCAGTAGATTGCAACACCGCCCCCTTTGGTCGTTCTATCTTGTCTGAAAATGTTGTAGTTAGGGATGGAGTTTTCAGAGTTATTGGTGGTCTTCCTAAGCCAGGATTCAGACATGACTAAGACATCCGGGTTGGCAGAGTGTGCTAAAGCAGTGAATAAAACAAACTTAGGGAGGAGGCTTCTAATGTTAACATACATGAAACCAAGGCTTTTACGGTTACAGAAGTCATAAAAAGAGAGCACCTGGAGAATAGGAGTGGAGCTAGGCACTGCAGAGCCTGGATTCACCTCTACATCGCCAGAGGAACAGAGGAGGTAGGATAAGGGTACGGCTAAAAGCTACGAGAATTGGACGTCTAGGACGTCCAGAACAGAGAGTAAAAGGAGCAGGTTTCTGGGGGCGATAAAATAGATTCAAGGTATAGTGTACAGACAAAGGTATGGTAGGATGTGAATACAGTGGAGGTAAACCTAGGCATTGAGTGATGATGAAAGAGATATTGTCTCTAGAAACATCATTGAAACCAGGTGATGTCATCGCATGTGTGGATGATGGAACTGAAGGGTTGGATAAGGTATAATGAGCAGGGCTAGAGGCTCTACAGTGAAATAAGCCAATAAACACTAACCAGAACAGCAATGGACAAGGCATATTGACATTAAGGAGAGGCATGCTTAGCCAAGTGATCATAAGGGTCCAGTGAGTAGTGAGGTTGGCTGGGGTCACTGCGATTCAGACAGCTAGCCGGGCCATGGGTAGCAAGCTAGCAGAAGATGGAGGTCTGTTTTTAGCCACCCCGTGCGTTTCAAGACAGCTAACGATTAGCGGGCCGCAGTTAGCAGATGGGCATTCAGGTTACGTCGCGATGGAGGGGCCAGTTGAATAACTCCCTCGGGCAGATAACGTCGGTATTCCAGTCGTGAAGGCCCGGTGGGGCTCTGCATCGGCAGTAAACGGGTCCGGAAAGGTGATTGTAGCCCAGGAGTGGCTGATGGAACTCTTCAGCTAACTAGCTCCGGGATAATTGGTGTTTGCTCCGGAATCGACGTTAGCCAATAGTCACTCGGATAGCAGCTAGTTAGCTACAAGTTCCAGGTGTAAATGTCCAGAGCTTGCGGTAGAAATCCGGGGATATGGAGAGAAAATAGGTCAGGTATGCTTTGGTCTGAGTCGCGTTGTACAAAACTGGCGATAGCTTTCCGAGCTAAAGGATAGCTGATGACCGCTAGCCGTGGTTAGCTGAATACTAACGTTAGCTAGTGAGCTGGCTAACTTCTGGCTAGCTTCTGTTGTGCATTTTGGATACGAGGTGAATAATACTTTTGGTAAAAACAGATCCGCACCACATTTGGTGAGGCGGGTTGCAGGACAGTGTTTTGAAGTTGAGTTTTTCGAAAAAAATATATAGATAAAGATGTGGGAAGAAAAAGATAAAAATACATAAAATATATATACACGGGACAAGACGAGGACAAAGGATGTCTGACTGCTACGCCATCTTGGAAGAAGATATTATATTATCTAGTATATAAAAATAATATATGTCATTCATCAGATGCTTTTATCCAAAGCGACTTACAATAAAACCTGCTGTCGTTTATGTATGGGTGGTGACGGGAAAATTATGTGATTTGTTAAGCCACATTTTACTCCTGAACTAATTTAGAATTTTCTTTTCACTTTGACAATATGGAGTATTTTGTGTAGATCAATGACAAAAAAAACACAAATAAATCTATACTGAACAAAAATATAAATGCAACATGCAACAATTTCTAAGATTTTACTGAGTTACAGTTCATAGGAAATATGTCAATTGAAATTAATTCATTAGGCCCTAATCTATGGATTTCACATGACTGGGCAGGGGTGCAGCCATGGATGGGCCTTTGAGGGCATAGGCCCACCCACTTGGCAGCCAGGAC
The DNA here is from genome assembly GCF_045679555.1 of Salvelinus alpinus. Classification (NCBI taxonomy): domain Eukaryota; kingdom Metazoa; phylum Chordata; class Actinopteri; order Salmoniformes; family Salmonidae; genus Salvelinus; species Salvelinus alpinus. The sequence goes on from NC_092114.1 coordinate 32,846,153, forward strand.
CACCCACTGGGGATCAGAATGCGTTTTTCCCAACAAAAGGGCTTTATTACAGACAGAAAAACTTCTTTGTTCAGTATATTTCAATCACAGTTTGCAATGCAACAAATTGTGAAAAAATCCCAAAATCCAATACTTATGATACCCATTGTATTTCCTAATGATTTAGGAAATGGGCCCTTCCCACTCACCAAACTGTGATTCAATCCTGTTGTTAGTTTAAAAAATGTGTTTCTATACCAAAGATGGAATAAATGGAGCACTTCTCAACAAGGTCAGAAATATAATATAGCCTTGTCTGAATAATGTCAGAGAAGCTGGTAATGTATGCAAATATGTCCTACAATCCATACTAGAAATAGTATGATATACAGTATAATGTAGGTAAAACCCAATACAATGAAATGGATTTAAATGGCCATACACTGTTTATATGATTGATACAAATAACATATGTACATTTGATTATTTAAAGCCCAGTGAGGTCAAAAACATGATTTTCCTGTGTTTTATATATATTACTACACTATGAAGTTGGAATAATACTGTGACATTGTGAAAAGGGTGATAATACCCTTTTAGTGTAAGAGCTGTTTTGGAGAGTTACAAACCTCTCTCCCCACTTAGACCACTCGCAGACAGTCCTTGCAAAATTATTGCTTGAGAAATTGCTCTTTGCTGAGGAGCTATTTTTGTTTATTTAAAAAAAATGTAAAGGTAGACTCACCGCAGATATTGAGATTAGCGAGATGCAAGACTTCGCTCTTACACAATCACACAGTAACTGCGCATGTGCACGGGCGCGCTTAACGTTAGAGCGTGGTAACCAGGGCACCAAAACAGCAGAGAAGTTGAGCCTCACCCTTCAACGCTCTTAGATGTTGCAGAAATTGACCCGCTATGCTGTTTACTTTCTGTATCTATGTCATATCGCTGAGTCTACCTTTAACGAAAACAATCACAGTAAGGCACTTCATTTTTACCCAGAAATGATTTGATATTGAGATAAAAACATCTGCTTTGGACCTTTAATCAGATTAAATACAATATACAGTATATTCATTTTATGATATGTTTTGGTAACTTGATAAGGAGAGACAAAGCTCTATTACCTCCCCTATCGACACCCACTCTGTGAGTGACAATATGAATTGACACTGTGATCAATGTCAGAGCTGTGTGTTGGAAACTGATGACTGAATCACACCGTGTGAATGAGAGACACACACGCACACACAGCAGACAAAGTGAGACCCTCTGAGGGGTGTTCACATTAACTCTTCAGTAATGCTCTTTCGCAGTGTAAAACATTGAAGATGTCATATCCACTGTACAGACATATACAACTAAACTGTGAACACATAGCAGAGACAGAGATACAGCTACAAAATCTAAAACATCATTAATGCATCAACTCCCACTCTAAGTCATTTGAATAGCGGCTTCTATAAGAACAGAGATACGTCCCAAATGGCACTATACAGTGCCTTCGGAAAGTATTCAGACCCCTTGACCTTTTCCACATTTTGGTAAGTTACAGCCTGATTCTAAAATGTATTACATTGTTTTTGTTCCTCATCAATCTACACACAAGACCACATAATGACGAAGCAAAAACTGTTTTTTAGAATTCTTTGCTAATTTATAAAAAAAAAAAACTGAAATATCACATTTACATAAGTATTCAGACCCTTTACTCGGTACTTTGTTGAAGCACCTTTGGCAGCGATTACAGTCTCGAGTATTCTTGGGTATGATGCTACTGCATCATACCCTCATAACCAAAATGTTGAGATCCTCTCAAGCTCTTTCAGTGTGGATGAGGAGCTTTGCTGCACAGCTATTTGCAGGTCTCTCCAGAAATGTTCGATTGGGTTCAAGTCTGGGCTTTGGCTATGCCACTCAAGGACATTCAGAGACTTGTCCCAAAGCCACTCCTGCGTTGTCTTGGCTGTGTGCTTAGGGTCGTTGTCCTAACGACCCTAAGTTTAAGGTCCTGAGCGCTCTGGTGCAGGTTTTCCTCAAGGATCTCTCTGTACATTGCTCCGTTCATCTTTGCCTCGATCTTGACTAGTCTCCCAGTCCCTACCGCTGAAAAACATCCCCATAGCATGATGCTGCCACCACCATGCTTCACCATAGGGATGGTGCCAGGTTTCCTCCAGACGTGATGCATGCCATTCAGGCCAAAGAGTCAATCTTGGTTTCATCAGACCAGAGAATCGTGTTTCTCACGGTCTGAGAGTCTTTAGGTGTCTTTTGGCAAACTCCAAGCGGGCTGTCATTTGCCTTTTACTGAGGAGTGGCTTCCGTCTGGCCACTCTACCACGAAGGACAGATTGGTGGAGTGCTGCAGAGATGGTTGTCTTTCCGGAAGGTTCTCCCATCTCCAAAGAGGAACTCTAGAGCTCTGCCAGAGTGACCATCGGGTTCTTGGTCATCTCCCTGACCAAGGCCCTTCTCCCCCAATTGTTCAGTTTGAGCTCTAGGAAGAGTCTTGGTGATTCCAAACTTCTTCCATTTGAGAATGATGGAGGCCACTGTGTTCTTGGGGACCTTCAATGCAGCAGAAATGTTTTGGTACCCTTCCCCAGATCTGTGCCTCGACACAATCCTGTCTCGGAGCTCTACAGACAATTCCTTCGACCTCATGGCTTGGTTTTTGCTCTGACATTAACTGTCAACTGCGGGACCTTTTATATAGCCTTTCCAAATCATGTTCAATCAATAGAATTTACCACCGGTGGACTCCAATCAACTTGTAGAAACATCTGAAGGATGATCAAAGGAAACAGGATGCACCTGAATAAATAAGGTATTTCTGTTTTTTATTTTTTTTGTGCAAACATTTCTAAAAACCTGTTTTCGCTTTGTCATTATGGGGTATTGTGTGTAGATTGCTGAGGATTTTTTTTATTTAATAGATTTCAGATTACGGCTGTCACGTAACAAAATGTGGAAAAAGTCAAGGGGTCTGAATAGTTTCCGAAGGCATTGTATAGTGCACTAGTTTTGATCAGAGCCTGCAAGGATACTGTATGTGGAGATTGGTGATGTTCTGTAGATCGCAACACTTAGGTTATCCGTGTTATGCTTAATTGAGTTTAATTGAGCTTGTATAATGTGAGGTCATCCTGATTGGTTTGGTGAGACTTTGACAATACCTGTCGTTTGTCGCAACTAATTTTGACGATACATCTGTGATGCGTGGGCCCTAAGTGCCATGACCAAAAGTAGTGCACTATATAGGGTGTCATTTGGGAAGCAGAGCTTGACTTCCGAGACTCGGCTGGCTGTGAGCTTTTTCACAGAAACAAACCTCATGCCTTGTTGCTGAAGGTTTCATGAAAACCCTAGGTGTGAAAACATGGCTTAGTAACAAACCAATGCAAATTCCCACTAGATAATTGAAGCCTATAGCTAAAAGGCATGCACACATTTGCACATATTTCTTAATGGTTCAGGGAGCGTGCCATCCCTTCTCATTAAACTAAAGGGCTTCAATCCTACTTTAAAAAATGTGTTTCTGTACCAAAGATGGAATAAATGGAGTGCATCTCATCGAGGTCAGATATTTCACATAGCCTTCTGTGAATAATGTCCAGAAATAGAGTGTGATATACAGTATAATGGAGGTACAACCCAATACAATTAAATTGCCTTACACGGTTTATACGACTGACACAAACAATATAAATGTGATTATTTATTGAAGAGATATTTATTTTATGATTATGTCTTGGTAACTTGATAAGGCTGTATTTGTTCCCATATCAACACCCACTCTGTGACTGAATATATCCTCCACTCCTCCTCTTCTCCTGGCCTTACAGCTTCTACCAAGTCCCTACAGACATGTCTCTCTATCTCGCTGTGTCTCTCTCATTATGTCCCTCTCTCTCCCTCCATCTCTCTCTCTCTCTTTTTCTCTGCTCAGAGAAGGGAAAGCAGACAAGTACATCTCATTACTATCAGTCCACAGGCCCCAACCATTTGACTAAGGCACCGTTAACGAGTAGCTGTTCACCCCCAGCTTGTCTTTCCAAAGCAGAAGAGCGGCTGTCCTGGCCTCTGTATGCCCACGGTCCTGTCCTGTGCTGTCGACAACGGTAGCTAACTCAAAGGAACATAGAGAATCAACTCTTACAAGAAGAACAACATGATCTAAAATCTGCCACATAGGGAGACTCAGGGGCAGACAGAGAGATGGACAGACAGTCAGACTAGGCAGAGGGACAGAAAGACACAGTATAGGGACAGACAGACAGACCAGACAGAGGGACAGACTTAGAGACAGACGGAGTGGGACAAACACACTCCTGGGACTGGGGCAGACAGAGGGACAGACACAGTATAACAGCAGCTAGCAGGTCTGCGAGAAGTCAATGACTGATGTGAACAGAGACAACAATGTTTTTGCATTTGTGAAAATTGAAGAAATAGAACCATAAATTCATGAGAGACCAATCAATACCCCACACATGGCCAGACCCTGAAAGGTATCCAAATGAGGGAGCTCATTCAATGTCTACATCCCAAATGGCACCCTAGTCCTTATATAGTGCACAACTTGTGAACAGAGCCATGGTCAAAAGTAGTGCACTATAAAGTGAATAGTGTGCCATTTGGAATGCATTAAATATTTTCAGAGACATACATGCAATACACCCTCTGTTTACTGCCACTGGGCCAGAGGCCATATTAGACTGGGTTTAGTGACAGCACACACACACACACACACACACACACACACACACACACACACACACACACACACACACACACACACACACACACACACACACACACACACACACACACACACACACACACACACACACACACACACACACACACACACACACACACACACCATTACGGGGTTACACTGTTGTTAACATGAGCAATCTGACCAATCTTTCTCAGTATTATTGGTAAATCAATGAGCATCAGTCAGTCCTGCACCATTAGGTTGGCCAGGTTACAACCAGGGCACCGCCTGACCCTTCCCTTCAGCCAGCACAGCTCTGCAAACTCCATCACTAGACCACCAAACATGTTATTTATGATGGCTTTCATTACATATTACAGGAATAATGCTCTTTAAGAACTATACTGAAAGAGGAGTGAGCTACAGTACCTACAGTTATACTCCACAGAAAGAAATGTAGATAGGCCTATTATATTCTGTGTGTTGAACAAACCTAGATTTGACATTAATCATTGTAAATGATTGCACAATTAAAAAAGAGTAAACACTAGGGTGTTTATAAAGTAACTGAGTAATGATAATGATAGGCCTGTGACTGCTGCGCTGTGAGGTGATTGTCCCATTAAAGACATGTGTTTAATACCTGTCCCTCCCACAGGACTACCCTTAGATATGGGCCTCTTCCATCACGTTGCCAGGGCCATGCTGGCATGAAATGGGTCATAGGATACTTTAAATAAACATGATAATGAGGCAGACACTAAGCCAATCGCTAGGGGGGATGTTTGTGTTCTAGACCAAGCGGTCTCTGTGGATTTTCCTTTTGAATAATATTATAATAATGGAAAGAGATGCTGATTTATGTCTGTCGTGCCGGAGATGAACAGAACTCGTTGCGATATGTTTGTGTGTGTGTGTGTGTGTGTGTGTGTGTGTGTGTGTTTATGTGTGTGTGCATGCCTATGTGTGTGTGTGTGTGTGTGTGTGTGTGTGTGTGTGTGTGTGTGTGTGTGTGTGTGTGTGTGTGTATCTCTCATTGATCAGTCATGTCGAAAATATATTTAGAGAATCAATGCCGAGATAGACATAGAACATATCCCAGGTCTGTATTAACTCAACCCTCAGACAGAAGTGCTCTGAGTGTTGTGCTCAGTCTCACTTCCCCTCCATATCTCACTCACCAGCCCTACAGTGACAGCTAGCAGGAGACAGTAACTCCTCTCCTTTCCTGTATAGTGGGCTCGTCCCTCTCAGCAGGTGTCACAATTATCTCTCACTGGGTAAATCAGTGCAGACTCAGAAGGAGTACGCTAGTTGCTCAGAAGGAGTAATGAGTGACTCAATATGGGCTCAGTAGGAGTAATGTAGTGTCTCAGTAGGAGTAATGTAGTGTATCGGTAGGAGTAATGTAGTGGCGCAGTATGGGCTCAGTAGGAGTAAAGTAGTATGGGCTCAGTAGGAGTAATGCAGTGGCCCAGTATGGGCTCAGTAGGATTCATGTAGTGACTCAGCAGGAGTAATGTAGTGACTCAGTAGGAATAATGTAGTGGCACAGCATGGGCTCAGTAGGAGTAATGTAGTGGCTCAGTAGGAGTTATGTAGTCGCTCAGTATAGGCTCAGTAGGATTAATGTAGTGGCTCAGTAGGAGTTATGTAGTCGCTCAGTATAGGCTCAGTAGGATTAATGTAGTGACTCAGTAGGAATAATGTAGTGGCACAGCATGGGCTCAGTAGGAGTAATGTAGTGGCTCAGTAGGAGTTATGTAGTCGCTCAGAATAGGCTCAGTAGGATTAATGTAGTGACTCAGTAGGAATAATGTAGTGGCTAAGTATGGACTTAGTAGGAGTAATGTAGTGGCTCAGGAGTAATGTGGTGGCTCAGTAGGAGTAATGTAATTACTCAGCAGGAGTAATGTAGGGGCACCCCATGGGCCCAGTATGAGTAATGTAGTGACTCCGTATGGGGTCAATAGGAGTAATGTAGTAACTCAGTAGGAATAATGTAGTGGCTAAGTATACACTTAGTGGGAGTAATGTAGTGGCTCAGGAGTAATGTGGTGGCTCAGTAGGAGTAATGTAATTACTCAGCAGGAGTAATGTAGTGGCACCCCATGGGCTCAGTAGGAGTGATGTAGTGGCTCAGTATGGGCTCAGTAGGAGTAATGTAGTGGCTCAGTAGGAGTTATGTAGTGGCTCAGTAGGAGTAATGTAGTGGCTCAGTATGGGCTCAGTAGGAGTAAAGTAGTGGCTCAGTAGGTGTAATATAATTACTCAGCAGGAGTAATGTAGTGGCTCAGTATGGGCTCAGTAGGAGTAATGTGGTGGCTCAGTAGGAGTAATGTAATTACTCAGCAGGAGTAATGTAGTGGCACCCCATGGGCTCAGTAGGAGTGATGTAGTGTCTCAGTATGGGCTCAGTAGGAGTAATGTGGTGGCTCAGTAGGAGGTATGTAGTGGCTCAGTAGGAGTAATGTAGTGGCTCAGTAGGAGTAAAGTAGTGGCTCAGTAGGAGTTATGTAGTGGCTCAGTAGGAGTAATTTAGTGGCTCAGTAGGAGTAATGTAGTGGCTCAGTAGGAGTAATGTAGTGGCTCAGTATGGGCTCAGTAGGAGTAATGTAGTGGCTCAAAAGGAGTAATGTAGTGGCTCAGTAGGAGTAATGTAGTAGCTCAGTAGGAGTAATGTAGTGGCTCAGTAGGAGTAATGTAGTGGCTCAATAGGAGTAATCTAGTGGCTCAGTAGGAGTAATCTAGTGGCTCAGTAGGAGTAATGTAGTGGCTCAGTATGAGTAATGTAGTTGCTCGTTAGGAGTAATGTAGTGGCCAGTGTGGGCTCAGTAGGAGTAATGTAGTAGCTCAGCAGGTGTAATGTAGTAGCTCAGTAGGAGTAATGTAGTGGCCAGTGTGGGCTCAGTAGGAGTAATGCAGTGGCTCAGTAGGTGTAATGTAGTGGCTCAGTAGGTGTAATGTAGTGGCTCAGTAGGTGTAATGTAGTGGCTCAGTAGGTGTAATGTAGTAGCTCAGTAAGAGTAATGTAGTGGCCCGTGTGGGCTCAGTAGGAGTAATGCAGTGGCTCAAACGGTGTAATGTAGTGGCTCAATAGGAGTAATGTAGTGGCTCAGTAGGAGTAATGTAGTGGCTCAGTAGGAGTAATGTAGTGGCTCGTTATGGGCTCAGTGGGAGTAATGCATTGGCTCAAAAGGAGTAATGTAGTGGCTCAGTAGGAGTAATGTAGTGGCTCAGTAGGAGTAATGTAGTGGCTCAGTAGGAGTAATGTAGTGGCTCAGTATGGGCTTAATAGGAGTAATGCAGTGGCTCAAAAGGAGTAATGTTGTGGCTCAGTAGGAGTAATGTAGTGGCTCAGTAGGAGTAATGTAGTGGCTCAGTATGGGCTTAGTAGGAGTAATGCAGTGGCTCAAAAGGAGTAATGTTGTGGCTCAGTAGGAGTAATGCAGTGGCTAAAAAGGAGTAATGTAGTGGCTCAATAGGAGTAATGTAGTGGCTCAGTAGGAGTAATGCAGTGGCTCAGTAGGAGTAATGTAGTGGCTCAGTATGGGCTCAGTAGGAGTAATGCAGTGGCTCAAAAGGAGTAATGTAGTGGCTAAGTAGGAGTAATGCAGTGGCTCAAAAGGTGTAATGTAGTGGCTCAGTAGGAGTAATGTAGTGGCTCAGTAGGAGTAATGCAGTGGCTAAAAAGGAGTAATGTAGTGGCTCAATAGGAGTAATGTAGTGGCTCAGTAGGAGTAATGCAGTGGCTCAGTAGGAGTAATGTAGTGGCTCAGTATGGGCTCAGTAGGAGTAATGCAGTGGCTCAAAAGGAGTAATGTAGTGGCTCAGTAGGAGTAATGCAGTGGCTCAAAAGGTGTAATGTAGTGGCTCAGTAGGAGTAATGCAGTGGCTCAAAAGGAGTAATGTAGTGGCTCAGTAGGAGTAATGCAGTGGCTCAAAAGGTGTAATGCAGTGGCTCAGTAGGAGTAATGTAGTGGCTCAGTATGGGCTCAGTAGGAGTAATGCAGTGGCTCAGTAGGAGTAATGTAGTGGCTCAGTATGGGCTCAGTAGGAGTAATGCAGTGGCTCAAAAGGAGTAATGTAGTGGCTAAGTAGGAGTAATGCAGTGGCTCAAAAGGTGTAATGTAGTGGCTCAGTAGGAGTAATGTAGTGGCTCAGTAGGAGTAATGCAGTGGCTAAAAAGGAGTAATGTAGTGGCTCAATAGGAGTAATGTAGTGGCTCAGTAGGAGTAATGCAGTGGCTCAGTAGGAGTAATGTAGTGGCTCAGTATGGGCTCAGTAGGAGTAATGCAGTGGCTCAAAAGGAGTAATGTAGTGGCTCAGTAGGAGTAATGCAGTGGCTCAAAAGGTGTAATGTAGTGGCTCAGTAGGAGTAATGCAGTGGCTCAAAAGGAGTAATGTAGTGGCTCAGTAGGAGTAATGCAGTGGCTCAAAAGGTGTAATGTAGTGGCTCAGTAGGAGTAATGTAGTGGCTCAGTAGGAGTAATGCAGTGGCTCAGTAGGAGTAATGTAGTGGCTCAGTATGGGCTCAGTAGGAGTAATGCAGTGGCTCAAAAGGAGTAATGTAGTGGCTCAGTAGGAGTAATGCAGTGGCTCAAAAGGAGTAATGTAGTGGCTCAGTAGGAGTAATGCAGTGGCTCAGTAGGTGTAATGTAGTGGCTCAGTAGGTGTAATGTAGTGGCCAGTATGGGCTCAGTGGGAGTAATGTAGTGGCTCAGTAGGAGTAATGTAGTGGCTCAGTAGGTGTAATGTAGTGGCTCAGTAGGTGTAATGTAATGGCCAGTATGGGCTCAGTAGGAGTAATGTAGTGGCTCAGTAGGAGTAATGTAGTGGCTCAGTAGGTGTAATGTAGTGGCTCAGTAGGTGTAATGTAGTGGCTCAGTAGGTGTAATGTAATGGCCAGTATGGGCTCAGTAGGTGTAATGCAGTAGCTCAGTAGGAGTAATGTAGTAGCTCAGTAGGAGTAATGTAGTGGCCAGTATGGGCTCAGTAGGAGTAATGTAGTGGCCAGTATGGGCTCAGTAGGAGTAATGTAGTAGCTCAGTAGGTGTAATGTAGTAGCTCAGTAGGAGTAATGTAGTGTCTCAGTAGGTGTAATGTAGTGGCTCAGTAGGTGTAATGTAGTGGCCAGTATGGGCTCAGTAGGTGTAATGTAGTAGCTCAGTAGGTGTAATGTAGTGGCCAGTATTATGGGCTCAGTAGGAGTAATGTAGTAGCTCATTAGAAATAATGTAGTGGCCAGTATGGGCTCAGTAGGAGTAATGTAGTAGCTCAGTAGGTGTAATGTAGTAGCTCAGTAGGAGTAATGTAGTGGCCAGTATGGGCTCAGTAGGTGTAATGTAGTAGCTCAGTAGGAGTAATGTAGTAGCTCAGTAGGAGTAATGTAGTGGCCAGTATGGGCTCAGTAGGTGTAATGTAGTAGCTCAGTAGAAGTAATGCAGTAGCTCAGTAGTAGTAATGTAGTGGCCAGTATGGGCTCAGTAGGAGTAATGTAGTAGCTCAGTAGGAGTAATGTAGTAGCTCAGTAGGTGTAATGTAGTGGCTCAGTAGGTGTAATGTAGTGGCCAGTACGGGCTCAGTAGGAGTAATGTAGTAGCTCAGTAGGAGTAATGTAGTAGCTCAGTAGGTGTAATGTAGTGGCTCAGTAGGTGTAATGTAGTGGCCAGTATGGGCTCAGTAGGAGTAATGTAGTAGCTCAGTAGGTGTAATGTAGTGGCCAGTATGGGCTCAGTAGGAGTAATGTAGTAGCTCAGTAGGAGTAATGTAGTGGCTCAGTAGGAGTATTGTAGTGGCGCAGTACGGCTTCAGTACTGGCTGAGGCTGTGTTCGTTTATTGGGATGAGTATTTTCCTTGAGGCAGGACTGAGCGATTTCCACTAGATGGGCCAGCTGCAAAATTGGCTGTATTGTAAAAATGTTGGTCTTAATTTGGGGTTAGGGTTAAGGTTAGGGTTAGGTTTAAAATAAGAATTTGTTCTTAACTGACTTGCCTAGTTAAATAAAGGTTAAATCATTTTTTTTTCAATCAGAATGTATGACTTTGTGGCTGTGCCAGCAAGTGACCACTCTGCCTCCAGAACAAGATTCATGAACAAAAACGCTAAAATGCAACCCAAATGGCACACTCTTCCCCTATATAGTGTACTACTTTTGACCAAGGTCCCATATATAGGGAATAGGGTGCCATTTGGCATACTCAGACGCTCAGTAGGGGTAATGTACTATACTAGTGAAAATGAGCATTGTGACACAGACACTGCTTCCAATTGAAGATCACCCTTTCCCTCTGATAATGTAAATATACAGTACAGTACTTTAAGTCGAATCTACAAATATATGTTTGAAGTCATTGTACTATACTTTAATTTAACACTGCATACATTTAAGGGTGATTGATTACAATGTTTGTTTACTGTTTGTTTACTGTTTACTGAATACAAGTGCTGTGTGACACTGAACGTATGTGTTGTCATCTTTCAGGTTTGAAATATGGGGCAGGAATGTTTTGTCTCTGCTTAAAATGAGTCTGAACACAAAAATAGTAATAAGCCATGACTGCATAATGTAAGAAAAAACAACCTTGGACTATTTTGTTTACACGAGTCAGTGACCAGTTAATCAATGTATTTTGCCTCATTGATCCTCAATAATGAGAAAAGCTTGCATGACGCTCCACATACATTCCACATACAGCGGTTTCATTAGTCTAACTTGCAGCCCGAGGTCCCTCCTCATGCCCAACCATCTGCTGACATTATTATATTATTCCTTAACAAGTGGAGATTGTTGTTGCATTGCTATGTGTGGCTCAGTTAGAATCCAGACAGATATTCCTCCTCTACACTGTACTTGTCCTTCATAGCTGGGCTCAATTCCATTTCAATTCAGGTAAACTGAAATTATAGTTCCAATTTTCCTCATTGAATCGGAATTTCAGTTTATTTTCTGAATTGACTGTATTGAAATGGAATTGAGCCCAACCCTGTTCTCCTCAGGAGCATCTGGCAGTCCTTCTACAGCCCAGAAGCCCTTGCAGCCCAAATGGCCCCTTATTCTATGTAGTACATTACTTTTATAGTGTGCAATACATGGGGAATAGGGTGCCATTTGGAACGCATCCCACGGAAACAGCTCCGATGTCTGAGGCTGAAAGGTGATCCACTCATCCATGTCTCTGTCTCTCCCTGTCTCTCACTGCCTCGCTCTTCTGGCTCTGTGGCTCCTGCTTTCTCATCAGCTTCTCCAGGAACCAGGAACTGTCAATACAACAACAACCACGAAGCGGATAAAGCAACCCAAACTATCCTACCTTTCCTTTCCCCGTCTGCCGTTCTCCCTTCAAAACTGTCTCAGACCGACCTAACCATGCGACGGACAGCAATTTAAACCATAGCCCCACCACACATACCACCACCACCAGCATCAGACTGGAAGTGTGAACATGTCTGAACCACCTATCTCTAAGCTTGATGTAACGGCTGTCAATGTCGTTCTCCTCCTCAGACGAGGAGGAGCATGGATCGGACCAAGATGCGGAGTAGGAGGTATTCATGATTTTAATGGCAAACCAACAAACACTACAAATAAACAAAACAACAAACGTGACTAACCTGCAACAGTCCTGTGTGGCCCAAACGCTAACACAGGAAACAAACACCCACAAAACACCAGTGAAACCCTGGCTGCCTTAGTATGACTCTCAATCAGAGACAAACGATACACACCTGTCTCTAATTGAGAATCATACCAGGCCGAACACAAAACCCAACATAGAAATAGAAAACATAGACTGCCCACCCAACACTCACGCCCTGACCAATAAAGACATACAAAACAAGAGAAAACAGGTCAGGAACGTGACATAACCCCCCCCCCTTAAGGTGCGAACTCCGGGCGCACCAGCACAAAGTCTAGGGGAGGGTCTGGGTGGGCATCTGACCACGGTGGTGGCTCAGGCTCTGGGCGAGGTCCCCACCCCACCATAGTCACTCCCCGCTTCCGTATCCCCCTCCCAATGACCACCCTCCAACTCAACCCACCTAAATGAAGGGGCAGCATCGGGATAAGGGCCAGCACCGGGATAAGGGGCAGCAGCTCCGGGATAAGGGGCAGCAGCTCCGGGATAAGGGGCAGCAGCTCCGGGATAAGGGGCAGCAGCTCCGGGATAAGGGGCAGCTGCTCCGGGATAAGGGGCAGCTGCTCCGGGATAAGGGGCGGCAGCTCCGGACTGAGTGGCAGCTCCGGACTGAGTGGCAGCTCCGGACTGAGTGGCAGCTCCGGACTGAGTGGCAGCTCCGGACTGAGTGGCAGCTCCGGACTGAGTGGCAGCTCATGACTGGAGGGCAGCTCATGACTGGAGGGCAGCTCATGACTGGAGGGCAGCTCATGACTGGAGGGCAGCTCATGACTGGAGGGCAGCTCATGACTGGAGGGCAGCTCATGACTGGAGGGCAGCTCATGACTGGAGGGCAGCTCATGACTGGAGGGCAGCTCATGACTGTAGGGCAGCTCATGACTGGCGGGCGTTTCTGGCAGCTCCTGACTGGCGGGCGTCTCTGGCAGCTCCTGACTGGCGGACGTCTCTGGCGGCTCCTGACTGGCGGGCGTCTCTGGCGGCTCCTGACTGGCGGGCGTCTCTGGCGGCTCCTGACTGGCGGGCGTCTCTGGCGGCTCCTGACTGGCGGGTGTCTCTGGCGGCTCCTGACTGGCGGGCGTCTCTGGCGGCTCCTGACTCGCGGGCGTCTCTACTGACTGGGACGTCTCTAGCGGCTCCTGACTGACGGACGGCTCTAGCGGCTCCTGACTGACGGACGGCTCTAGCGGCTCCTGACTGACGGACGGCTCTACTGGCTCGGGACAGACGGGCGGCTCTAATGGCTCGTGGCAGACGGATGGCTCAGACGGCGCTGGGCAGACGGATGGCTCAGACGGCGCTGGGCAGACGGATGGCTCAGACGGCGCTGGGCAGACGGATGGCTCAGACGGCGCTGGGCAGACGGATGGCTCAGACGGCGCTGGGCAGACGGATGGCTCAGACGGCGCTGGGCAGACGGATGGCTCAGACGGCGCTGGGCAGACGGATGGCTCAGACGGCGCTGGGCAGACGGATGGCTCAGACGGCGCTGGGCAGACGGATGGCTCAGACGGCGCTGGGCAGACGGATGGCTCAGACGGCGCTGGGCAGACGGATGGCTCAGACGGCGCTGTGCAGACGGATGGCTCAGACGGCGCTGGGCAGACGGATGGCTCAGACGGCGCTGGGCAGACGGATGGCTCAGACGGCGCTGGGCAGACGGATGGCTCAGACGGCGCTGGGCAGACGGATGGCTCAGACGGCGCTGGGCAGACGGATGGCTCAGACGGCGCTGGGCAGACGGATGGCTCAGACGGCGCTGGGCAGACGGATGGCTCAGACGGCGCTGGGCAGACGGATGGCTCAGACGGCGCTGGGCAGACGGATGGCTCAGACGGCGCTGGGCAGACGGATGGCTCAGACGGCGCTGGGCAGACGGATGGCTCAGACGGCGCTGGGCAGACGGATGGCTCAGACGGCGCTGTGCAGACGGATGGCTCAGACGGCGCTGGGCAGACGGATGGCTCAGACGGCGCTGGGCAGACGGATGGCTCAGACGGCGCTGGGCAGACGGATGGCTCAGACGGCGCTGGGCAGACGGATGGCTCAGACGGCGCTGGGCAGACGGATGGCTCAGACGGCGCTGGGCAGACGGATGGTTCAGACGGCGCTGGGTAGACGCATGGTTCAGGCACCGCTGGGCAGACGGCAGACTCTGGCCGGCTGAGACGCACAATAGGCCTGATGCGTGGTGCCGGAACTGGAGGTACCGGGCTGAGGGCACGCACCTCAGGGCGAGTGCGGGGAGGAGGAACAGGGCTCTGGAGATGCACTGGAAGCCTGGTGCGTGGTGTAGGCACTGGTGGTACTGGGCTGGGGCGGGAAGGTGGCGCCGGATATGCCGGACCGTGAAGGAGGACACGCGCTCTTGAGCACCGAGCCTCTCCAACCTTACCAGGTTGAATGGTCCCCGTAGCCCTGCCAGTGCGGCGAGGTGGAATAGCCCGCACTGGGCTATGCAGGCGAACCGGGGACACCACCTGCAAGGCTGGTGCCATGTACGCCGGCCCGAGGAGACGTACTGGAGGCCAGATACGTTGGGCCGGCTTCATGACATCCGGCTCGATGCCCAACCTAGCCCTCCCAGTGCGGCAAGGTGGAATAGCCCGCACTGGGCTAAGCACGCGTACTGGGGACACCGTGCGCTTTACCGCATAACACGGTGTCTGACCAGTACGACGCCCTCTCACTCCACGGTAAGCCCGGGGAGTTGGCTCAGGTAACCAACCCGGCTTCGCCACACTCCCCTTTAGCCCCCCCCCCAAGAAATTTTTGGGTGAGCCTCTCGGGCTTCCAGCCTCTCTTACGTGCTGCCTCCTCATACCAGCGCTCCTGGGCTGTGGCTGCCTCCTTCTCCTCCCGAGAGCGGCGATTCTCTCCCACCTTAGCCCAGGGTCCTTCTCCGTTGAGTATTTGCTCCCATGTCCATTCCTCTTCTCTCCATTGCTTTGGTTCTTGCCGTCCTTCTCCAATCCGCTTGGTCCTGGTTTGGTGGGTGTTTCTGTAACGGCTGTCAATGTCGTTCTCCTCCTCAGACGAGGAGGAGCATGGATCGGACCAAGATGCGGAGTAGGAGGTATTCATGATTTTAATGGCAAACCAACAAACACTACAAATAAACAAAACAACAAACGTGACTAACCTGCAACAGTCCTGTGTGGCCCAAACGCTAACACAGGAAACAAACACCCACAAAACACCAGTGAAACCCTGGCTGCCTTAGTATGACTCTCAATCAGAGACAAACGATACACACCTGTCTCTAATTGAGAATCATACCAGGCCGAACACAAAACCCAACATAGAAATAGAAAACATAGACTGCCCACCCAACACTCACGCCCTGACCAATAAAGACATACAAAACAAGAGAAAACAGGTCAGGAACGTGACACTTGATTTGTTTTCGCTCAGCCCCCACACTTCATCCATAAAAAATTATCTACAGGAGTTCATCTTTTGGGGGGGGGGGTAGATCAGCTTTAATATTGCAAATAGATTGTGGTTTCCATCAATCTAATTGTCTGCATCATTTCCAATCCCCCGTATATTTTTTGTAAATTTATACAGTACCGTTTGGACACACCTACGCATTCAAGGGTTTTTCCTTATTTTCCTATATTGTCAAATAATAGTGAAGACATCAAAACTATGAAATAACACAGATGGAATCAAGTGTTAAACAATGCTAAATATATTTGAGATTCTTCAAAGTAGTCACCCTCTGCCTTGATGTCAGCTTTGCAAACTTGGCATTCTTTCAACCAGCTTCATGAGGTAGTCACCTGGAATACATTTCAATTAACAGCTGTGCCTTTTTAAAAGTTAATTTGTTGAATTTCTTTCCTTCTTCATGCGTTTGAACCAATCAGTTGTGTTGTGACAAGGTAGACGTGGTATACAGAAGATAGCCCTATTTGGTAAAAGATCAAGTCCGTATTATGGCAAGAACAGCTCAAATAAACAAAGAGAAACGACAGTCCATCATTACTTTAAGATATCATAGGATGCCACCTTTCCAACAAGTCAGTTCGTCAAATGTCTACCCTGCTAGAGCTACCCCGGTCAACTGTAAGTGCTGTTACTGTGAAGTGGAAACATCTAGGAGCAAAAATGGCTCAGCCCCGAAATGGTAGGCCACATAAGCTCACGGAACGGGACCGGTGAGTGCTGAAGTGCGTAGCGCGTAAAGATCGTCTGTCCTCGATTGCAACACTCACTACTGAGTTCCAAACTGCCTCTGTAAGCAAAGTCAGCACAATAACTGTTCGTTAGGAGCTTCATGAAATGGGTTTCCATGGCCGAGCAGCCGCACACAAGCCAAATATCACCATGCGCAATGCCAAGCGTTGGCTGGATGGTGTAAATCTCGCCACCATTGGACTCTGGAGCAGTGGAAACGCGTTCTCTGGGGTGATGAATCACGCTTCACCATCTGGCAGTCCGACGGACGAATCTGGGTTTGGTGGATGCAAGGTGAACGCTACCTGCCCAAATGCATAGTGCCAACTGTAAAGTTTGGTGGAGGAGGAATAACGGTCTGGGGATGTTTTTCATGGTCCAGGCCTCGTAGTTCCAGTGAAGGGATCTCTTAACACTACAGCATACAATGACATTCTAGATGATTCTGTGCTTCCAACTTTGTGGCAACGGTTTGGGGAAGGCCTTTTAATGTTTCAGCATGACAATGCACCCGTGCACAAAGCGGCTGAATGGAAGCAAGTCCCTGCAGCAATGTTCCAATGGAAAGCCTTCCCAGAAGAGTGGAGGCTGTTATAGCAGCAAAGGGGGGAGGGGCAACTCCATATTAATGCCCATGATTTTGGAATGAGATGTTTGACGAGCAGGTGTCCACATACTTTTATTCATGTAGTGTATGTTCCTTTATTATTTTCCCCTAACCCTACCAACCCTCCCCTAATTGGAGTAAAGTACTGGACAATAACAGGACTGAACATTACGTATCATTACCAACATCCTCATCAAGCAGACGAGATGGACTAATCACAGTTGAGAGAGGATATGACCAGCTACAGTGGGACATCATAACGACAACCCTCACACTGGATCTGGTGTGTGTGTTTGTGTGTGTATGTGTGTTTCTTCTGTTGCTGTCAGGGGGCCAACAGCACAGCAAGGGTCTTATTTAGTAATGATGGTCAAAATAACGCTTCAGACTCTCAATAACATTCACATCTCTCATAATTGGGTTTATAAACCAGACTTCACCAACAGTGGACTGAAGTGTCCTTTTTATGGATAGAAACAATTCATACTTGAATCCACAAGTCTTTTATTGTGGAGCTATAATAGTAAATAAGCATTCAATACTCACAGCGATAATCAGATACAAACAGATACAAATGTCATGCCTGCTGCCAGTTGTCTTTAGCTGTTTTGTCAGGTATATATTGATAGGAAATGTAAATCATAGCATCGATCTGAACCGTCTGAAAGTTGTGGCATTAAACACTTTTAAGGTTGATTGAATGCCATTATTTCAAACGCATGACAGGTGTGCTACTTTTTTTAAATGCAGTGTGGACGACCATGTGTGGTTGTCGGGGCCCTTTGGTTAGATGGGGATCTGCAGACATGAGGAACGAGTCCACCATGGGTCCTTAACTTGAAGAGAAGAGATGTCTCCAGAATCTGAATACAATTAGGCTTTCACAGCATCCTCTTAAAATAGAGACGGGAGACAAAGTGAAGCAAGTGGCCTAGCAGGACAACAAGAAGAGGTCCCTTGGCGACGGGGCTAGCCTTAATGAGCATCCACATCCTCCCCCCTTTCTCCCACTCCCCTTCCCCCAGTCTCCTCCTCTCAGTATATTACAGGATAAATTCTCTTGCTCCAAAAACCCAGAAAATGCACTTAACTTTAATTTACTGATATCCTACTTCCACTACCTTCAGTCATGAAAGATTCAAAGATTCATACCCACCAACACCACCACCATCCAGCTCCATGTTCAGATTTTGTGGGGGGTTTTCACGAGGTGAGCAAAGCACTAAAAGCCTGAAGACATTGAGTGCTATTTATTGAGACAGAGAGACGTGCAGAGAGTTTAAACCGAGAGCTTCAGATGAGAGATGATTCCTAGTGGCTCTTTTAACAGTAAGTTCATCAGAGCATACAGTGCAGATGAATGAGGAAAGTTTTCCACACAGGAAACAGAGAAACTGTTATTTTAGTCTTTGTTTGTGTGTTGTGGTGTAACATCTGCTGTTTAGTAAAAATGATAACACTGACATGGTGCTGGGTGAGAATGAATAAGCCCCTTACTGCACTTCCTGTTCGTACAGAAGAATCATGGTGCAGTAAGTTATCAGCCCAAACCCACTAAGCACGGACCGACGGCGACGTCTTTTGGACGTATTGTTTTGGTCCTTTCTGGACCGGCTGTCTTTTATTTTCCTTTCCGGACCGGCCTTGATTTAGCGTAGACGTCTATGTTTGGTTCAGATTTTGTCAGGACTGGCCTTGATTTGGCCCAAACATAGACGTCTATCATTGGTTCAGATTTGGACTTGTTCGGACCAAAATCTGAACCAATCATAGACATCTATGTTTCACAAGTTTGGACAGCACAGTACAGCACAGTACAGTACAGTAGAGCACAGCAGAGTATAGTACATTACAGTACAGTACTGTAGAGTACAGTAAATTAAAGTAGAGTATAGTACAGTAGAGTAGAGTAAAATACATTAGAGCATAGTAGAGTACAGTAAAGTAAAGTATAGTTCAGCACAATAAAGTATAGTACAGTATAATGTACTGTATTGTACCCTACTTTACTCGACTGCACTCTACGGAAATAAACTCACTTTACTATACTCTACTAAATTCAACTCTAATGTACTGTACTCTACTAAATTAGACTCTACTGTACTGTATGGTACCATACTGTACTCTACTCTACTGTACTGAATACAACTGTACTGTCCTGCACTGTACAGTACTCTACTATACTGAATTGTGCTGTTCAGATATGGTCTGGTCTGGACCAGCCAAATTTTCACTTGTTTGTGGGCGGAGCTCATTAGAATAATACCCCACATGCCTAGCAAGTGTTTGTTTTTACATTTACATTTTGGTCATTCAGCAGACACTCTTATCCAGAGTGACTTACAGTCAGTGCATTCAATTAAGGTAGATAAACAACATATCACAGTCATAGCAAGAAAAACATATTTCTGTAACTGTTACTGGGAATGTTATTGCATTTGAAGTGTTCTGTTGGCTTATTCTGTAAAATGGCCTAAAAAGCAATAAGCAATAAGCATAAATATTCTATGTTGCGATCTTCAGTTGGCTCCTTTTTCCTATATTATATGGATAAAATATTACTGTGATATGAAATTTACTTAATTGAGAATGTATGTGCAGCTGAAATTTGGCCATATAATTAATTACAAAAACATATGTATTTTCAACGTCTGTAAATAACATATTTTCACCCTTCAGTAAAAAACGAAAATGTACCTGATTTCAACGTCCAGAAAAGGCGTATTTCCAACGTCCGGAAAATACATATTTTAATCGCCCCAAAAAGACTGTTCACCTTTCATTCAGAACCTAACATGAGCCTAACTTCAACGTCTAGGAAACACAGATTTTAGACATCTTTTCAACGCTATTTTGCTTACTGGGAATCCTCTGAATGCATTTAATCTCATCATAAATTTAATGCTGTTGGACCACAATGGCTGAACTCAAGAAAATAATAAAGTTCTACCTAAAACTAGGTCTGAGTTCTCTTGGAGCCTCTTATGAATTATCTCTTTCTGAGTCAGTCAATGCATGCACTGCTTACATTACTATTTTTAGGTTTGTATTGTGAGCTTCTCATATTGCATGTTGGGGATTAGGCCCACCAAAGTAATAAAGGAAACTGTATACACAGTGAGAACACTTCAGCTTTATATGAAATACGGGCCTCTTTTCTATCACCTTACAGAGCTGCAGCTGGTTGAAGCTCACCCTACAGAAGATATAGGTTTACATCCTCAGTATTAGATCTGCTTGGCTTGACCTAATACCACACATATTGAAAGGAAAAAACATGTTGAGTGGCACGTCATAGAGCAAAGCAGGCTGATTATTGGGGAGGTATTTATTTATTTACCAAGAGTCTAGGTGACTTAGGATGCTTTCCAAATGGCAATCTATTTCCTATGAAGTGCATGACTTTTGACCAGGGCCCCTAGGGCTCTCGTCTAAAGTAGGTCACTATAATAGGGTGCCATTTGACATAGTGCCAGCAACACAAGGTGCACAAGAAGCGAGCGAGGCACGGCAAGGTGCTCCTTATCTGACTGAAGTGGAGCTGCGCTGCCTGACG
This sequence comes from Salvelinus alpinus, assembly GCF_045679555.1. Taxonomy (NCBI): domain Eukaryota; kingdom Metazoa; phylum Chordata; class Actinopteri; order Salmoniformes; family Salmonidae; genus Salvelinus; species Salvelinus alpinus. The sequence goes on from NC_092114.1 coordinate 32,866,845, forward strand.
GTCCAGGGCTCCAGCAAGGTGGAACGATAAACATAATTAAATTTAGTTGGATTACAACAAAATGGATGGGATCCGCTGGGAAGGCGGGAAGGCTAATCCTGAACCAATCCCCTCAAAATAAGGTGCCAACCGACCCAACACAGTGTAAATAAAGTGAGAGGGAATATATGAAGGGAAGAAGAGAGGGAAGAGATGAGAGGGAAGGAGGGGAAAGGAAGGAAGCTGTCGGAGAAAGAGAGAGATCAAGGTAAGGCCACTGAAAAGGGCCCTTTTCAAAACGAGGACAAATACACCCAACTACTTCACAGTGAAGCAGACTATGAGCGAGATCAATGGCAGTTCATTGAATCTGACAGGATTCTAATCACTGTTAGAAAGCAGGTAGATATACAGAGAAGAGACAGAGAGGAGTGACAGTGTTCAGATGTGCAGAACTATTTTTAGACAACTTGATACTCCTGGTCAGAGAGCAAAAACATACAACAGCATTTTCTTATGGGTCTCATTCTCATTCTGGTATACATTGAATCGGTCAAGCTAGCAGGGTTGGGGACAAATTAAACACTGTTCAATGTGTGAAGACTGCTGTCTGGTTTTTACATGAGTGATAAAAAAGCTGAATTTGAAATGCGATGCTGGTGACAAAAATGAATAAGCATTGAATTTACACCTTCCCCATCTTCTGAACAAGTGGTACATTTACACTTGTCTTTCTCCCCGCAGCTATACAACCACATCGTTTCACTCAGAGGGACCCGGTATGCGCAAGATGCATCTGCCTATTCAGCTATTCACCTTAACACATAAACTAACCTCACCATGAAATGTTTTTTAGACACATAAAATGGTTCTAGGAGATTCAGAGGGTATGGAATGAAAGCAGGGGTCTACACCTTAACCTGCCTTTCTCTATCATATATATATCATTTTTTTGTCATTTTCCCATCTAGCAATTTTTTCCATTACCACTTTTCCTTTTATTTTTTCTATTTCAATTCCAATTTCATTCCACTCGTCACTTTCCTCCTCCCCCCTAATGCATTTTCCCTTTTTTAACTGAGTTTTAGTCCAATCCTTCACAAAGAACATTCCCCCAGGGGATGTGAACCCTTACCTCTTCCAGTTGCCTGTAACTACAATAAACACATGCCCACATACCAGAGCTCTTTCTCTCTCTCTGTCTCTCTCTAGCTCCCAGTCTAATCCAGTCTAATCCCACACTGATGTCTTTGTGCTGTCTTGGGCAGACATCAGTGCATTATCATCCAATAAGAATATGATTAATGGATTTATAATTGCGGCGGGCGAGCCTGGCGGAGAACACAGTTTGCCCTGGATTAATATAGGAGCTAAAGTAACGTACTGGTGGTGAGTAGAGGAGAGGAGAGCTGAGGGGCTGTGTTAAGCCCTGCGGCCATAAGGCTGGGGAGAGGAGAGGAGTGGAGAGGAGTTGGAGGTCTGCACTGGTAGCTGGTAACTGGTGCTTCTGGTTGAGTTGAAGACCTCAACACTTTCTGACTGCATCTGGGCTTAAACAATCTCTTTTCAGATCTGGGGCTCTCTGGCTACAATTGCCCTCTCTAAATAAGCACTGGTGCATTATTTAAGACAGCGATGAGAGGCTATATAGGACTGTTAAATATGGATAGCAGCTTGACCAGCTGGGTAGGGGAAGAGATGTACATTTTTTATCACTATTTATTGTATTTTAAACTATCATGTTTGCATAAAATTGTATTGTCCATAGGGTTTTGTCCAATGGTGTCCTAGTAGGCCAGCTATCATGACCATATCAGCGTGTCACGCCTGGGGCTAGTTTGCCATCAAGGAGATATCAGGTTTCTCTTTATTTCAATTAGTTTTGTGTGACTGTTTATGTTGACTCTGTTACCAGCTAATTCATTTCAGTTAATCTTCCATTGAAAGCAGTGATAAGATGCAGAGAGGTGCTTCCTCTGTGTGACTGCTGCTCTGATCCTTGCCCCACCTTATACCATGACAAACTGGAGCATCAGCAGCTGCTGACAACGAAAAACTCAAAGCTTTAAACACCTACTCATTTTTAACGAAAAAAATTAATGCAAAGCACCTTTTCCAAGCCACTGGGTTTAATTGGAAGGCATGCAATAAAAGTGCACATCATAACAGAAAGAAGCCGGATGATGTGGATTCTTCCTGAGAAATCGTGTGAGATATAATACATAGAGCGGGGTAAGTTGAGCCACTTGTTTCTAGGAAACCCTTGCCCTTGTTTCTAGGAAACCCTTGCCCTTGTTTCTAGGAAACCCTTTCCCTTGTTTCTAGGAAACCCTTGCCCTTGTTTCTAGGAAACCCTTGCCCTTGTTTCTAGGAAACCCTTTCCCTTGTTTCTAGGAAACCCTTGCCCTTGTTTCTAGGAAACCCTTGCCCTTGTTTCTAGGAAACCCTTGCCCTTGTTTCTAGGAAACCCTTGCCCTTGTTTCTAGGAAACCCTTGCCCTTGTTTCTAGGAAACCATACTCAAAATGAATAATTTGACCAAATATTTAGGAAGCTGTCATCTGTGAAGGAAGAAACCACATGGAAAAAGTGGTAAGCAAGGTCCAAAAAATGGATTTTCACTAAGTCAAATGAAATTATTGTGCTTGCGGTTTCATGATGCTTGTATCTAAACTAAATAAATTATTGAAATATTGTTCTATACATCAGTTGGGGTCTCTATAAGCTTCAATATGAGGTCCTAAACCTAACATGAAAGTGAATCCTTGTAGCTGTGTGTGCTAATAGTCAAAATGTTTAACATGGGGTTGGTTGATCCAATGGCAATGGGGTAAGTTGAGCTAATGGTTGAGCCAATGGCAAGTTGAAAAATGTAAGTGTTTCCTTCTCAGGCATAATGCAAGGCATTATCGCTGGGATATGAGGTAACAACAGGGCCTGGGCCCGGTTGCATAAAACACCTAAAGTTAAATTTCCCATTATCTTTTCCCTTAAAGTTTCCTTAACAGTCAGTTGCACAAAACATTTTAAGGTGAATTTCCCACTTAAGGGAAAAGTTAAGGCTGCCCATGAGGTCCCTTAACTGCTTCATTCAGTATGTAAACAGCATTTGTGGAGGTGAATGTTGCTTTCATCTGCTCTGGTTACAAAAGGAAAACATCAACCAGCAATGGAATTATTGGGACAGTGATACTATTGATATTATTTTTTTGGGCTCTGTCCTCCATCTGTACTCTGTACTCCATTTATTTTGAGGGTATTTTCATCCATATTTTCATCGCACAAATATCATACCCCCAAAAATGCTAACCTCCCCTGTTATTGTAATGGTGAGAGTTTAGCATGTCTTGGGGGTATGATATTTATGCATCTGTAACTTTCACACTCATCATTATTCACAATTCATTCAGGACTATCCGTAATCATGGTAGCATCCACATGAATGTAGAAGTGTTTAGAAACATATTCTATTCTTATTAACAATAAAAGTGACTCCAAAATGACACAATACATTTACCATTCATTTCTATTGGGCACAAAATAATTTGAAACACAATCAAAACAAACAGCAAATGTATCCAACAAGTGTGTAGAGTCACAAGCTTGATGTAATCATTGCGTGCTAGAAATATGGTACCAAATATTCAACTTTTTACTACTTTAATACACATTTGTCGCAATACTTTTTATCTCATAAAATGGTGGGACTATGTACAAAACGTGCTGTAATTTCTAAACAGTTCACCCGATATGGATGAAAATATCCTCAAATTAAAGCTGACAGTCTGCACCTTAACCTCATAGTCATTGTATCATTTATAATCCAAAATACAGTAGTACAGAGCCAAAACAACAACTAAATTGTCACTGTCCTAATACTTACGGAGGGCCCTGTAACTGATTAATCTACAAAGATAACTGCGTTGTTTACCCATAGGGTATAATATTACAGTATTAATCATTTGTTTTTATCCACTAGCTAATGAACCTGGATCAGTCAGAGCGCATCCTAAATATTCCCTATATAGTGCACTACTTTTGACAAGGGCCCGCACTACTTTTCGAATAGGATGCCATTCGGGACGTAGGGAGTGAGGTGCCACTTGGGACGCAACCCTAGAGTCCTGGTGGTGAGAAGACTGTTGAATTACTGCATTGCCACCTCATTACCTGTGACATAACGGGTGTTCCACGCATCCCACATTAACAGTGAGATCAATGCCGCCATGTAAACTAATCAGTCCCATAAATGACATGCCATTAGGTTTTATGACCAAGCGTGACTGTCTCAGTCTGTGTTAGGCCTGGCCTACATCTCACCCTCCTGTAGAGTCTTCTGGGATGCCTCAGCTAGAGGAGTGAACCACCGCTCAGCAAACACCTCAGACCTCTGAGCTATAGCTCACACACAGCACCACTCAACACCTTACCCACTGCAACCCTGACCTACTAGTCAAAATTTAAAGTGGTTTCTGGGTCTCGCTCTCTCTTTCTCTCTCTCACTCTCTCTCACTTCACCTGTGAGTTCAACAGCGTAACAGTACATCTGTAGGTCAGATCCCAGAGTAAGTGGACCCCTTCCTGTCCTGTATCTGTCTCCCTGTGTAGTCCACTAGCTCAGCGTGCTCGCCAGCCACTGATGTTTATCACTATCAGCCACTGTTTTCCTAGCAACACAACAGTATCTCAGGCTTTGATGCTCTGCTAAGGCCTATTTCTGCTCACTGCTGGACGTGCGTTCCTAGGATGCATCCAAAATATCACCATTCAGTGGAGGCTCCTCAGAGGAGGAAGGGGAGGACCATCCTCAGTGATTTTCATAAAAATATTGAAACATTAAAACTATAGTAAATATATTCATGTCACCAAATAACTTTATTAAAACATTGTTTTTCAATGAATGTCTACAGTAGCCTCAACAGCACTCTGTAGGGTAGCGCCATGGTGTAGCCGGAGGACAGCAAGCTTCCTTCTTCCTCTGTGTACATTGACTTCAATACAAAACCTAGGAGGCTCATGGTTCTCACACCTTTCCATAGACTTACACAGTAATTATGACAACTTCCGTAGGACGTCATCCAACCTATCAGAGCTCTTGCAGCATGAACTAACATGTTGTCCGCCCAATCAAAGGATCAGAGAATGAATCTACTGTAATACTGAAAGCATACGCTACAGCTAGTCAGCACTGCAGTGTATAAAGTGTGGTGAGTAGCTGACTCAAAGAGAGAGAAAGACAATAGTTAAACAGTTTTGAACAAATGTATTTCTTCAAAAATTAAGAAGCAAAAGAGAAGGGGAGAGAGAGCTAGCCATATTTCGTATTTTCTTCACTTTCACTTTTACTTACTTAGCTAGCGACTGCAGCTAGCTAGTTTAGCCTATTCAAACACCCGGCTCAAACAGAGAGAGATGTTGTCTTATCTAGATGGCTATGGCTATCCAATTCTGGAACTCTTCAATGTCAAGGTAAGCTTTTGATTTTACATAGATGCGAAAAGGAATTATCCAGCTGTTTGTATGTGGCTGCTATGAAAGTGAACTGTGTTTGTGTGTGATCAGGTGTGTATTCATTCCGCCGATTCTGTTGAAAAAAAACGTTTCTTATACAGAAGCAAACAGAACAAAACGGGATAAACATACCTGAATGTGTCCAATAGAAATTCGGTATTGAATGTGTATGTATGTATGTCGCTGGGTGAATGGGATATATTGCGCTGGGTGAATGGAATATGAATGACAGTCATCCAATATGATTTAATAAAAATAAGGCCATGCACATGAAAAAATGGACGTCCTCCCTCATCTTAAACGGCACCTACGACCACTGTTACCATTGGTCGAATGGAGTGCATTATATAGGGGTTAGGCTGGGTGCTTTTCCAGACACAGCACTAGTCTGCAGTGCACACAGACGCAATACATTTTGAGGCAAATCAAAGCTGCTCTTTCTGTTGAGAAGAGGGATATACTGTATGTATGAACCAACTGCTATAGGAGATGTTCTGAAAGAAGTTCTGTAATGGACTTCACCACACACCTGCTCATGTCTTTGTTCAGGACTGCTAGGATCATTTTATTTTGGGTTCCTTCCATTGTGCCCTAACCTAGTCTACCCAAGCGGAGCTCTTTAATGTAATACAAACACTGTGCTGGGTGCCTGCAGCGGAACAAACAATTATAATAGAGGGTATCGTACAGAACTAGTGGAAGAGCTGTACTTCTCATGTGCAGAACCTGGGATGGCTCCATAGAGATGGTCTCTGTTCGGAGTGAGCAGGACGTTCTGCATGTAATGAAATAAGTTCTAGCGGGTTAAAGCAGATATAGCAGGTAGTTAAAAAAAATTTAAACCTTGAAATATTAGATGCTGTTTGTGCAGTTTAAAACAAGAAAGGCCTCATAGCGAAACACAACTTTTGCAACAATGTCACTCACACTCTATGTGAGGTTCTCACAGCCGAAAGCAGTCCTGTTGAATTCCTTAAAATGTGTCTATTCTTGTAGTGAAAATTAAGTCTTCAACTTATCTAATTAGAAGCATGATAAGATATTTATATCAATTAACGTCAGCAGTGAGTCACTACTAAACAGGCCTAGCTGGATCAGTGGCTGTATGAGGACTTTATGAATTGTTTTCCAGCAGACGTGCTTTTCTATTAGATCTAATTGTACCTATTTTTTGTTTCATACACTGGATAGGTGCAGTGAATGTGTTGTTTTAAAGAGTCACACGTAGCAGTACGGTGCCCCTAGAGCAAATTAGGGTTAAGTTCCTTGCTCAGGGCACGGACAGATTTTTTGGTTACTGGCCCAACACACTACCCGCTAGGCTACTTGCCGCCCTACAGTATACCTACAGTATGGTACAGGTATCTAAACTTCCATCTCCAAGTACAGCCCCCCCCCCCCCCCCAACTTCCCCGGCATGTGTATCTCTCCAGACATACAGTTATCTACATAGTATGCGACCACTCGCTGTCTGCCTGTGTGCCTATTCTCTGTGGTTCTGTTCGTTTCCCCTGAAAACTGAATAATCAAGTCGAGAGCTGGTGGGGAAGATGCCAGAATAATTGTTATTAGAGAAGTGCTTAAAGTAGTGCTCTGTTCCATTGCATCAAGACATAACAGTATTTACATTTTGGAGTTTGTGGCAAACTGTTACTGACTGTTACGGACTGTTACGGACTGTTATGGACAGTTACTGACTGTTACGGACTGTTACGGTCAATTACTGACTGTTACTGGCTCTTACGGACCGACCCACGGCACAACTGAGCCTTGTTTGTTTGATGAAATACGACGGCAATCTGCACCTTATTCCCTATATAGTGCACTACTTTTGACTACAATAGGGCTCTGGTCAAAATAAATGTACTGTAGGGAATAGGGTGCCATTTGGGACACCAGGAATCTGTTAAAATTATAGGATCCAAAAGTTGATATCACAGTGGAAATAATTGTGGAATATTCAGAATCACACTCCTCCAACTCCATTGAAAGCATTGGCTCGTTCATTTATACAACTTACGTGAACCCTCAGCGACACTCTGTCGAAGAAATGAGCGCTACGTTAAACCAAATGTACATTTCCTTCAAATCACATGGCAAGCTGAGAAACCTGTGTTGGAGGAAAAGGCCAAAGCTATTTTACAGACTGAAACCAGCTGATAAGGAGAAAGTGCTGAGTAAAATACGTTCTTATCTCCGTCTGACTACACTGATTCAGCTCTAAGTGAGAGAGCCGAACGAAACACATTCATAAAGGCCCTTCTGTCCTGGTATTAACCTAACTCAGTGCTTTCAGCTATTCTTTCCCGTATTGCCCAACTCAATACTTTTAGCTATAGGCTATTTCACTTTCTTAAAACTGAACAATCTATCCATAATGGGTACAAAATGGGACTGGGTACAGAGAGGCTCCTGCATGTCACACAACTGTGTTAGCCTGCTGAGCTAAAGCCTAGGCATTAGCTCTTGGAGTTAACGCAAGTCGTCAGATCTCAGGCATGTATACTCTTAGTCGAGCACGGTTCACCAAACCATACATTTGCATCTTACTCGATAGGAATATTATATCCAGTAGTCTACTTATTTATCTCCTATATGTCAGGTATAGGTACAGTTCAACAACTGTTAATGTAAAGTTTACATCAGTAGCTGTCGTTAAAGTCATACCTGACCATTAAAAGTAGATGGCCAGTAGCCTACTATACAAATGAAAAGCTTTCAAAGCTTAGCGAGATAGAGACATTCTGCAAATAGGATTTTATTTTCTGAAATCCAGGCAGACAGCACTAGACACAAAGCTCATTTACAAGTGGTATTTAAAGGATGTACTTGGATACTATTCCGGTGCTCTTCTCACAAGAGTGGACGCGAGGGGGTGCGTCTGGAAGTATTGTAAAATTCAGCTTCAAAGCCAACAGTACGCTCAGCGCGCACAGACGTCTCAGCAATGGATTAATTAAACAGTCTTCGATTCAAATCACTGTGGAACACGCGCCTCTATCTGCTCAAATTGCATTAGAATCAAGTCAAGTTCTTCAAAGGGGAAAACAAATCCAACTTATAATGAGAATGTGTTGATTTCACTGTTAGCATTATCATTTACACGTCTCAGTGCTGGATGACTGAGCTACTTGGAGACGCTCCTACATTGTTTTCAGTTTATCATAGTAGAAGTATGCACACATAGAGACATGTAGTGTTACCAAATACTGTAGGCCTACATTGTATAAGTAGAGTGGTGATTTACAATTATGACTGAATGTGTATTTATGTATAGGCTAACAGAAAGGCGTGGCATGTTTTAGCGTAGACTAGGCAACCGCCAGCCACTCCACTTAGGCCATTTGATGTATTCCAGACAGTTATTCAAATGTTCAACTAATCAACAAGCCCTTAGTCGAATAAAGTGTGCTGGTTCTGGAATACATCAAATAGCCTGAGCGTGGATATGTTCTGTATTATGGTCCATTTGGGACAGCGCCTAATTAAAACTTCAAATATGTCTTTGAAGTGTAATATTAGGTCAAAGTGGCACCAACATAACCCAAACAACATAGGAACCAACATAACCCAAACAACATAGGAACCAACATAACCCAAACAACATAGGAACCAACGTACCCCAAACAGTATAGGTTAGTATTCTAAGCTATACAGTACAAACGTCCCATAATAAATTGGGATGTTTTCTTGTCTTACCTTGATCTAGAAGTCGTAGAGAGTGATGAAACGTGGGTTCCAGTGTGTCCTTCTCTGCCATCAGCTCTGGTAAGTACTTTTCGTTATCCATTTCGTCCCGTGCCGTTGGTCCACGCCGTCCACAAAATAATTCGGCAGTGATACAATTCTAAAACCTCGCCTTATTCCCAACACTTGCCCCCACCAAAACTAGTAACGGTAAATTATTATTATTTTTTAACGAAAAGGAATGCGACAATGTCATTCGCAACCACTATAACATCACATAAGTAGTTCTAAGCTGTAACAACGACCAAAAATTGTCTGTGCGCGGGTGTCTCAGGTACGAATTCCGTTATCCCATCCGTGTAGTAGCCTATATATTCAACGTCACCTTGCAGACCCCTCGCATGCAACACCGCCAACCTAGAGGCTCTCTCCGTTCTGTAAACAAGCTCTTTAAAGCTCCCCCGGAATGTCTCCACTAGCAACGAGGGCTCATTCCAGCTCCTCTACTATTGGTTCCCGATCAGTGTTCAAGAAAATGCAATGTAGCGTCAGTCATTAGAAGGGGCGGGTGCTCCAGCCTGGAGTGAGCGGAACAGCTGGAACTATCCATGGTGCTGATTCCACAGCGCGCGGCTATATGTTGTTCGATGTGACACGAGCCAGCAACGATCTGAATTACAATGCAGAGAGAACATTAATAACAGTCCTTCTCTTGTTAAATTGTAGAATAAAAATGTGCCCAAACTAAATAGCCCATCAATATGCAAATATATACAAATACCATATATTAGTTTCCATTGTATGAACTCCGGCTTGGGGGTAAAACTGATATGCTACATACATAGGCACCCTTTATTGTACTTTCAACAGAACCGATTGTATAAATTAGACATAGGAGAGTGCATTTAAGCTCACTTTGAGAGCTGCATGTTATACAAAGTTGTGGAAAGAAGAATGACATTCAAGCTGTGGGCTCTCTAAGAAGAAACTCTTAACTGCGGGTCATAACGAGTGGGTTTAGAGTTTAGTCCTGGCAGCAGATTCGCTTCTCCCGACTGTCAAAATAACATGAGCTATCATCTCTAATGGCTGACCATGGCTTGACGGGTAGCCTAAGGTGTCAACTGTTCTGCTGTGGACATGTATCCCTCTGTTCTCTGTTGCAACATGTGGTAGATTTTTACCATGGTTTAAAATGACAAACATAACTTGAACAGAGGTGTGGATGACTTTGCCATGCCTTTGGCCATGAAGAGATTAAGACAATGCATCTCTTCTGTAGGGTATGTTTCAATCTGTTTTGAATCATGGAAGATTGAACATTAACTAGAAAGACCACAGTTTCACTGGGTTCAGTATGATTCGAGGATACTCACATGTGCGTCAGAAATGGTACCTTATCTCCTTAGTGCACTACGTTTGACCAGGGCCCATATGCACTATATAGGGAATAGGATGCCATTTGGACACACCCACTGACTGCGGAACGATTCTACAACAACAAAAAAAGGCTAATTTCTTGTGGCTTTAATACTCTACCTTTAGGAATTGATTGTTTTGATACAAGACTTCTCAGGTTCCTTTCACTTAAGACAACCAGTCAATAGTTCAGAGGAAATCCATCCACCTTACTATAGGTCACTCTGACCCTTTTAGAAAAGAAGTGCCTGTGCATTTCTTATGCCGTTCATTGCATTTTCTCTACATACAACCAAACATGTATTGACATGACGTATCCGCGTATTGAAGGCGAAACCTTTGTTATCTCAACACAGTGGTACAGTGTGTTTCACTGGATTCCTATATACTATTCAAATGTAGGTCAATGTGTTTTCTATTTTCTGCTCCATGTTTATTACATATATCACTAGAGTTGTGTTGATAATGCTGGATCAGACTTAGCCCTGGACTGAATCCGACGTTTCATCACAGTAGGCTATTAGTTCAAGTATCACGAGCGTCAATGTATAGAATATCTTGTGAATGTGTTTGCTCATACTGTATCACAGAAACACAAATGTATTGATTGATTGTATAAAATGAGGTACGAGTATTACTTGAACAACAGTGAACGCACAGCAGCATATCAGTCCTGAAGTCGAGAAGTGTATTTACAGACTGTACACAATTTACACTATAGAGGCAGAAACAGGCGCTATAATCTTAAGTAAAATCGTTATTTCAGTGGGAGACAAGGTCAAAAGACGAGGCTCCTGTCAACATGTGTGAAGGATGCAGAGGTATGCCCCAGGTGGGCGTTATGCAGCACGTAAGATAGATGATAAGAACGGGTTATATAATGACAATCACCAAAGGTTGCGAGAAGTATCTCTCCTCCTTCTCAATAACTTGGCTGAGATACGACCCAGAAGCTAGAAGCAGGGCTGGTTCATGTATATTTATCAATGCTTTTATATTTGTCCTCAACAAACTCTGAAGTGAGCCTTTCTTTATTTACTCGGAAAGAACTGCTCAGGCATTATATCATAGGTTTATATATATGTATATACCGTAGTTGGTAACACTTTACTTGACACCCATCGTCATAACACATGACATAGTCATAACCACATCATAATATGGTCATAACGCTGTCATGAAACATATATTTACATCTGTTGTGACATACTGTTTATTTCTATATTTTATGGCTGGTTATTACACCTACATGGGAGTGTCAAAACCCACATTTATTCAAATGTGTATATTCCCTGCCAAGAAGATTCCTTTCGTTTGAAAGTTTGTTTCTTAAGTCATTTATTTTTGTTGTAATTCATTATTTTCCATCATATTTTAAATAACTTCCAGAAAATACACGTTATGACATTGTCATGAAGCATTATGGCCATCCTGTGTCACTTTACTTGGACTAAGAAATATAATTTATGACACTGTCAAGAAGCATTATGAACATCATAACCAGCCACAAAATAAAGCAATACATGTCACAACAAGTCTAAACATATGACAGTGTTATGACCATATTATAACAGGTTATGACAAGTTATGTCAGCTGTTATGGCATATTATGACATGGTTAAGACCATGTCATAGTGTGTTATGATGCTGGGTGTCGAGTAAAGTGTTACCCTGTAGTTATAGGCAACATTCTGCAGTCAGTGCTATGTTCAGTGCTGTAACGGAATTCTTCGTCCTCCTCTGACGAGGAGTAAGAAATGTCGGACCAAGATGCAGCGTGGTGAGTATCCATTTTAATATGAATACTTGAAACAAACAAAATAACGAAATAAACAAACGAAGACGAAACAGTCCCGTAAAGTAACAACACAAACACAGGAACACAGTAACAGGAACAATAACCCACAACCCACAATACAAAACAGGCTACCTAAATATGTAAATACATATCAGGCCAACACATAGAAATAGACAAACTAGACATACAACATAGAATGCCCACTCAGATCACACCCTGACCAAACAAAACATAGAAACATACAAAGCAAACTATGGTCAGGGCGTGACATGTGCAGCTAACTGCACATGCTGACAATTATCCACATGGAACAGGAAATACTTTTAAAATGTAGCTTTGTTGCTATTTCATTGATATTTAATTCATGAATTAATCAGGTGTGCAAATAAAGTGCCTTGTAATAAAGTAGTGGGTTAGATTGTGTACTGCTGCTTATAAAATCAAGCTGATAGAAACGCTGGAGACAGTCACAGTTCCACACAGTCAGTAACATGTGATATGCCATAACAATGCAAGTAGTTAGGGAGTGAATGTTATTTATAATAAGGGTTACATGGAGAACATCGGACCTCTCTGAAAAGAAAATGGATACCCCTCTATTCAGCAGAATATATTTGACCTAAACTCTCCCTGAACGCTTGAAAAAAAAACAAGTGAACCTCCCCTATACCTAAAATAATAATTAAAACAAAGTGGATAGCAGAGAACATGCCTACCTTTTAGCCTCACTTCTTGGACAGACCAGGGCCTTAGATATGCAGTTTAGAAACTGTTCTTCCTCCTTTAAGCATTACATGGCAACGCATTAATTTTGATAGTGCAGAGGGCTGCGGGCCAGAAGGTTGTGGGTTCACAGACCACCGTGGACAAGAGGAGGGGTGGAAAGATCTCCTTTATAGTAAAAGCCTTGCATGATAGAAAAACATGCATTTAATAGGCTGTCATGCAATTCTAAGTAATTTTACATATTAGCAGAATGTTTTTTAATACACAAAATTATCGAAATTACAGGCTAAGAATGGATAGAGATATGTGTATGTGTTCATCTTACTATATTTCTTCAATGTCAAATCAGTGTTTCTTGTTTGCAAAGAAACTGTCCCTGTTTGCAAATAATTAAATCTAACACATCATTGGGAATCTGATCTTGGTTCTTTCAAAAGTTAGGCCTACCTTCCCACCCCAGAATCGGCCTACCAACGCAGAAACATTTAAGCTTCAACTGCTGGCTACTCTTCTTCAGTTGCTTAACCCAATGAGAGAAGGTCACAAGTGTTTCCCTAAAAGCTGTCTGGTTTTAATCATCTACTGTACAGAAAGTGAATAGCTGAATCAATAGATAGTGACAGAATTAGATTACTTCCCAAGCAAAGTATATCTTTTGTCTCCTTGGCTGTAGAAGGTTGTAGCTCAGCCTCTGAATGTCAAATAAATGATACAATGATATCCCAATATTCATCGGAGTCTTTCTCTGGTATTTTACAGCTTGTTTGTAGCATAAAGAATCCCGCACCAAAGCTCTGTTATAGATCCTTTCATTTAAATGGTATCTGTTTTATTTTCTTCAAAATATTAAGCTAACAAGGGGTAGGCCTGTTCTTTTTGCCATTTTGCTTTAATAACAAGGTAGGCCTATGGAACTGACATGGAGGTAAGCTAATTAAAGAGTGCATGGTGGGTGGAGGAATTGTCCGACAAAAATACTGTATATTGATATAGCAGCCTATAGCCAAATTTAGTCTGTCAAACAGGTAGGCCTACCTCATTTCTTAAATTGGAAGAAATATGCCCCAACACAAAGCCCTCTTGTCGTTAGTCAAGTCTAATAACAAAAAAATTAAAAGGATTGAAATGAATTATGCCTACTGGAATTTGCCTACTTTCAGCACAATGAGATGTCCATTTCCCATTGTTGTACCACGGCTGCTGCTTCAAGTTTCAGCACCAACTAGTTACTCGAATCTGTGCAGTCAATAAATCTGATAAATACATAACGGGCAAGAGACATACTGTTTTTTTTCCAAATCAATAATAATAGTATCAAGTTATCAAAGTTGACCTCCAGTCCTCCTCATCTTCGGGCTCTCTTTCTCAAACTGAACAGAACATAGGCTATAGGCTAGTCTGCTTCAAGATATTGCAATTTTTGGACTAGGGCTAATTTGACCCTCCTCCTGAACTGCCACTGTAGGCCTACACAGCACAGCATTCGTTAGGCACCACACAAGAAAGGATTTGATCAGCAAGAGCAGAACAGGCCAGGGCTCAGGGTTGGAATATCCATTGCTGTGTGTAATGCAGCCTAGTTTTATTTACACCATCCCAGCAGCTATCTTAGAAATCTAAATTTGCTCTGTGCTTCTCCAAGTATGCACTTCGTAGCCTATAGCCTATGGGCTATGGATCATTTGATTAAGACCAGAATAAATAGCCTATTGCGTGCCCAGAGGAGAATCAGAAATGAGGGGCAGCATCGGGCATACATCGATATCTAGCCCTATAGCAACTAATTATACTGAACAAAAATATACAGGCAACATGTAAAGTGTTGTTCCAATGTTTCATGAGCTGAAATAAAAGATCCCAGAAATGTTCAACACACAAAAATCTTATGTCTCTAAAATGTGCACAAATTCGTTTAAATCCTTGTTAGTGACCATTTCTCCTTTGCCAAGATAATCCATCCACCTGTAGGTGTGGCATATCAAGAAACTGATTAAACAGCATGATCATTACACAGGTGCACCTTGTGCTGGGGACAATAAAGGCCCCTTTAAAATGTGCAGTTTTGTCACCCAACACAATGCCACAGATGTCTCAAGTTTTGAGGGAGTGTGCAATTTGCATGCTGACTGCAGGAATGTCCACCAGAGCTTATGCCAGAGAACTGGATGTTCATTTCTCTACCATAAGCCACCTCCAATATCGTTTTAGAGAATTTGGCAGTACGTCCAATCGACCTCACAACCGCAGATCATGTGTAACCACGCCAGCCCAGGACCTCCACATCAGGCTTCTTCACCTGCGAGATCGTCTGAGACCAGCCACACGGACAGCTGATGAAACTGAGTATCCTGTCTATAATAAAGCCCTTATGTGGGGAAAAACTCATTCTGATTGGCTGGGCCTGACTCCCCTGCGCCCCTGCCCAGTCATGTGAGATCATAGATTAGGGCCTAATGAATTTATTTTAAATGACTGATTTCATTACTGTAACTGAACTGTAACTCAGTAAAATCGTTGAAATTGTTGCATGCTGCGTTTATATTTTTGTTCAGTATATATAACACTCAGAAATATTGAAATGTCATCAATTACAAATTACATGACCCAACTAGATTTAAAAAATACTAAACCATCCCCTTGATTGAAATTGAAAAAGCATGACCCTCACCATTTTCCTCCAGGTACAAATTCTGTCAATTTGTATCCATCCCTTACATAATATTTGTAATTCCCCATCTTATCCTCCAACCTCAGATATTAATCCTCACTGAAACCTTGTCCAGTAATTGTCAAGACACCTGTTAATAAATGTTTAGCTCTAAACCCCCCAAAAAACTGTTATGAAACAGCTTACAATTTACTCTGTCTTCATGGGTCATTAAAAGCACTATCAAAATGCAGTGATCTCCTTCTCAGAAAAGAGAGGGACTTATTTATACATATGCAGCCATCTGTTGCTCTTGATCGTCTTCGAAAAGACTCGCCTCTAAACTAAACAAAGTATTGTCCCTTCCTGCTCTACATCTGAATCAGACACACATCTCTTCTAACGATGTTGTTATGCCGAAGCACTTTACAGAGGAAAGCTCCTATCCTGTCATTAGCAAGACATCTATTTCCAAAGAAAGAGGAATCAAAGTTGGTGAACCAATGACTTTTCATAATTCTTAGGCCACCAGGTGAACAGTGAAAGGATTTGTGTGCACTCGCACACACACACACACACACACACACACACACACACACACACACACACACACACACACACACACACACACACACACACACACACACACACACACACACACACACACACACACACACACACACACACACACACACACACACACACACACACACACACACACACACACACGCACAAGCACACACAGCTCCAGTCATCAGACGGTGTAACAGAACAGTGGGTCATTACATTGACAGAGTGTGTGTTTTATTATCACACTGAGCCTCTACCTGTACCCTGCTGCTCCAAAGTGGCCAAACATTTAGTACCTTCATACACCGTAAATATAACGTTAATTACACCAGTGACTGAAGATGGTCTAGACCTATATACCCAGAGGTGGCAATTATCTGCTTCATATAAAATAGCTGTTCAACAGGTCAATTCAGGGATTGATGTAGATGATGTATTGAAAAGCACAGGAAGAGGATTTTGATACACTTTACCCACTGAACATATGTGAAAGAAAGTACTTAAAACATTTAAAAATCTAAATATTTTTTTCATTCTGCATGATAGTGTTTTTTCTCATAGTCACAGAATGATGCTTTTCTTTGCATGTTTCAATTAGGAACAAAAACGACAGCTCAAAAACCAACTCACACTTCGGTACTCAAAATACCTCTTCTAAGAGGAAAATACCTCTTCTAAACTTTATAGGGCTTGACGAACAGATAAACCCAGTAGTAGAAGAACAAAAACAAGAAAAATACCTCTTCTAAACTTTATAGGGCTTGACGAACAGATAAACCCAGTAGTAGAAGAACAAAAACAAGAAAAATACCTCTTCTAAACTTTATAGGGCTTGACGAACAGATAAACCCAGTAGTAGAAGAACAAAAACAAGAAAAATACCTCTTCTAAACTTTATAGGGCTTGACGAACAGATAAACCCAGTAGTAGAAGTACAAAAACAAGAAAAATACACTTTCCCAATAAAACAAAAAACGTTCCCAAATGTCAGCTTTCAGTCTCTCCGTACTAAATAACATTCCTTGTCTTCTAGATGGAATAGCTGTGTTGTCACCTCTGGACTGATTCATCTGCGATGTGTCTTGGGGCTGATGGCTGGGCTGGCTGCCTAACGTCTCACATTACAGGCTGAATATGCAATGTGTTAATGTCTTCCACTGATGTAATATGCAGTGTGATTCTCTTTCAGTTCTTTCTTTCGTTTGCACAGGTTTTTCCCTGGCATCAATCATCTCCCTGATTGATTGGCAATTTCACAACATTTAAAGAGATAGCGCTGGTAATGTGATGACAAACCGAAGTTGGTTTATGTTAAAAGAACTGCCATGAAAACACTGCCCATGGAATGTGTGTGTGTATGTGTGTGTGCATGTGTGTGTGTATGTGTGTGTGTTTGGAAGTGACAGTTGCTGCTGTATTTAAAGTGACAACACTGCCTCCTACTGACCAAATGTATCAGCCTGATAGTCAACTCCTGTACTCTTTTTACTATCAGCCCAACAGGCAGTCTCATAAGGACACATTCAATGATATACATTTCATATCAATTCCATCAAGACAAAATTCAAAAGGCACTCACACATCTGAGCTATCTTTTTTGCAGGTGTATGGTAACAGTTAAAAAAAGATGAGGAAAATTGAATCAAGACAAAAAAATTGAAAATAATCAACATAATACCGTATTCAATACTTTAAGAGGCTCAGGAGAACTCAGCAAATGTTCACAGTAGCATGACGTCAGAGCCAATGAAATGTAATAGCCACTAAATAAGACTCCAGAATTATGAATTACATGGATGCATGCAATCACTTCCTCTATGACAGGTTTTCTGTTTCTGCTGTGATCACTAGAAATTACATGTTTTTTCCCCCCATTTTTCTTCCCAATTCCCGTAGTATCCAATTGGTAGTTATAGTCTTGTCTCATCGCTGCAACTCCCGTACGGACTCGGGAGAGGTGAAGGTCAAAAGCCGTGCGTCCTCCGAAAGAGAACCCTACCAAGCCGCACAGCTTCTTGACACAAAGCCCACTTAACCCGGAAGCCAGCCGCACCAATGTGTCGGAAGAACCACCTTACACCTGGTGACGTGTCAGCGTGCACTGCGCCCGGCGCGCCACAGGAGTCACTAGTGCCCGATGGGACAAGGATATCCCTGCCGGCCAAACCCTCCCATAACCCAGACGACGCTGTGCCAATTCTCCCGGTTGCGGCCGGCTACGACAGAGCCTGGACTCGAACCCAGAATCTTTAGTGACACAGCTAGCACTGAAATGCAGAGCCTTACACCACTGAGAAACTCGGGAGGCCAATTACATGTTTTTTACTTCTGACATGATCATGATGGGCCCTGGTCCAAAGTAGTGCACTATATAGGGAATAGGGTGCCATTTGGGATAGTATCCCAATATGTGCTGGTGTGCTGGCAGCTATAACCAGCATAGTATCGCCATGTACCTTTTATTCCAAGTTCAAGCTGTGCATCAGAGTTACTCTACAGTTTGAGTGGCAATGTCTGTTCTGACCTCTTCCTGCAAAGAGCTTTTTGTTAGATCTCTCAAACACCACACAACGAAGGTCACTTTGGAGCAGTCACTCAATGGCGTGCACACATCCGCTAAACAGGCGTTCAATACAATGATACTGTAAGCATCAATCTATCAGGTGCATTGATCAGCTGTGTCCCCTAGCTGTGAGGAGACTGTTCTCTTCCTCTGGAAGTGTGTGTGTGTGTGTGTGTGTGTGTGTGTGTGTGTGTGTGTGTGTGTGTGTGTGTGTGTGTGTGTGTGTGTGTGTGTGTGTGTGTGTGTGTGTGTGTGTGTGTGTGTGTGTGTGTGTGTGTGTGTGTGTGTGTGTGTGTGTGTGTGTGTGTGTGTGTGTGTGTGTGTGTGTGTAACAGAAGCCTAATGAGAGGCTGTCAGCCCAGCATAGGTACACAAATCAATGGCACCAGGCAGGAGAGAAGCCAAGGTCGACCCACTCACCGACCACCTTTCTCTCTCTCCCTCCAACACACACACACACACACACACACACACACACACACACACACACACACACACACACACACACACACACACACACACACACACACACACACACACACACACACACACACACACACACACACACACACACACACACACACACACACACACACACACAGTAATAGGAAATAGGGTGTAATTTGGGACAGGCAAGTGGCTAGCACCTAGACAGTTACCATGGCAAACAAATGTATTATTCAATCAGTGAAGGACACCAGGTCAACGGCTGTAATTAATGTCTGGAGAGCTGGGTCTTTAGCTGGTGATCTCTGTTCCTATTATTATGTCATTAAGCACCAGTACTTTAACCTGACTGCCTACTGTCCCCATGGGGATTCTCAGCCTCACTATTTTGCTTTCAACAGGTCCAGACAGCATGTCTTTTTAATTAAGTTCAGTGAAAGATGAACCTGTCTCTATGAAGGACAGACATGCCTTCCTCCGGATATTCTACTTTCTCTTTCTCTAAGCCTCACCTACTGTAGGTGTTGTTGTGAAATACATTTCTCCTACAGGATACTGGCTGTGTCTATATTGACTAGCATGTCTCTGCTTGTCTGTTTATTGGGAGCATAAGAAGGACAATGGCACACTATTCCCAATATAGGACACTACCCTATGGGCACTGGTCAAACATAGTGCACTGTATAGGGAATAGGGTGCCATTTGTGACGCACACAATGTCTCCCATCAAACAAGACAAACCAACTGAGAGCAGCAGAGTTAGGCAGTGAACCAATAGGCATACCGTCCCTCAATGTAGTTAGTAGGCCTACAGACCAGCCACCGCTGCTGTCGACATGCTACAGCACACATCCCTCCTCCTCGCTCTCCGCTCCCCCCATGGAGAATGGGGTTACTGGGTTTTCCCAAAGAGAAGAAATAATCATATGAAATCAAAATTGCTTATAGGTCTGTGTGTCCTAGAAAGACAAAAGAAAGACAGAGCGAGAGAGGAGGAACATGACCTCAGGGCGATGGCAACGGAATGTGGTGAAATTTCACACATGGTGCACAGATACCCTCCCCTCCTCCTCCTCCTCCATCTCTGCTGAAGGAATAGGGGCAATGGCAGATGTATACAAAGGTTGTTTGGGAACGATATTGATGTATACAAAGGAGATAATTGGGAAAGATATTCTAATCATCAAACAGCATGGAATAGCTTGAAGATGTTGGTTTAGCTACAGTTATTGCATGTACAGTAGACGAGCCACTACTAGATGCTGGGAATACCACCACAAGGAGCTACTCTTGGCCCTCATCTTCTTTGTGCTGTGGGATGTACACAAACAAAAATGAGGCATCACTCAAACACCTGTAATGTTTTGTAATAGGTATGCATGGAAAAGCTAACAGCAGACACCATTGTACACTGATAACGTTTGTGTCCAGGTTTCCTATAGGAATTGGATCATTTTCTAACATGACTTAGAGCAGTGGCACTCTCCTCTCCCACCAGCCCTAATTAAGAATTGAGAGAAGAAAACGGAGAGAAGGGAGGGGGAAGAAAATAAGGTAATTGGTGGCGGCTGCCTCCCAACCCAGAGGCGCCGGTGTCTGGTTCTTGCTGTGTGGCCGAGTTCTACAGCTGCAGAGGGAACATTCCTGTCAGCACAGAGATGACTGCAGGTAATCACAAAGGAGTTGCAGTGGCTGGCAGACAGACATCTTTAAAGTTTAACATGTCATTCTCTCAAACAGTCCAGGCCTGATGCTGCTCCATAACAACAGGCTGTTTCATTCCAGAGGTGCAGTGGTCTGGAGAAGACTGTGGAGGAATGAACCCGGTTCCCCTTTCTCCTCTAGGGCCCGGGTGAAGTGTCCTAATAACAGACAAAATATAAAAACTAGAGTTTAATTCTTAATTCCTAGTCATGTTGACATTATTATGTACACTACCGTTTTGAACGGTACTGTTCATCTCCACGACAACATCTAGAACATGTATTATGTGAGATACAGAACTGTGTGAGGAGAGCGGTACAGCACAAGGTATAATATAGTGAGTGTTATCCACATCAACCTGTAACACCGTAGACAGCATTCAGAAATAACTAGGTCCTGTGTGGAAACACATATGTCATAATTATTCAGCCTCTAAAGGGAGAGATAGCTACCAGATTGGACAACAGCAGCATCTATTCAGATGGTGCAGGAGAACACGTTTCCTAGCCTGGTTCCAGACTTGTTTGTGCTGTCTTGTCGTGACAATGAGCATAGGAGTTTGATCTAGGACCAGGCTACATGTTTCAAGCCTGGTACTTTCTCTCTGTCTGCTGTATAGTTAGTTGATCAGGGCCTGGCAAAGTAGAGCTACAATACTCTGAGCAGCTAGCTAGCTGTCAGCAGGACAAGAGTGGCTGGCTATTAGGGCTGGACCATCAGGCTGCCTGCACACTGATATACACTGCTCAAAAAAATAAAGGGAACACTTAAACAACACAATGTAACTCCAAGTCAATCACACTTCTGTGAAATCAAACTGTCCACTTAGGAAGCAACACTGATTGACAATAAATTTCACATGCTGTTGTGCAAATGGAATAGACAACAGGTGGAAATTATAGGCAATTAGCAAGACACCCCCAATAAAGGAGTGGTTCTGCAGGTGGTGACCACAGACCACTTCTCAGTTCCTATGCTTCCTGGCTGATGTTTTGGTCACTTTTGAATGCTGGCGGTGCTTTCACTCTAGTGGTAGCATGAGACGAAGTCTACAACCCACACAAGTGGCTCAGGTAGTGCAGCTCATCCAGGATGGCACATCAATGCGAGCTGTGGCAAGAAGGTTTGCAGTGTCTGTCAGCGTAGTGTTCAGAGCATGGAGGCGCTACCAGGAGACAGGCCAGTACATCAGGAGACGTGGAGGAGGCCGTAGGAGGGCAACAACCCAGCAGCAGGACCGCTACCTCCGCCTTTGTGCAAGGAGGAGCAGGAGGAGCACTGCCAGAGCCCTGCAAAATGACCTCCAGCAGGCCACAAATGTGCATGTGTCTGCTCAAATGGTCAGAAACAGACTCCATGAGGGTGGTATGAGGGCCCGACGTCCACAGGTGGGGGTTGTGCTTACAGCCCAACACCGTGCAGGACGTTTGGCATTTGCCAGAGAACACCAAGATTGGCAAATTCGCCACTGGCGCCCTGTGCTCTTCACAGATGAAAGCAGGTTCATACTGAGCACATGTGACAGACGTGACAGTCTGGAGACGCCGTGGAGAACGTTCTGCTGCCTGCAACATCCTCCAGCATGACCGGTTTGGCGGTGGGTCAGTCATGGTGTGGGGTGGCATTTCTTTGGGGGGCCGCACAGCCCTCCATGTGCTCGCCAGAGGTAGCCTGACTGCCATTAGGTACCGAGATGAGATCCTCAGACCCCCTGTGAGACCATATGCTGGTGCGGTTGGCCCTGGGTTCCTCCTAATGCAAGACAATGCTAGACCTCATGTGGCTGGAGTGTGTCAGCAGTTCCTGCAAGAGGAAGGCATTGATGCTATGGACTGGCCCGCCCGTTCCCCAGACCTGAATCCAATTGAGCACATCTGGGACATCATGTCTCGCTCCATCCACCAACGCCACGTTGCACCACAGACTGTCCAGGAGTTGGCGGATGCTTTAGTCCAGGTCTGGGAGGAGATCCCTCAGGAGACCATCCGCCACATCATCAGGAGCATGCCCAGGCGTTGTAGGGAGGTCATACAGGCACGTGGAGGCCACACACACTACTGAGCCTAATTTTGACTCGTTTTAAGAACATTACATCAAAGTTGGATCAGCCTGTAGTGTGGTTTTCCACTTTTCCACTAGTGTGGTTTTCCACTCCAAATCCAGACCTCCATGGGTTGATACATTTGATTTCCATTGATAATTTGTGTGTGATTTTGTTGTCAGCACATTCAACTATGTAAAGAAAAAAGTATTTAATAAGAATAGTTCATTCATTCAGATCTAGGATGTGTTATTTTAGTGTTCCCTTAATTTTTTTGAGCAGTGTATATCCATGTCGTAACTGAAGCACTCAAAATCTAAGGCAGCTAGGAATTGAGAAACAAAGTGTGTGTGTGAATTGGGAGGGGGGGATACATTTCAGTACAACTAAATGAGAGAGAAGATTAAAGAATCAAGTTACTTAAAAAGTATAATCCTTCTGCAATTACATGCTCGGTGATTGCCTAAGTCAGGAAACAGTTGATTAAACTTTGTTGACTTATTGCCTAAAGATTTGATAATGACTGAATTAATTTTAACTTACCATTTTACATGTGACTGGATGATCAATTGCCAAGTACAACTAAGTAGGACTACTGTAAATGGCTAGCACTGCAAGTTATACTGAATGACGAGGTTAGAATTGGGTGAAGCAAAACTCTAAATCCTTTTATTCTCAAAATATCTTGTGCCTCAATTTCACCACACACACACACACACACACACACACACACACACACACACACACACACACACACACACACACACACACACACACACACACACACACACACACACACACACACACACACACACACACACACACACACACACACACACACACACACACACACACACACACACACACACAGTGATTTCTCAGCACTGCCACACAGTAAGCCCTGTTCTGCTTGCGACTGTTCTGTTCCTAACCCCTGACCTCTCTCAGGGCCACCAATAAGCCAGTCAGACGCTGAGAAACTTGCTGATATAGATTTTGTCCCAAATGGCACCTTATTCTTTATAAAGTGCACTACTTTTAACCAGAGCCCTATGCCTGGGTGAAAAGTAGTGCAGTTCTGTATATAGGCAACAGGGTGGCATTTGGGACACAACCAAAGTAACCTTCCTGCTGGGGCTGTTTCTTCTGAGTTATTGTCAACTGCTATGCTGCTGATACACTCTCTCTCAATCTGTCCCATAGCAAGGAGGATAAGTGGTAGTGGTCTAATCTGAGGCAGGGGTGAGGTCAAAGGGGGAGAATTATTTGTGTATGTGTATGTGCGTGTGCGTGTGCACCTGAATCCCGGTCAGTGTATCTATATAAAGGCACATACAGTATGTGGGCTGCGGGCTAATACATATTGAAGGTGATATCCAGATACAGAACAGTGCAGTAGATTATGGTACCTTTAGTTTTGTCTAAAGGTTTAAATGAGGATGCAGAGTTGGGTTTTACAATATGCAACAGCTATGAATAAATACTTTCCTTCTGTCCTCACCCCTCAGACAAGGCCAAATCATTACCTTCAACTTAATCGTCCTTAATGTGAAAATGACACACTCAAAGCCACTGGATCAAATAGCCAGTAGAACTTGAGAACTTCCAACCCTCCGCCCCCTCTCATTTCTGGAAGCCTTATTAATAATAGTCCCATCAATACTCAGACTGAACCTTGAATACAGGGACCGTCAGAGTGTTTAATCCCTGAGGGTCTGTAACAAAATATGTCCTAATGAGCAGCATCACCAGGGTGTGTGTGTGTGTGTGTGTGTGTGTGTGTGTGTGTGTGTGTGTGTGTGTGTGTGTGTGTGTGTGTGTGTGTGTGTGTGTGTGTGTGTGTGTGTGTGTGTGTGTGTGTGTGTGTGTGTGTGTGTGTGTGTGTGTGTGTGTGTGTGTGTGTGTGTGTGTGTGTGTGTGCGTGCGTTGGCACAAAGCAGTGGCAAAATACTTGTTTATTTTCCCGCTTCTTTGGGAGGATGAAGGAGGCCAGTGTCAAATTGAGATCAATATTAACATTACTGGCTAACAGTATAGAAGAGTTTCAGCTTTCCTTAACCAATAGAACCTGTCAGATCGAGAAGTCATACATTTGATTTTATCATTAGACCACTCAACGGGTCATTTAATAGTTGACATCAGAATCAAAGAAAAATAATGCCATTAGTCATTCTAGTCATTCTATGGTCAAAATATTGAGTCTTACGTCAAGTAGTATGTTGCATAGGTTAGGCCTATATGCTGGGCTTAAATCTATTTACATTCTGTAAAAACGACTAGCTGGGACATTCAGAGCGGACAGCTGTAAATGCCCTTACCCGCTAATAACTAACACTGGTTGCTGAAGGTCTGACCCACTACAGGGTTGTCCAGTCAGAAAAGGTAGATGCTCAGACCCATAACTGTACTATATTGTCACCACACACACTGAAAACCAGGTACCACTTGAAGTATTTAACGTGGTTCAATAAAAATAAGAACAAATACAATCATGAGGATCCATGTTTACAATCATGAGATTAATTCATATACATCATGCAGAAGGCAATAGTATAACATGCAAACACAGTGCTATTCACACATACTAGAATACTGTCACAGAGAGAGAAATAGCCAGCACAGGGTGATAAAGGTTTAGGGGTGTGTTGTTTAGGAACGAAAAAGAACCAAGCATAAGCAAATGGAACGAAGCGGAGAGGGACCTAACTGAATTTGTCCAATAGAAACTCTCCTTTTTGTTGCAAAACATTAGCTGTTTACAACTGTTTGGACTAATAATTTCACCCCTGGCCTGGCTACAGACTTTCTGCAGCCTGGGCCAGTTACAGGCATAAGTGTCAAACAAAACCTAATGACTTCAAAGTTAAACAAACCATATGCACATGGACTACTTTTAACAATTTCCACAGAACATGTTACCAAAACACATTTACTTGAAGTATAGTGCAGATACAAAGTTTGGTAACAGAATGCTATTTGTGCCATCATTCTGTTACCAAACTTTGCATCTACCCTGTTCTTCAAGTAAATGTGTTTTTGTAAAATGTTCAATGGAAAGTGTTAAAACTCGTCTTTGTGCATAGAGTTGTATGGTTTAACTTTGCAATGACTGGTTTTTGTTTGGCGTACACTTTAAAGTGAAAAATATGTTACATTATGTTACAGTTGAACTGGCCATGAGCTGGCACAAAACTTCGACAAACTCTAAGCCTAAAATGGCGCATGCTACTACAGCAGTAACATTACTGATAAATTAATATTGCGTGGTTGCACTCAATAAACACACTTCTAGCAAAATAGCATGCAGGTTGGTCTAACACATAGCTACAAACAAGCAGTGCTAGCTAGTGATAGGACGATTGATACTGAAGCTTCGGCACTTCGATGCAGTTTTCAAACCGCTACTGATTCGACGCAACATAGCGATGCTTGTATCAAAGTAACAATATCACGTGATGATGACGTTTGAAGCATCGAACGTCACACTATCACTTTGAAACCACCTGAATTGAGTTTAAAAAGAAAGTACCTAATAGAAAATATATAAAATAAGGTCAGTGTCACGACTGGAGGGGGGCCGGCGCGCTTGCGCTGGTCAGCAGAGGCGGGCAGAGCTTTCAGTCGCCTGAAGGAGCTGTTCACCGACGCTCCCGTGCTGGCTCATCCGGACCCCTCTTTGGCGTTCATAGTGGAGGTGGACGCGTCCGAGGCTGGGGTGTGAGCCGTGCTATCACAGCGCTCGGGCACGCCACCAAAGCTCCGCCCCTGCGCTTTTTTCCCGAAGAAGCTCGGTCCGGCGGAGCGGAACTATGACGTGGGGGACCGGGAGTTGTTAGCTGTAGTCAAGGCTCTGAAGGTGTGGAGACATTGGCTTGAGGGGGCCAAGCACCCTTTCCTCATCTGGACTGACCATCGTAATCTCGAGTATATCCGGGCAGCGAGGAGATTGAATCCGCGTCAGGCCAGGTGGGCCATGTTCTTTACTCATTTTCATTTTACGATTTCATATCGGCCAGGCTCCCAAAATACGAAGGCCGACGCGCTGTCCCGCCTCTATGACACCGAGGAGCGGCCCATCGAGCCAACTCCCATCCTCCCAGCTTCATGTCTGATGGCACCGGTGGCATGGGAGGTGGACGCGGAGATCGAGCGGGCGTTACGGTTGGAGCCTGCACCCCCTCAGTGTCCAGTAGGTGTTCAGTACGTGCCGCGGGTTGTCCGTGATAAGTTGATTCGATGGGCCCATACACTACCCTCTTTGGGTCATCCTGGGATCGAGAGGACAGTGCAGAGTTTTAGGGGGAGGTACTGGTGGCCCACGTTGGTAAAGGACGTGAGGTTTTATGTCTCTTCCTGCTCGGTGTGCGCTCAGAGCAAGGCTCCTCGACACCTGCCTAGAGGGAAGTTACAGCCCCTCCCCGTTCCACAACGGCCGTGGTCGCACTTGTCGGTGGACTTTCTCACCGACCTTCCCCCGTCTCAGGGTAACACCACGATCCTGGTCGTTGTGGATCGGTTTTCTAAGTCCTGCCGTCTCATTGCCCTACGGCCCTACAGACTGCGGAGGCTCTGTTTACCCATGTCTTCCGGCACTACGGGGTGCCTGAGGACATCGTTTCTGATTGGGGGCCCCAGTTCACGTCCAGAGTTTGGAGGGCATTCATGGAACGGCTGGGGGTCTCGGTCAGCCTGACCTCGGGTTTCCACCCCGAGAGTAATGGGCAGGTGGAGAGAGTAAACCAGGATGTGGGTAGGTTTCTGCGGTCGTATTGCCGGGACCGGCCTGGTGATTGGGCGAGGTACGTCCCATGGGCGGAGCTAGCCCAGAACTCCCTCCGCCACTCCTCTACTAACATGTCTCCGTTCCAGTGCATGTTGGGCTACCAGCCGGTCCTGACTCCATGGGATCAGAGCCAGACCGAGGCTCCCGCAGTGGAGGAATGGGTGCAGCGCTCGAGGGACACCTGGAGAGCCGTCCAGGAATCATTAAAACAGGCTAGTGGACGGCAGAAGAGGAGCGCTGACCAGCACCGCAGTGAGGCCCCCGTGTTTGCACCGGGGGACCGGGTCTGGCTCTCGACCCGAAACCTGCCCCTCCGCCTGCCCTGCCGGAAGCTGAGGCCGCAGTGTGTGGGGCCATTTAAAGTCCTGAGGAGGATAAACGAGATGTGTTATAGGTTGCAGCTTCCTACTTACTATCGTATTAACCCCTCGTTTCATGTGTCTCTCCTCAGGCCGGTGGTGGCTGGTCCCCTGCAGGAAGGTGAGGTGCCGGAGGTCCCTTCGCCCCCTCTGGACATCGAGGGGTCCCCGGCGTACACAGTACGTGCTATTCTGGACTCGAGACGCCGGGTGAGGGGCCTACAGTACCTCGGGGACTATGAGGGGTACGGTCCAGAGGAGAGGTGCTGGGTACCGGTGGGGGACATTTTGGACCCTTCACTACTGAGGGACTTCCACCGCCTCCATCCGGATCGCCCAGCGCCTCACCCCCCGGGTCGCCCTCGAGGCCGGTGGCGGCGCGCTGCGGGAGCCACGCGTCAGGGGGGGGTACTGTCACGACTCCCACCGAAGGTGGCTCACCTGCCTGTTCGGGCGGTGCTCGGCGGTCGTCGTCACCGGTCTACTAGCCTCCACCGATCCCTTTTTTCTTTTCTGTTCGTTTGGTTTTATTAGTTGCACCTGTTCCTTATTGTGTTTCTTGATTTTTGTCTATTTAAGCCTGTTAGGCCCACCTAGGTTTGTTCGGGGTTGTTATTCTGTTCGTTTGTAGATGTTCGATGGTATTTTGTTTTTCCGGTTATTTTGGGTCCTGTGTATGGGCCGGTCAGTTTATGCGCCTTGTGTTTATGGCGTGACCGTTTTTCCCGGGAATAAATATACATTTATTCGAACCCTCTGCTCTCTGCGCCTGACTCCAACCCACTGTTCTTTAAGGACTCTGACAGTCAGGAGTTAAAATTGTATAAATCTATGATAGAGTTGTAAGAATACAGTGTTTTCTTTTGTTATATACGTGTAGATGTCCAATGTTTGTTTTTTTTGTATTGTAATTTTTTTTATTTTTTTTTATCGAAATACAAAAACACTTTGACACCACCATCTGACAGGTGTCTAGATATTTTACCGTTTTAGCAGGCGGAAAGATAGCTCAGGGTGTAGAATCACATGGTAGAGGAATCGATCCTGAAATCATAGCACACTAGTGTTGAATCTTGAGAGAGCCTATTTCTCGAAAACCCCTTTCACAAAATCTCTCCCTATCTACATCATATAGTTCACAAAATATCAACACATGCTCCACCATTTCCTCCACTTAACACTCATCACACAGACCTGTTTCATGTCTCCCTATCATCCACAACGTGGCATTCAGAAACAGCCTCAGTGGAACGTTCCCCAATGCAATTGCCGGCCCTATCTCTCTGTTCCCCAATCCATATTCTACCACCTTCTGCCCGATTGTCCACCCGTACGCCCTCTGCTTACCCACTCCTTGCTCCCAGCATTCCCCAGTTGCCGTGGCCGCAGGATGTCCTTCTGAACTCCCTTTCAACCTCGCCCAGTACGCTAATGCAAGCTTGTCCCGCCTTATCCTCAGTGGCAGTTCCCCACAATCCACCTGTAATGCCTCAACGTGTCATTCTGAAGGCACCCACACACAATCTCAGGGCCCTTGAATGCATCATATCCAGGCTCTGTAGTGCCATTTTGGCTGCCGGTCCATTTAAAAAGTACTCATAATCCAAAGATGACCTGATCAATGCCTGGTACATACATAAAGTCTTTGTCTATCTGACCCCCATGCATGTCCTGTCACTGCCCTCATGAGGTTCAACACCTTCCTACACTTAATTTCAACATGTCTCTTCCACATAAGCTTCTCATCAGACCACATACCTAAATACTTAAACTCAGACAACCTACCTATATACTGACCGTATATGTGCAGCCTAACATATTTAACCTTCCTCCTAGAACAGTGGTTCGGTACTTGGACTATCCACAGGGGGTACTTGAGAAGACTTATGAGACCATAGGCCTACTGGTAAAATGTACATGAGTGGGTACTTCATGGGTACTCCGGGCAGAGCAAAATTCAGTTGCTAGTACAGTAACCAAAAAAGGTTGTGAAACACTGTCCTAGAATACACCTTAAAGCAGGACTTGGCCACAGATATCCTAAACCCCCATGTTAAAGACAAATCTTCCATATTATAAATAGGCAGAGATGTGAAAGGTGATTGAGGTGGGAGAGAAACTAAAGTAGTTAGGTTGAGAGGGCTGGCCTTTTTAACATGAACTTTCTCAAGCAATAGCTTGTTCAATATTCATGTTCTTCAACTGCTTTATTGTGTTCCAAAAGACACACCAAGCTTTGACGTTTACATGCACACTAATAACTCTATATTAAACTGATCATGGCAATAGGCAGATTACGCAATGGTCAAGTAAACACCTTACTCTGTTTATCTTAATCGGCGAAGGTCAAAATTGGAGTAAGGATATGCCGATTAAAACACCTGGTTTTCTGAGCAATCTTTGGAATTATTAGGACATGTAAACACCTTAATCGGCTTTCCAGCGGTGTATTTGATTTACCCATGTGCTAGCACCAACCGAGCAAGCCTCCCTCTTTATCGCAAGTGAAGTGTGTTCGGAACAACTGATTGTAATGCGTTTTAGAAGTAATTTTCACATACAAACATAACATGTCAGAATCAAATATGCTTCCCAAAACATGGTCGATGTGGTAGAGCATTTATTTTGATTGCCGATTTTCTGCATTTATCAGAGTGCCGTCAGGTAGCCTGATTTCAGATTTGTCCATCTAAACAGGATTATTAGGGAAATTGTTCTTCTTGCAAAGCATGTAAACATTTTAATCAAACTATTATATTAATCTGACTATCCACAATAATTGCATGTAACTGTTACTTGACTGAAAGTGGGGTGCAACTCAATAATATAGTGAATATTGAGGATCATGTTACTGTATTTGGAATGTGTTGAATGTACTTTGTATGTTGTACCTGCCAGAGTGGCTTGTTGAATAAATTGTATTTGCCGTAACATCAAATCAAATCAAATTTTATTTGACACATGCGCCGAATACAACAGATGTACCTTACAGTAAAATGCTTACTTACAAGCCCTTAACCAATAATGCAGTTTTAAGAAAAATAAGTGTTAAGTTAAAAATAGATATTTACAAAATTGTAAAATTAAAGTAACTATATATAATAATTCAAGAGCAGCAGTAAAATAAATGTAGCAAGGCTATATACAGGGGGTACCAGTACAGAATCAATGTGCGGGGGCAGTCGAGGTAAGTGAGGTAATATGTACATGTAGGTAGAGTTAAAGTGACTATGCATAGATAATAAACAGAAAGTAGCAGCAGCGTAAAAGGGAGGGGGGGCAATGCAAACAGTCTGGGTAGCCATTTTATTAGCTGTTTAGGAGTCTTATGGCTTGGGGATATAAGCTTTTAAAAAGCCTTTTGGACCTAGACTTGGCGCTCCGGTACCGCTTGCCGTGCAGTAGCAGAGAGAACAGTCTATGACTAGGGTGGCTGGACACAGGGCGAGACCCAGATGCAGACACCGGAGGCAGATGGTTCAAGTCTCTAATATTTATTGAAAAAAAGGGGCAGGTCGAGAACAGGCAGAAGTTCATAAACCAGGTCAGAGTCCAGAAGATACAGAGCGGCAGGCAGACTCAAGGTCAGGGCAGGCTGAATGGTCAGGCAGGCAGGTACAGTGTCAGGGCAGGCAAAGGGTCAGAACTAGGAGGACTAGAAAAACAGAGACTAGGAAAAACAGGAGCACAGAAAAACACACTTGTTGACTTGACAAGACAGGTCAAACTGGCAACAGACATACAGAGGACACTGGTATAAATACACAGGGAATAACGGGAACAAATGGGAGACACCTGTTTGGGGGTGGAGAAAAGCACAAGACAGGTGAAACAGATCAGGCTGTGACAGCCTGTTTGGTGGTTCGTTGGGGGGAAAAGTGAGATTTCTTATAAGCTCCCGGGGTAGAGTCCCGCTCCTTGAAAGTGGCAGCTCTACCTTTTAGCTCAGTGAGGATGTTGCCTGTAATCCATGGCTTCTGGTTGGGGTATGTACTTACAGTCACTGTGGGGACGACATCATCGATGCACTGATTGATGAAGCCAGTGACTGATGTGGTGTACTCCTCAATGCCATTGGAAGAATCCTGGAACATATTCCAGTCTGTGCTAGGAAAACAGTCCTGTAGCTTAGCATCTGCTTCATCTGACCACTTTTTACTGACCGAGTCACTGGTGCTTTCTGCTTTAGTATTTGCTTGTAAGCAGGAATCAGGAGGATAGAATTATGGTCAGATTTGCCAAATGGAGGGCAAGTGAGAGCTATGTACGCGTCTCTGTGTGTGGAGTAAAGGTGGTCTAGATTTTTTTTCCCTCTGGTTGCACATTTAACATGCTGAAAGAAATTAGGTAAAACGGGTTTAAGTTTCCCTTCATTAAAGTCAACGGCCACTAGGAGCGCCACCTCTGGATGAGTGTTTACAAATATATGATCATAACAACATACAGGAACTCAAGTCCTTTTGTTCACCTGACCTAGAATTCCTTACAATCAAATGCCGACCGCATTATCTACCAAGAGAATTCTCTTCGATTATAATCACAGTCGTGTATATCCCCCCCAAGCAGACACCTAGACGGCCCTGAAAGAAATTCATTGGACTCTATGTAAACTGGAAACCACATATCCTGAGGCTGCATTTATTGTAGCTGGGGATTTTAACAAGGCTAATCTGAAAACAAGGCTCCCTAAATTGTATCAGTATATCGAATGCATGACCCGGGCTGGCAAAATTCTGGATCATTGTTACTCTAACTTACGCGATACATACAAAGCCCTCCCTCACACTCCTTTTGGCAAATTTGACCACGGCTCCATTTTGTTGCTCCCAACCTATAGACAGAAACTAAAACAAGAAACGCCCGTGATCAGTTCTGTTCAACGCTGGTCCGACCAATCGGATTCCACGCTTCAAGATTGCTTCGATCACGTGGACTGGGATATGTTCCAAATAGCGTCGAAAAACAACATTGATGTATACGCTGATTCGGTAAGCGAGTTAATTAGCAAGCGCATCGGTGATGTTGTACCCACAGCAACTATTAAAACCTTCCCCAACCAGAAAAAGAAAACCAGGCCTGTCGTGGACCCCGATGTCTTGCTCCCAGACAAACTAAACAACTTCTTTGCTCGCTTTGAGGACAATACAGTGCCACCGACACGGCCCGCTACCATAACCTGCGGGCTCTCATTCACCGCAGCCAATGTGAGTAAAACATTTAAACATGTTAACCCTCGCAAGACTGCCGGCCCAGACAGCATCCCTAGCCGCGTCCTCAGAGCATCTGCAGACCAGCTGGCTGGTGTGTTTACGGACATATTCAATCAATCCCTATCCCAGTCCGCTGTTCCCACAAGCCAAGGTAACTGAGCTAAATGACTATCGCCCCGTAGCACTCACTTCCGTCATCATGAAGTGCTTTGAGAGACTAGTCAAGGATCATATCACCTCCACCCTACCTGACCCCCTAGACCCACTCCAATTTGCTTACCGCCCCAATAGGTCCACAGACAACGCAATCACACTGCACACTGTCCTAACCCATCTGGACTAGAGGAATACATATGTAGGAATGCTGTTCATCGACTACAGCTCAGCATTTAACACCATAGTACCCTCCAAACTCGTGATTCAGCTCGAGACCCTGGATCTCGACCCCGCCCTGTGCAACTGGGTCCTGGACTTTCTGACGGGACACACCCCGGGTGGTGAGGGTAGGAAACAACATCTCCACCCCACTGATCCTCAACACTGGGGCCCCACAAGGGTGCGTTCTCAGCCCTCTCCTGTACTCCCTGTTCACCCATGACTGCGTGGCCATGCACTCCTCCAACTCAATCATCAAGTTTGCAGACGACACTACAGTGGTAGGTTTGATTACCAACAACAACGAGATGGCCTACAGGGAGGAGGTGAGGGCTCTCTAAGAGTGTGGTGTCAGGAAAATTACCTCACACTCAACATCAGCAAAACAAAGGAGATGATCGTGGAAAGGAGATGGAGATGATCGTTCACAACAAAGGAGATGATCGTTCAGGAAACAGCAGAGGGAGCACCCCCCTATCCACATCGATGGGACAGTAGTGGAGAAGGTGGAAAGTTTTAAGTTCCTCGGCGTACACATCACGGACAAACTGAAATGGTCCACCCACACAGACAGCGTGGTGAAGAAGGCGCAAAAGCGCCTCTTCAACCTCAGGAGGCTGAAGAAATTTGGCTTGTCACCAATTTGGCTTGTTACAGATGCACAATCGAGAGCATCCTGCCGGGCTGTATCACCGCCTGGTACGGCGGTGATACAGCCCGGCAGGATGCTCTCGATTGTGCATCTGCTACACCCACAACCTTAAGGCTCTCCAGAGGGTAGTGAGGTCTGCACAACATCTGTATGTTATTCATGTCGTCATTTAGCCACGACTCAGTGAAACATAAGATATTACAGTTTTTAATGTCCCGTTGGTAGGATATACGTGATCGTAGTTTGTCTATTTTATTATCCAATGATTGTATGTTGGCTAATAGGACCGATGATAAAGGCAGATTACCCACTCGCCGTCGGATCCTTACAAGGCACCCCGACCTATGTCCTCGTCTCTTTCTCCTGCGAATGACAGGGATGAGGGCCTTGTCAGGTGTTTGAAGTAAATCCTTCGCGTCTGACTCCTTAAAGAAAAAATATTCTTCCAGTACAAGGTGAGTAATCGCTGTCCTGATATCTAGAAGATATTTTCGGTCATAAGAGACGGTGGCAGAAACATTATGTACAAATAAAGTTACAAATAATGCAAAAAAACACACACAATAGGACCAATTGGTTAGGGGACCGTAAAACGACAGTCATCTCCTCCGGCACCATTATCTCATGTACACTGCTCTTTCATTCCCCTGTGTGCTTCTCCCTGAGTGTGAACTAAAGGTTACCATGTGTGCATTCCAAATAGCACCCTATTCTCTTTACTACAAGGGCTCTGGTCAAAAGTAGTGCAGTATATAGGGAATAGGAGGCCATTTGGGATGCACACATGTCAACCTAAGAGGATCAAATCCACTGGAAGCCAGAGGAGAGCTATTTCTTCTCCAAGTGATAAATGGCTCAATGTCTGCCTAACAATTAACTGTCAATGGAGGTCTTAGCCTTCTGCCATGGACCAGGGCCCACAGTATCTATTACCCCTGTCCTCTACAATCCTGGACAGCACATCCCTTTCGTCTCCGCTGCGTCTGCTCTGCTGGGGCTCTTAGGTGGTGGGCAGTGTCACTCGAGACCTGGAGAACCAGGAGCGCTCTGAGGTGGAGGCAGGCAGCCAGGGAGGAGTAAGCCCCCTGCCTCCACCTCAGCCCAGCCTCCCTCTTCCCCCAGCCCCCAAGCCCTCCTTTTCCCAAGCCCAGCCTCTTGCTCTCAGCCCAGCCTCTCTCCCTCTCCCTCCAGCCCAACATTCCACTCCCCCCAGCCCAGCCCAGCCTCTTACCCTCTCCCCCCAGCATGGCCTCTCGCCCAGCCCAGCTCGATGGGCATCGATCCCCCAGCAGCGAGTCGACGCCGGTTCCCAGGGAGGGGTAAGGGGATCCACCTCGTTTCCATCCAACTATCCCTCTGCCCCTGTAGGGACAGGTCGAGGTAAATTAATAGAGTGTGTGTAGCCACTGGATATTGTTAATGTATTTGCTATTGATGGAGTGAGATAACATGAGTAGCTTCAGCCTTACTTAACACAAAACATAAATTCTCCAAGGCCATTGGGTATATAGGACAGGGTAGAGGTGGCAGGGGAGACTAGATGGGGCAGGATGGGGAAATGGGAATGGATGGGGTAGGTGAAGGCAGAGGAGTTAGGGTGGGATAGGATGGGACAGGATGTGGTGGGGGGTAGGATGGGGCAAACTGGGACAGGATGGGGTTGTATGTGGTAGGATGGGACAGGATGGGTAAGATTGGGACAGGATGGGGCATGATGTGGTCATTTAGGGCAGGATGGGAACATTTGGGACAGGATGGGGTATTATGGGAGAGGATGGGGCAGGACAGAGCAGTGAGGGTTGTTTCAGGCTTTTGCGGCACGTGTTTCCTGAAGGTAGCTAGCGTATCAACCACAGTGAACTTTGATTTAAGATCAAAAGCATTATAAGACAAAACCACCACACATGGAATAGTTTTAACTCATATCTGCCACTATTTGTAGCCTTTGCTTTCTGTATGAAATGTCCCTCATCATTGTCATCCAGGATAATGAGGCTGTGGGGGATGGTATAACATTTCCTCTTTGGCAGATTCATACTGCAATAATTGCTCCCTCCGGACCGATCGATGGTTCCGCTTATTGACGACGGCATCACACACATAAGCACGCACACGCCACATACACACACACACAGCAGCTATGCTTTTTGACAATAGCGCCTCAGAGTACCACTCAAGGACTAATCTTATACAGTACATGCCCCTCTCCTCTCCTTCTCATCCCCCTCTTCTCTCCTTCTCATCCCCCTCTGCTCTCTTTCTCATCCCCCTCTCCTCTCCTTCTCATCCCCCTCTCCTTCTCATCCCCCTCTCCTCTCCTTCTCATCCCCCTCTCCCTTTCATCCCCCTCTCCTCTCCTTCTCATTCCCCTCTCCTCTCCTTCTCATCCCCCTCTCCTTCTCATCCCCCTCTCCCTCTCATCCCCCTTTGCTCTTCTTCTCATCCCCCTCTCCTCTCCTTCTCATCCCCCTCTCCTTCTCATCCCCCTCTCCTCTCCTTCTCATCCCCCTCTCCTTCTCATCCCCCTCTGCTCTGCTCTTCATTTCCCTCTGCTCTCCTTCTCATCCCCCTCTCCTCTCCTTCTCATCCCCCTCTGCTCTGCTCTTCATTTCCCTCTACTCTCCTTCTCAAGCAAACAATGGAATCAACACTGTTTCAATCAACTCAGGACTGATGGATTTAACGACAGATTCATTTTTCTTCTCTTCCTTTACAGGCAAGAAGAACTGACAGCATCCAGAATGAGGCAGCCAGGGTCTCTAAACGGAGGAGGAGGTGTTGTTGTTTTATTTAGGTCCATTTTCATTGAGTTTAATGAGAAGGAAATTACACTGACAAATCACTGTAAACTAGAGACAAATGAAGGACATTACTGTGTTGGGGCATATTTCTCACATTAGTCTGAATGGGATGAGACTGAGAGCCAGGTTCTACGGGGAGCGAGGAGATGTATTGCTTACAGGGGGGTTGCGCTGGGATCCCAACAAGCTCTCGGTTGGATCGTCATTCCAACATGCAGTGACAAATGGCTAGGGAATAGGACAGAAAAAAACACCTGAGAATCAAATGGACTATGGCTGTGAGTTGTGTCTTCAGGGCATCCCATATCAGGAAGTCCTGAATTGATGCGATTGAAAGAGGGGCTCGGTTGGGGATTGCTTCTGTGTTTGGTTTAGGGCTGTTAGCCCGGGACTCTCAGGACTAATGGTGACTGAGTTTTGTCCCACAACACAGCTTCTTAGTAGAATCTAGCTGCACCAGTTAAATGCCATGACAACGAAACCCAGATTACATCTTGCATTAACATAGGGTTTACATGATCCGATCATGATCAAATCAAATTTTATTTGTCACATGCGCCGAATATCTGCTACTCTTTGACATGACTCAATAGCCCCGTTTACACTCACCTTGTCACGGATCCCTCCGGAACTGTCAATCGGCACATCTGGTCCCTATTCCCAGTGATTAGTAATTGTATAAGTGTGCCCTTTGTTCACCATTGTCCTGTCGATTATTGTTCCAATGTCCGTTGGTCGTGTGAGTACCTGTGTTGTGTTGTTTTGGCTTTCGTGCCACGTGTAATGTGTAATGTGCAGATGATTACGGATCTCGTCCCGTGTGATAATCATTGTGCGATTGTGTATGTATTCGAGGTACTCCTCGCTCTTTGTTTGGGCCTCAACCCTGTGTTTGGTATATGTCTTTGTTTGGTCTTCGTGCCTGTACATGACACACTGTAAATTAGGTGAAGAAATAAAAAGCCCTATTACGCATTCCTGCGCCTGTCTCCTGACCCTTTATACCAACGTGACAAACCTCTCTAAACTCACTCCATACGACCCCAGCCGTTGTGCTTAGTACAACTGCAGATCCGAGTCTGACGTCACCACTGTAACATGCATCTGTAACATGCATCACACTGCTTTCTTAACAGTACCTCTTCCTCCCTCACCAGCTCACACCAGGACTAGATCTTGGGACCACTGTCTTGCAAACTCACGACTGCCTTATTGACAACCTCTTAGCCAGCTGCACCACCTAAAAGCTAGCAATTTTATGACATTTCAAGCTGAGAAGTGAGGTTACCAACTCAGGCACCATGATGGCCGTGGTGTTTTGATAGACAGACTGATTGTGTTACACTGAGAGAGGACAGATGGGTTATATTATACTATCGGAAACAAGTCAAGAGAAACTAAAATCCTGTGGCCTTATACGGCTTCCTCTTCAATAATGCAGATACCACCTCTGGAGAAATCATCAAATTGTGTTCTGCAGACATCAGGTCACGACATGGAACTCTTTTTCCGATATGGTAATCAAAATCTGATGTCACAATGATCTTTGAGGGTTTCTGGGTGACGTAGTATTGGATTGCAGCGCTTCTTGGATGAGAGCCTTTTTATTCCCATTGATTTAGGGCCATAGGGGGATGCTTAATACAATGGATGACCTCTACCAAAGTCAACAACATCGCTAGTTATTTCATTATTATCCAGTGGACAGTAGAAATGTTTTATTTTGGGGGTTTTGTCACTTGTTACGCTATTTGAGAAAGGAATTTTATTGTCTGTTTCTGTGTTCATCGTGTTGATGGAATGTTTTGGGAAAACACAGCATGATTGCCAGAAATATTGGAGTTGCATGTGTGGTCTGATAAACAAGAAACAATAAAACAACTGCACAAGTGATCTTTTTGTAGCACAATAATGCGTGTTAAATTGTGAGCTCCCATTCAAATTGACAAAACATTTGCTGATATGTTTATTTTATAAATGAAAGGCAGTGCAGACACGTCTCAGGTGAATAAGTAGCTATGCCTGCCATACACTGAAACATTCATCTGTAGTCTCATGTCAATTAAGATAATATATTATGATTATTCTAGACATTTTATCATTCAATATAAACTAGCGCTGTTGCCAAGCAACATGAGAGTCCAATATCTACAAGGAGTCACTTTCTGAGAATAATAATTTCCATATGTCTAGTTTAGTTCGTCATGTGTGTCTTTATATAGATTTCAGAAATGACTTTGTTTGGTACTGATGGTCTAAGGCAGAAACTGGGAAGTGATACGGTAATGTTAGAGCAGAATTATTTTGGTTCCTGGAAAGTTTCCAAAAGTGATCTGCCAATTAAGAATATCCTCTCCTTCCTCAAAGAGTGTAATAAGGGAGTTATTAATATTATTAAATATTAAAAAATAAAGTTCTCTGGTTGAAAACGGCCTATGTGGCATCGGTAGTTGTCATAATCATCAATTATAGTCCCCAAATTTACTAAAAAGTGAAAGTAGGATAACTTTGGTCATAAAGTCATTATTTTACAAAACAGAGATTTGTGAGAATTAAGGAATTTATAACTTGGATATTTGAGGGTTGGATTTCAATCTTTCCCACTTTGCCACTAACACGGGACAGCTAGCAGCACCCATCTAAATGATCAGAGCAAAACATGCAAGGAGAAATGTCATTCAATAAGGGTGAACAGTGAAACAGCTGTGCGCTATCCAATTGTAGCAGCAGAATCAACCTACAGCCCATCCATTTCTACATAGACAGCAGAACTACCCAATTGAGTCATTACAAGCAGCGCCTCGGACTTGTTTGAGTGACATGAGACAACGACACATACAACAAACATAACATTGCCAATGTTATGTTGAAAGAACGAGACTTGTTCTTTATAAACTGTCACACCCTGATCTGTTTCACCTGTTTTTGTGATTGTCTCCACCCCCTTCAGGTGTCGCCCATCTTCCCCATTATCCCCTGTATATTTATACCTGTGTTCTCTGTTTGTCTGTTGCCAGTTTGTATTATTTGTCAAGTCAACCAGCATTTTGTTTCTCAGCTCCTGCTTTTTCCCAGTCTCTCTTTTCTCGCCCTCCTGGTTTTGACTGTTGCCTGTCCTGACTCCGAGCCCGCCTGCCTGACCACTCTGCCTGCCCCTGACTCTGAGCCTGCCTACCGACCTGTACCTTTGCCCCCCTCCGCTGGATTTCTTACCTCTGCTTACCCTGAGCCTGCCTGCCATCCAGTACCGTTGCCTCACCTCTGGTTACTGACCGCTGCCTGCCTTGACCTGTCTATTGCCTGCCCCTATGGTATCATTATACTATTGTTTATTCAACGTGGTCTGCATCTGAGTCTTACCTTCATACCTGATATAAACGACTTGGGTGTTCTCCAACTCAAACATCCTCACATTCATGAGCTAACGTTGGCATCATAAGCACAAGTGTTATTACTTTAGCCAAAGTACCAAAGTACTGTATCTTTGGTACGGTGGCTGTTGGGGTTATCTCAACTACGGTGAGTGAAGAGGAACAAACAACAATACTGGTAGGCTATAATGAACTTAACACATTCACATTAAACCACACCCCCAAGATGCAAATTTCCTCTACGCAGTTGAATTTCTTAATGAGGAGGAGGAAAACTGAGCCGAAATCAGTGAGTTCACCCCCTTTTATTGGTAGGGTAAATTGAAAGACCTAATTTTGCTCACTGCCCAGTGCAGGGACGTCTAAAATATGCCATTTTGCTCACTGGATACCCTGTCTGTCTTATTCAACTTTGATACAGAGTTGATAAGGTCAGGTTAGGTTGTCAGCTAATCCGTGAGTGCTTTTGTTACGAACACGCTATGGTGCTTTAGCTGCTAAAGATTTTGACATGTTGCAGAAGTGTGTAGAAGGGAGATACCACACTGTGAGTAATGTGCAGGAGGGCATAATCAGAGGGAGTGTAAAGTTAGGGTAAAGAAAGCACTGTGTGTCAACTGTGGGGGCGCCTGGTCCCAGCCTGGTCTCATAGATTAGATTTAACATAGTAAATGTAAATCTAGCACACTCAAATTAGTATGATATGTTACGTTTTTATGTCTCTTTTTGGTTTGGTCAGGGTGTGATTTGGGTGGGCATTCTATGTCCTTTATTCTATGATTTGTGTTTCTATGTTTTGGCCTGGTATGGTTCTCAATCAGGGACAGCTGCCTATCGTTGTCTCTGATTGGGAATCATACTTAGGCAGCCCTTTATCCAACCTGTGATTGTGGGTAGTTATCTTTGTTAGTGGCACTATAGCCCTTGTAAGCTTCACGGTCGTTTCTTTGTTTCTTGTTTTGTTGGCGACATTTATATAAATAAAGAAAATGTACGATCATCACGCTGCACCTTGGTCTCCTTCCAACGATGGTCGTGACACGTTTGGTATGGTTACATAAGACAGAAGGTTTCTTAATCTTAGGGCTAGGCGTCCCGCCAGCGGGACACCTGTCGACAACTTCCGATGAAATTGGAGGGCGCGCAATTCAAATAAATAATCATAAAAATGATGGATATTAAACATCTAGGTAAATACAAGTGTCTTATATCGGTTAAAAGCTTAATTTCCTGTTCATCTACCTGCATTGTCCGATTTACAATAGGCTTTACAGCGAAAGCATGCCATGCGATTGTTTGAGGACGGCACCCCACATCAAAATAGTTTTCAACCAGCACAGGCTTCATAAAATCACAAATAGTGATTAAATATTCACTTACTTTTTGAAAATATTCCTCTGATTTGCAATCCAAAGGGTTCCAGCTACAACATGCATGGTCGTTTTGATAGATAAAATCCTTCTTTATATCCCAAAAAGTCGGTTTAGTTGGGGCCATCGATTTGAGTAATCCACTCGTTCAACATGCGGAGAAAGGAATCCAAAAAGCTACCGCTAAACTTTGTTAAAACAAGTCAAAATACGTTTCCATCTAATCCTCAGGTACCCTAAAAATTGAACTAGAATATTTCATACGTAAAAAAGTATGTTCAATAGGAAGTAAAATTAGCAGGTGTGTGTCCGCTTCGTCGTGCGCGCACAGACTGATTTCCAACTCTGATTCCCAGTACCAAAACTCAAAATTCTTCCTCGTTTGGGAAGAAACAAGCCTGAAACCTTGAACAAAGACTGTTGACATCTAGTGGAAGCCATAGGAATTGCAATCTGGGAGCTGGAATCGCATATGCCCCAAAGCTTTCCATTGTAAGAGGATGGGCTCTCTCTCAAAAAATTCTGGTTGGTTTTTCTTTGGATTTTCTCCTACCATATCAATTGTGTTATAGTCTCATACATTATTTTAACATTTCTACAAACTTCAAAGTGTTTCTATCCAATGATACTAATTATATGCATATCCTGGCTTCTGGGCCTGAGTAACAGGCAGTTTACTTTGGGCACGTCAGTCAGACAGGAAGTGGAGAAAAATAGACCCTAGCCTGATTAAGGCAAAAACGAAAGGAGAGTGGATGAGTGAGTGCATAACATGAACGTCTAACAACCCAAAGGTTGTGAGTTTGAATCTCATCACGGACAACTTTAGCATTTAAGCAACTTGGCAAATACTTGCCACTTTTTTGCTACTTTTCAGCTACTTAGCATGTTAGCTAAACCTTCCTCTAACCCTAAGCTTAACTCTTTAAACTAACTCCTAACCATAACCTTACCCCTAACCTTAACCCCTAACCCTAACTTCTAGCCTAGCTAACATTAGCCACCTAGCTAACGTTAGCCACAAGAAATTGGATTCGCAACACATTGTAAGAATTGCAAATCGTAATATTTCATACAAAATGACTGATGGAAATCCACAAATTAATACATACCATAAGAAATGTGACATATCATACTAAATGGAGGGAGATAGATTTACATTTACTATGTTACAGCTACCCCTGAGTCCAAGTTGGATAGATGTGGCAGCAGCAGAGATTTTAGTGCTGAAGATTTACAGGGGGTTTTGAGAGAAGGGATTCCATCCCAGCTAGCAATGAGGAATCGACCCAGAAGGGGCCCTATTCCGGGGGGGCGGAACTGATTGAATCGGCCTGGGAATCGGGTGTCGGACTCAGCCCGGAATCAAAATGAATGACTGCCCAGAAACGTCCATTTCCGTCTACCGGAATTCAGCCGACTTTGCCGGCATCTTACCAGAATCCCCCAAGAAGCGGCCCGATGCAAATTTAAATAAATGTATACATATTTAGTCTTTTTAAATATTACTATTATACATTTTATACATACAAATTGTACCCATCCACAGAAAAAATGGTGTCGGAGGAAACACCATACACCTGGTGACCATGTCAACGTGCATGCGCCTGGCCCACCACAGGAGTTGCTACCACGCGATGGGACAAGGTCATCCCGGCCGGCCAAACCCTCCCTTAACTCGGGAGGGTTTAGCCGGCCGGCATGGGTCTCCCGGTCGCGGCCGGCACAGGTCTCGAACCAGGCTCCATCCACAACGTTTTTAATGCTTATCAATTGCCTTGCACAAAGTATCAAAATACTAAAATACTACACAGGACTCTTAAAGAATTTAATTGAAATGTTAATTGTGTTTTTTGATCACAGAAACAATGAGAAAATATGGAAAAATAAATAATGAAACGTTAATTATATAAAGCACCCTGTGTAATCATCTGCCAGAGAGTAGCCCCAATCGTCCCGAGCCCCAAGTAATACATTTGGGCCAGATAACTCACACCGGAA
The DNA here is from genome assembly GCF_045679555.1 of Salvelinus alpinus. Lineage (NCBI taxonomy): Eukaryota > Metazoa > Chordata > Actinopteri > Salmoniformes > Salmonidae > Salvelinus > Salvelinus alpinus. The sequence goes on from NC_092114.1 coordinate 32,910,858, forward strand.
CCGCCCTGAGCTCAATCCCCCGATCCTAGCCATAAGTAATACTGCCGAAGGCGGCCCAGACTCGGGCCACATGACGCCTGCCGAATCTGACTCTCAGCCGAGTGCCCTGACTCTCAGCCGGAATCGGCCCAGATCCATTGTGCTAGCTGGGATTCTTCCAGGCCGGCGGCCTAGTGTAGGATCTGTTAGGGCCATAGTAGCGGGATGGGGTGGTGGGTTTTTGGGAGATATTGGTTTATATGTGCAGAGTTAGGTGGTGGTGAAATGCCTTTTTTCCCCTTCTATTTTTCCCTTTTTTGTGACCAAAATGTGCAATTCAAATTCCGAGCTGTAATAGGCAGCAAAACGCAAGAAAGCGTCTTGTCTGTCGTAAAGCCACACGAAGAAGAAGTAGTTCTGTTTCCATGACAATGACGTCAATATCAGTGTCGGGTAACCAAAGGTCGAAATAAATACAAGTGAGTGAAACGGAAGCAAACTAGAGAAATAAGTTTTAAACTGTTGCAGAAACAAAAGTAAAAGTAGGGGAAGTGGTTTGTTGTGAAGGGTAGCGCGTTTTAATAGGCTGGGAATAGACGGAGAAGCTGGTGGTAAGGAATTGTCAAGTCATATCAGTAGAAAACCGTTAGCTAGCTAACTACTTAGCAAGCTAGCTAACAATAGCTAGCCAGCAAAGTTAGCTAATCTTCAAGGGATGACTACAGGCACTGTGATATACCAAGCTAACTACTAGCGGTTGGCTATTGTTTTTACAAACAGTTGAAAGAAGACTCGGGTAAGAAGGGAGAATAACTACTTGACACCTCAGTCACTGAATAGCTTTGCTAACTAACATTTACCATAATAACTAGTTAACGTTAGCTAGCAAAGTAGCTAGCTAGCTCAAAGTAGACTGGTTGCTGTCCAATAACCTTGTCAAACAACAACAAAGGGAAAGTCTGCTCTTGCTGATTTTGAACTTGTTAGCCACCTTTAGGTAGCTAGCTAGGTAGCTACAGGCATCGGCAGACAGCGCTTGTTTACCTGTTACTGATTTATGGAAGGACACTATCTTAATTATTGTCTATTCTAGCTAAGCTAGCTAGCCAGCCAGCTGTATACTGATGGTTAGTAGCTAGTTGGGGCAAATTAGTGTCAATGATAGCGTTCCTTTATCTCATAACGTTTTAAGCTCTTCTTTGTATCTATAATTATGATGAGGGTTGTTGCATGGTGTTCGAAGTGTCAACAGTTCAAGTACAGACAAGGACAAAAGTGCCTCCAGTCAATGTCAAAACAAAAATTGTAATTTGGAGCTTCATTTGGTTGTTGATTGTTTCATGTTGTCCTCAATTATGCCGTTGTATTAATTCAATGTACTTTATAATGATTTTTGATGTATGTTCTCTTAGTCATTTGAATATCAACATAAACATTTTAAAAGAGCGCACTAGTGCTTGGCTTGGGAGATCAAGGATGTTCCTCAAGTGATTCAGAATGGGCCCTGTTCAAAAGTAGTACACTATACAGTATAGGGAATAGTCTGCCATTTGGTGATCACTTGAGCAACATCCTACCTCCCTCCAATCATCCTCTCTGGCCCCTCATGTCAGTGTTTTCCAGATGGCCGCATTGTTTCTCAGTTGTCCAGACTGTGGCACATTGGGTTGGGAGAACAAGGGGCCAGGAGTTGGTCCTTGGTGGAGGACCGTGTCACTGCTGTCCTGACCCAGGCCCATTGTTAGACCAACCGGTGGCCTGGGCATCTTGGCTGGGAATCAGAGTTCTACCACATCTGTGGTGTAGTTGTGGTGTGCATCCCAAATGGCACTCTATTCCCTATAGTGCTCTACTTTTGACCAAAGTTACTCTGGGGGCTGGGAAGGAACAGCTCTGGTGACCCCTCTGACCCTAAACATAATGCCTCTCCCTGAACAAAGCTTTTTGATAAATGGGATAGAGCTGTGTCGTGTGTGGATAGCTACTTTTGACCCCAATCGTAGGCTCTACTTTACATCACAATATCTTGCGTTGTGATCAGTGTAATTGTTAATTGGGCTATTTTGAAGATGCAAGTGGGATGCATTTTTTTGTTGATCATGCAAACTGTCAAATAAGAGACGTATGTTATCCCACCCGGTTTGTGCCAAACGAGGGCTGTTTGGGGCTGTAAACATCCCCGACTGGAATCTGTTCTACATCATCAGAGCTTTCAGTCAGGTGTTTGCTGCTGCTGGCTGCCTCCAGCTCCTACTGGGAAACAGACCAGTGCCATGTGGTGCTTGACCTGCTAATGATACTGTTAGTACCACAGACTGCATCCTTACCAATGCCTTAGTTCAGTGTCCTTCAACCCTGGTCCTGAGAATCCACAAGCTGTGAAGGCTTATGTTCCACTCCAGCTTGACTAACACACCAGATGTAGGAAAGCTAATGGTCAAGACTACAGTGCTGAGCCCAGTGGGCTGAATCAGAAGCCAGCAGTGCACACCCTGTGGGTCTCCAAGACCTAAATTGAAGAACACTTCTCTACTGATCTCAATGGAATGCTTAAATTAACTTATGATGACAACTGTTGATATGTGCATCTCAGTTGTAATTCTCAGTTGGCTCATACAGCTTATTCATAACAATACTCTAGAGGACACCATACAGACAGACCATACAGTGCTAAGACTACAGTTAATGTAAACATCCTACACTCAGCTGTGAGTTGGCAGCAGAGGCTGGGAGAAGGCTGTTTACTTTAACTGGCTTGGATAGACACCCAACCAAACAGGAAGACAGACAGTCAGCAGGTCCATGCTATGGATGGACGATCATTATCTACCAGGGTGATTCCTCACAAAACAAGGAAAGAAAAATACCATGATTTTCATTCAGTTTAATCCATATAATGGTCCTTTGGAGGAAGGATTGTTGACATATATTTGACATTTGTATCTTTTAAAGCATAATTTAGAAATAATTAATTGAAGTTGGAACGTTTGTGACATTTTGGTCTTACCCAGGTCTCTTTTAAGACTCCATTATGTTTCACCTGTAGATCCTTCAAGAAATTGGTACCATTTGCTCTGTAATATGTATTTTTTATATATATATATATGAATATTGAATAAGCTACTTTTGCTTTGGCTGATTTTCCTATATATTGTTGAACATAATATACTCTACAGCAGGGCTCTCTAACCCGGTTCCTGAAGAGCGACCATCCTATAGGTTTTTGCTCCAACCCTAATCTAGCACACCTGATTCTAATAATTAGCTGGTTGATCAACTGAATCATGTTAGTTACAACTGGTGTTGGTAAGTGTGAACCTACAGGAGGATAGCTCTCCAGGAACAGGGTTGGAGAGCCCTGAGCCACAGGCATATCAAAGTTCCATAGTAGGATCTCTGCTACCGTTTTAGAGTTATGATACAATTTCAAAGCAATTTACCAACAGAATTTATGTGAAAATGGTTTCAGGATGTGCAATGATACAAGTAAAACAGGGCTATGATTGGTTACATTGCCTACAATGCCAATTTCTCTGTATAGAATGGGCCATAACTTTAAAACTAGCAGAGATCCCACCCTGAAATGTTAAAATGCCTGTAGTGTATATTATGTTCAATGTATGAAGTTTGTATTTCTTGGTATGTGACTTATCCCATTGTTTCTGTATTTGTTAATAATAAAAATGAACAAAAATACCTGACAATCTGTCAGCCCCTTTCCACTTCTGATTCACTCAGTTGTGTTTTATGAGGATGACAATACATTTTCTAAATGAATATGTAACGGTGATCGTTTTTTTTATAAAGTCATCTTTCATAGCAACGACATGTCCAGTGGTGGAAAAAGTACCCAATTGTCATACTTGAGTAAAAGTTCAGATATGTACCTTAATGGAAAATGACTCAAGTACAAGTGAAAATCACCCAGTCAAATACTAGTTCAGTAAAAGTCTCATAAGTATTTGGTTTTAAATCTACTTAAGTATCAAAAGTAAAAGTGTAAACCATTTCAAATTCCTTATATTAAGCAAACCAAATGGAACACTTTTTTTCTCTCCTTTTTACAGATAGCCAGGGGCAGTCAGACATAATTTACAAACAAAGCATTTGTGATTAGTGAGTCTGCCAGATCAGAGATCAGGGATGTTTTCTGGACCATTTTCCTGTCCTGCTAAGCATTCAAAATGTAACGAGTACTTTTTGGTGTCAGGGAAAATGTATGGAGTAAAAAGTACATTTATTTTCTTTCAGAGTGTAGTTAAGTAAAAGTTTAAAAAAATATACATGGTAAAGTACAGATACCCCAAAAAACAACTTAAATAGTATTTTGAAGTATAAATACTTGACAACACTAAAAATGTCACATCTAACAATGTAAAAAACGTTATCCCCGTGTTTAGCCTCTAGATGTCAGTGTTGTACTGTTGATCATACAGCCATGTGAAGTCCATACACACCAAAGTGCATGTAAGCCCTAACTGATGCAGGTGGTGTGTATTATTTTAACTTCAGTCAATGGGAACGTATAAATAAATTCCTTCCAAGTAAGTAATAGTATCAAATTGTATTAGTCACATGCGCCGAATACAACAGGTCAATGGGAACCTTACAGTGAAATGCTTACTTACAAGCCCCTAACCAGTAATGCAGTTTAAAAAAAAAAATGGATAAGAATAAGAAATTAAAGTAACAAGTAATTAAAGAGCAGCAGTAAAATAAAAATAGCGGGACTATCAGGGGCGAAAATCTGATATCAACCTTGGAGGGGACAATTACATTAAATTTTCTCAAGAGCAATTCCTGAGGGGGACACCAAAAGTAGTGCTGTAACACATAGCATACGTTGTTATATGTTAAATGTATATTGAGGAACCATAATTCCTACAACTGGATAATTGATAGGTACAGTAGTTAACTGAAGGGTTTTCCCAACTTGTTCAAATGTTTAAATCATTATAATTCTACTACTAATAATAGTTATAGCAGTGCTCCTTACCAGTCCAGTATGTATGCAGGTATTCGTACTTACAACCAGCAATATCAAGAAAGGTCAGTAGGTGACAATGGTACTGTACACTGTATGGGTGTAGTTTTCATAAATACAATGAACATGGTGTGATCACATCTAAAAGAATCTCCATTGATAACAATGACAAAGTTGGTCTCCGTATTGAATTGACCTTTTAATTTGACTTTTTCTGATACATTTATATAGTCATTAAATATGTGCACCTGGCCTGAGTCTAATACAATATCTTTGCAAGAACAAAAAGCTTAAAATAAGTACAGTTCTAAAAGCAAAATAACTACTTCAATGAAAAACCCAAATAAATCAAACAAAATATCCTTCAGTCAGTGTCTCAACTCTTCAAACAGCAGCTATGGACAAGTATGTCGCACAAAGTATGCAATTTTAAATAAAATAACATGAAATAAATAATTTGTAAGTGTACTGAAAACTACTAAACAAAAGAACAAATATCAATTACACCAGGGGTTCTCAAACAGGGGTCCATGGACTAATTGCAAGGGGTCTGTGAAATAAAAAAGTGTAATGAATGTAGTCAGTACCACAAGATTTCCAGTAAGTTTACATATAATATAGAGGGGGTGGAGGTCCCTGAGGACCGCTCAAAACCTTGCCTGCCTTGCCTCAAAATATGCAGGGGTTCCAGTACCCCAAAAAGGTTGAGAACCACTGCTATACACACTACTGAACAAAAGAACCGAGCATATGTTTGCGGGTTTCCTCAACAACACATCAGTTGCCACTTTCGCAATGCCCTCGCCTGTTGTCTCCGACACCCTGTATAGCCCAATAAACTCCTTGTGAGGGACATGGTCATGGTCAACATAACGCAGACAGACATTCTCCTGTTCAGCACCAGAGACATCTTGAGTACCATCAACAATTAATGAAAATTGTACAATCGGAAGAGACCTAATCTCAGCTGCAATGCCTCGAATGACTATTGGCCATGATGTTCAGAATTTCATTCTGTGCTTTGGGGCCTGTGTACATTGTGGTACGCTCTGTTAACCACTTCAGTAAAATGGGATCATCCTCTTCTGCCCTAAGTTTCAAAATCTGGTATAAATTCCCACTGTCATCCGTGTGGCCTCTAAAGGCTTGTCCCTGTCTTACTACATGCCGCACCGAACTAACAATTTTCATCAAGCAATGCCTTGCGTCCTGCTGCTGTTTACCCCACGCGCTGGATAACTGGACACTGATTGGATTTAGCTGGTGTGCTGTTACAGTTACAAAGTGGTGGTGGGTTTGGCAGTTTTGATGTGCTGTGAATTTTTCAATGGCTTTTCTCCAGTTCCTAAATCCTGCACTAATGAAGGCAGCATCTGCTCTTTGGCCAAAAGATGGCTGGCTTGAAAACCCTTGGCTACAGTGAAAACACAACACTCCTTTTATTGATGGATTATAATGTAGCCAGGGGAAATCGCGAAACCATCTCTCTTGAAACGTCAACACTGTGTTGGCAAGAGTTTGCGGTTCTATAAATTGTGGGTGTGGCTGATATGGTTTTGTGCCATCACTGTGGTAACTGGACAATGCTGTGCCACTGTCCCCTATACTGGTGCTGCTGGCAACAAGGGTGACACTTGGTCCTGCCGTGGCTGTGACACTGTCCTCTGAAGTCTCTCTCCCTGGCTCTTTCCCTTTCACCACCCTAACTGACTCACAGTCTGTCTCCTAGAAAATAAATAAGGTGTTTGCCGTACTCCTAACTACCGGTACCCAAAACTACACAATTAATCACAACAGCAATACCATTGCCGTAAACAAATCTTAGTTTAGTCACCAGTTTAAGTTAAGAGTGGGGGTATCCATGGCATTTTCCAATTATGTCCCTATTTTACAAGTCAAAAAAATTGAGAACCTTTCATAATGTTGCCAAACAAAGACTCAACAAACTTACCTGAGACTCCCTGTCTCTGCCAGTCTGTCCCTGCATATCTGTCCCCAGCTCTGCTGTCTGTGTGCCATCTGTTGCCTGCTCTGCCTAATGACATCATTGTGAAACATTCCCATTAGCATTTCACTTCTTTCTTATGAACATTTTATCAACTAGTCTTTGAGATTAGGCTACTAGAGTTCTTACTATGCGTTTTGGTGTACTGACAAATACTCTGGTGTCCGTCTTCTTACTTTTTTCTGCCATTTTTCTACCTGGCTGGCTGGCCGGCCTAGCTGCACACACACACATTTACACAACACATGCTGCAACCTTTTGTACTTTTAATAGTTTGTTTCATATTGGCTGGCTTCCAACAATAGCTGAATTTGTAAAGCTAGCGAGCACCAATTCCGTTTCTGTGTGTTTGCTATAATCTTTTCTACCTGGTTAAATAAAGGTGAAATAAAATAAAATAAGTTCACTAGCGACAATTTATCTTTTGCAACGAGACCATTATATATATTTAAGACAATGGTAGAAGAGAGTGTAGTTCTGTTCAGTTTGGACTTCAGTTTATCGCTAACCTTATCACAGGGACGTCGAAGCACTACAGCTGCATGCTGATCTTGGAATAAACTGACGATAGCAAAGATTCCATCTTTGACGACGCCACATAAATGGAATAGGTACTAGCTAGCTTGATAGTTAATGTTTGCTTTAGTTTGCGTGCTAGCTCTGCAAATTCAGCTAGTGTGTGAACCCTGCCAACATAAAAATAAATAAATAACATTGCTATGGACCTGCTATGGATTGACTGGATTAACCTCACGTCATTTACGTACATGTCCCTTTCGGACAGTAGATACGAACCCTCTATTACCTTGCCAGCTAAAGAACTGGCAGTGGATCAAACCATTGTGAGGCAAAGGGCGGGGGGGGTCGCAATCTTTTGAAACTTAAAAACGCGCTATTAAGTGTCTATAATCAGCACAAGTGCTTTCATTGCGTATTATTAATATTATTGAAATTACATAGTTATGTTTACAGTGATATATTGGGGGGGACAAATCATATTTTTCCCAAGATGGGGGGGTCGTGTCCCCCCCGTCCCCCCTGGGATTTCCGCCTATGGGGACTATATAAAGGAGGTTACCGGTACAGTCAATGTGCGGGGTCCCCGGTTAGTTGAGGTAATATGTACATGTAGGTAGAGTTATTAAAGTGACTATGCGTAGATGATAACAACAGAGTAGAAGTGGTGTAAAAGGAGGGGGGCAATGCAAATAGTCTTGGTAGCCATTAAATTAGGTGTTCAGGAGTCTTATGGCTTGGGGGTAGAAGCTGTTTAGAAGCCTCTTGGACCTATAGTTGTGGCCAAAAGTTTTGAGAATGACACAAATATTGATTTCCACAAAGTTTGCTGCTTCAGTGTCTTTAGATATTGTTGTCAGAGGTTACTATGGAATACTGAAGTATAATTACAAGCATTTCATACGTGTCAAAGGCTTTTATTGACAATGACATGAAGTTGATGCAAAGAGTCAATATTTGCAGTGTTGACCTATCTTTTTCAAGACCTCTGCAATCCGCTCTGGAATGCTGTCAATTAACTTCTGGGCAACATCCTGACTGATGGCAGGCCATTCTTGCATTATCAATGCTTGGAGTTTGTCAGAATTTGTGGGGTTTTGTTTGTCCACCTGCCTCTTGAGGATTGACCACAAGTTCTCAATGGGATTAAGGTCTGGGGAGTTTCCTGGCCATGGACCCAAAATATTGATGTTTTGTTCCCCCGAGCCACTTAGTTATCACTTTTACCTTATGGCAAGGTGCTCCATCATGCTTGAAAGGGCATTGTTCGTCACCAAACTGTTCCTGGATGGTTGGGAGAAGTTGCTCTCGGAGGATATGTTGGTACCATTCTTTATTCATGGCTGTGTTCTTAGGCAAAATTGTGAGTGAGCCCACTCCCTTGGCTGAGAAGCAACCCCACACCAGGCCATCCTACAAAAGTATTCGCCTCACTGTGCGTGAGGATGCACAAACACCTGCCTGCTGCCATTCTTGAGCAAGCTCTGTACTGGTGGTGCCCCGATCCCGCAGCTGAATCAACTTTAGGAGACGGTCCTGGCGCTTGCTGAACTTTCTTGGGTGCCCTGAAGCCTTCTTCACAACATTTGAACCGCTCTCTTTGAAGTTCTTGATGATCCAATAAATGGTTGATTTAGGTGCAATCTTACTGGCAGCAATATCCTTGCCTGTGAAGCCCTTTTTGTGCAAAGCAATGATGACGGCACGTGTTTCCTTGCAGGTAACCAGGGTTGACAGAGGAAGAACAATGATTCCCAGCACTACCTTCCTTTTGAAGCTTCCAGTCTGTTATTCGAACTCAATCAGCATGACAGAGTGATCTCCAGCCTTGTCCTCGTCAACACTCACACCTGTGTTAATGAAAGAATCACTGCCATGATGTCAGCTGGTCCTTTTTTGGCAGGACTGAAATGCAGTGGAAATGCTTGCTGTGCGGTAGCAGAGAGAACAGTCTATGACTAGGGTGGCTGACGTCTTTGACAATTTTTAGGGCCTTCCTCTGACACCGCCTGGTATAGAGGTCCTGGATAGCAGGAAGCTTGGCCCAAGTGATGTACTGGGCCGTTCGCACAACCCTCTGCAGTGCCTTGCGGGCCGAGCAGTTGCCATACAAGGCAGTGATGCAACCAGTCAGGATGCTCTCAATGGTGCAGCTGTAGAACCGTTTGAGGATTTGAGGACCCATGCCAAATCTTTTCAGTCTCCTGAGGGGAAATAGGTTTTGTAGTGGCCTCTTCACAACTGTCTTTGTGTGCTTAGTTTGTTGGTGATGTGGACACCAAGGAACTTGAAGCTCTCAACCTGCTCCACTGCAGCCCCATCGATGAGATTGGGGGCGTGCTCGGTCCTCTTTTTCCTGTAGTCCACAATCATCTCCTTTGTCTTGTTCATGTTGAGGGAGAGGTTGTTGTCCTAGCACCACACGGCCAGGTCTCTGACCTCCTCCCTATAGGCTGTCTCGTTGTTTGTGATCAAGCCTACCACTGTTGTGTCATCGGCAAACTTAATGATGGTGTTGGAGTCGTGCCTGGCCGTTCAGTCATGAGTGAACAGGGAGTACAGGAGGGGACTAAGCACGCACCCCTGAGGGGCCCCTGTGTTGAGAATCAATGTGGCGGATGTGTTGTTACCTACCTTTACCACCTGTGGGCAGCCCATCAGGAATTCCAGGATCCAGTTGCAGAGGTAGGTGTTTTCTTCCAGGGTCCTTAGCTTAGTGATGAGCTTTGAGGGCACTATGGTGTTGGAACACTGAGCTGTAGTCAATGAATAGCATTCTCACATAGGTGTTCCTTTTTATCCAGGTGGGAAAGGGCAGTGTGAAGTGCAATAGAGATTGCATCATCTGTGGATCTGTTAGGGCGGTATGCAAATTGGAATGGGTCTAGGGTTTCTGGGATAATGGTGTTGATGTGAGCCATGACCAGCCTTTCAAAGCATTTCATGGCTACAGACGTGAGTGCTACAGGTCGGTAGTCGTTTAGGCAGGTTACCTTAGTGTTCTTGGGCACAGGCACTATGGTGGTCTGCTTAAAACATGTTGGTGTTACAGACTCGGACATGGAGAGGTTGAAAATGTCAGTGAGGACATTTGCCAGTTAGTCAGAGCATGCTCGCAGTACACGTCCTGGTAATCCGTCTGGCCCTGCGGCCTTGTGAATGTTGACCTGTTTAAAGATCCTTCTCACATCGGCTGCGGAGAGCGTGATCACAGTCTTCCGGAACAGCTGGTGCTCTCATGCATGTTTCAGTGTTATTTGCCTCTAAGCGAGCATAGAAGTAGTTTAGCTCGTCTGATAGGCTCGTGTCACTGGGCAGCACTCGGCTGTGCTTCCCTTTGTAGTCTGTAATGGTTTGCAAGCCCTGTCACATCCGACGAGCGTCAGAGCCGGTGTAGTACAATTCGATTTTAGTCCTGTATTGATGCTTTGTATGTTTGATGGTTCGTCGGAGGGCATAGCGGGATTTATTATAAGCTTCAGGGTTAGAGTCCCGCTCCTTGAAAGTGGCAGCTCTAGCCTTTATCTCAGTGAGGATGTTGCCTGTAATCCATGGCTTCTATTTGGGGTATGTACGTCCGGTCACTGTGGGGACGACATCATCAATGCACTTATTGATGAAGCCAGTGACTGATGTGGTGTACTCCTCAATGCCATTGGAGGAATCCTGGAACAGATTCCAGTCTGTGCTAGCAAAACAGTCCTGTAGCTTAGCATCTGCTTAATCTGACCACTTTTCTATTGATCTAGTCACTGGTGCAATCTGCTTTAATTTTTGCTTGTAAGCAGGAATCAGGAGGATAGCATTATGGTCAGATTTGCCAAATGGAGGGCGAGGGAGAGCTTTGTATGCGTCTCTGTTTGTGGAGTAAAGGTGGTCCAGAAGTTGTTTTTTTCCCCCTCTGGTTGCACATTTAAGATGCTGATAGAAATGTGGTAAAACTGATTTAAGTTTGCCTATATTAAAGTCCATGGCTACAAGGAGACAAGGCGTTTTCTTGTTTGCTTATGGTGGAATACAGCTCATTCGATGCTGTCGTAGTGCCAGCCTCTGACTGTGGTGGTATGTAAACAGCTACAAACAATAGAGATGAAAACTCTCTAGGTAGGTAGTGTGGTCTACAGTTTATCATGAGATACTCTCCCTCAGGCAAGCAATAGCTCGAGACTTCCTTAGATATCGTTCACTAGCTGTTATTTACAAAAATACATAGTCCGCCGCTGTTTTATCCTGCCAGTGCAGCGTATAACCAGCCAGCTGTATGTTGATTGTGTCGTCGTTCAGGCACGTTTCCGTGAAGCATAAGATATTACGTTTTTGAATGTCCCATTGGTGTTTAATCTTCCGCGTAGGTCATCTATTTTATTGTCCAAAGATTGCACGTTTGCTAGCAGAATGGAAGGAAGTGGGGGTTTATTCGATCGCCTACGAATTCTCAGAAGGCAGCCCAACCTCTGGCCCCTTTTTCTCTGCCCCCTCTTCATGCAAATCACGGGGATCTGGGCCTCTTCCCGAGAAAGCAGAATATCGTTCTTGTCAGACTCGTTAAAGGAAAAACAGGATTCTGCCAGTCTGTGGTGAGTAATCATAGTCCTAATGTCCAGAAGTTATTTTCGGTCATAAGAGACGGCAACATTATATACAAAATAAGTTACAAACCAAAAAACGCAATCATGGGCACGTAAAACATCTGCCTTCTTCCCCGGTGCCATCTTACAAAAAAAGATGGAGCCGGAGAGCCATGCGTCCTCCGAAACACGTCCCTGCCAAGTCGCACTGCTTCTTGACACACTTAACCCGGAAGCAAGCCGCATTAATGTGTCGGAGGAAACACCGTCTAACTGACGACCGATGTCAGCTTGCAGGCGCCCTGGCCTGCAGCAAGGAGTTGCTAGAGTACGATGAGACAAAGACATCCCGGCCAGCCAAACTCTCCCCTAACCCGGACAACGCTGGGCCAATTGTGTGCCGCCCCATGGGTCTCTCGGTCACAGTTGGCTGTGACACAGCCTGGGATTGAACCCGAAGCTGTAGTGGCGCCTCAGCACTGCTGCGCCACTCGGGAGGCCCCATACATTGATATTCTAGACGATTCTGTGCTTCCAACTTTGTGGCAACAGTTTGGGAAAGGTCCTTTCCTGTTTCAGCATGACAATGCCCTTGTGCGCAAAGCAAGGTCCATACCGAAGTGGTTTGTCGAGATCGGTGTGGAAGAACTTGACTTGCCCTGACCTCAACCCCATCGAACACCTTTGGGAGGAATTGGAATGCTGACTGCATGCTGACTAATCGCCCAGCATCAGTGCACGACCTCATTAATTATCTTGTGGCTGAAGGGAAGCAAGTCTCCGCAGCAATGTATAACAGCTTCCAGAAGAATAGAGGCTGTTATAGCAGCAAGAGGGGGGACCAACTCCATATTAATGCCTATGATTTTGGAATGAGATGTTCGATGAGCAGATGTCCACATACATTACCAAAATTATCTTTAAAAAAAAATATTAATGTTTCTTCCACTTTGACAGAGTATTTTGTATAGATTTTTGACAAAATTATAATGAATTCAATTTTATTTCCACTTTAACACAATAATATTACAAGCATTACAAGTGCATCATACTGCCCAAGATGGTGCATTCCATATCATTAACTCTGTAGATGTATTATAGTAAAGTAATTAGCCTTGCACCGGAATGGCTCATAGGAGCAGGAGCCTATATCCTGTTTCTGTTGAGTGAGGCAGCTTGATATACAAGTACACTCCCTGGACATCGCAGGGCCTTACCCCCAATCTATCTACTTAATGCTGAGTGGCAAGCAGAGTCTTCGGAATGACTCGGCCAGGGATTGAACTCCCAATCTCAGGGCGGACACTAACCACAAGGCCACTAGCTGTATTATAATCCTAATAAATTGTCATGATCAACAAGGTGACTCACCAAATCTTTGTTGGCATTTATCTTCGGTCTAAGAAGTAAATATGAGCTGTTGAATTAAAGAAGACTTTCATTTCATCCAGAGGTGCAATGTAATCTTAGAAAAATGCATGGTATAACAGACTGCTGGACTAATTAAAAGAGAACCTATAATAAGTGGTTACTCACAAAGTGATGTTAGATCTATTGGTGGTGGCGCCGGTTAGCCACTGAAGGTCCAGAGTCTTGAAAGGGATCAGCAGAAACCTAGTGGTGTTGTCCACTCTCTGGGTACATGACTTTGTGCGTGGTCTGGCTTCCTACATCCTCCTCATAGCCAAAGGTAGGAGCCATGTTCATTCTGAATAACACAGTAAAAAAATTACAGGGATCCATACTACAATATTTCAAAGCACTTGCATTCAAAATACATAGGGCCCACTTCCAACTTAGGGAATTACGTCGTTCTTATGCGGGCCTTTCCTACACACTTCTCAGTAGTTAGTATTCAGACTTACCTTATAAAGGTACGCAACGTGTTTTGCAGATGTGGTTCCCTTGTGTGTGCTAAATAAATGTAGGCCCTAATTCAACCGCTGAAAACCCTGCCACTTGCTGGCCAGCAGATTTTCTTGTGGAGTTTTCATTCAATAGGGTTTTCAGTACATTTATCTTCAGCCATCCCTTTAAATATGGTGTACCTTTTTTTAATTAGAATTTTGTTGACAGTCTAGAATACATCAAGAGAATGGTTTCAGAAAATAGGGATCAATGAAATAATGCCATCTATACATCATCGTCTCCGTTTCAGCACCAACTGGTAGATTTAAAAATACTCTGACCTTGTAGGTCATTTAGGCACATTTTAGGGTTAGGAAAGTATGTATGTAAAAACTGGTTTGGAGAGCCTTTACGCACTAAATATATTGATGAATAAAAAAATACAATGGTTTGATTCATCCTGAAAGTTCAATCCATGAAATATTGAAAGTTGAAAAAAGTGTACAATAGGGGTTGGACAATAGTCCTATGAATCTACCCTAATTCTCACTAATCATGGAACTGTATGACAATGGTCCAGTCGTCGTGAACTGTGCTCCAGGTTTAACCTGCTATGTGTGGTCGGAGTTCCATAATGATTCAAGTAGGCTACATGTCCCAAATTATTGCTCAACATTAGCCTAATATGATCCACTAATGCTAGCGACCCTCAGGAACAACTACACAGACGTGACAGAGGAAAGAAAGGTTAACAGAATGGAATGATGAAAAATGAAAGCTACAAATGAAAGAACTGTCACTTTAGTGTTAGAAATCCCCACATACATTTATAACAAACTGTGGCTCCCGATAGTGGCTAATATTTAACATGAAACAAATTGTAAAATATTCACAGAGAAAAGCCCGGGCATAGGCTATAATTAAAACGTTCTAAAGCACATGCATCAACTTGGCAGATTCATCCATACAGAAGCCTATAGCATGGGTGTCCAAATTTCATCCACGCAAATTATGATGGCACACAATTAAAATTCAGAATAACGGCTGTGGTGGAAATTACAACATGTTATTCACATTATAATAGAATGTATTCTTATATTTGTACTGTCATTCTGTCTGTACTTCTGAGAGGAGCCTCTGAGGCTTAACTCTGGCAGTTGATTTACGATGCCTTGGTGGTAAAACCTAGACTGCATTCCATTTCATGATTAGTATCTGTGTGTTAAACAACTTCTTATGGCTTAAATTCCGTTAACGGGATCGATTTGACAACAGCCAGTGAAAGTGCAGAGCGCCAAATTCAAACAGAAATCTCATAATTAAAATTCCTCAAACATACAAGTATTATGCACCATTTTAAAGATAAACTTGTTAATCCAACCACAGTGTCCGATTTCAAAAAGGCTTTACGACGAAAGCATACCATGCGATTATGTTAGGTCAGCGCCTAGTCACAGAAAACACAGCCATTTTCCAGCCAAAGAGAGGAGTCACAAAAAGCAGAAATAGAGATCAAATTAATCACTAACCTTTGATGATCTTCATCAGATGGCACTCATAGGACTTAATGTTACACAATACATGTATGTTTTGTTCGATAAAGTTCATATTTATATCCAAAAATCTCAGTATACATTGGCGCGTTATGTTCAGTAATGTTTTGCCTCCAAAACATCCGGTGATTTTGCAGAGAGCCACATCAATTTACAGGAATACTCATCATAAACGTTGATGAAAGATACCAGTGTTATGCATAGAATTAAAGATATACTTCTCCTTAATGCAACCGCTGTGTCAGATTTCAAAAAAGCTTTACGGCAAAAGCACACCATGCGATAATCTGAGTACAGCGCTCAGCCACCATACAGATACCCGCCATGTTGTGGAGTCAACAGAAGTCAGAAATAGCATTATAAATATTCACTTACCTTTGATCTTCATCGGCATGAACTCCCAGGAATCCCAGTTCCACAATTTTTGTTCAATAAAGTCCATAATTTATGTCCAAATACCTCCTTTTTGTTTGCACGTTTAGTCCAGTAATCAAAATGCACACGAGAGCATGCTATTCTCATGTTTCGGAAAGTATTCAAACCCCTTGACTTCCACATTTTGTTACGTTACAGCCTTATTCTAAAATGTATTAAATAATTTTTTCCCCCTTATCAATCTACACAATACCCCATAATGACTACTTGTTGAAGTGCTGCATAGATGGTTGTCCTTCTGGAAGGTTCTCCCATCTCCACAGAGGAACTCTAGAGCTCTGTCAGAGTGACCATAGGGTTTTTGGTCACCTCACTGACCAAGGCCCTTCTCCACCGATTGCTCAGTTTGGCCGGCAGCCAACTCTAGGAAGAGTCTTGGTGGTTCCAAACTTCTTCCATTTAAGAATGATGGAGGCCACTGTGTTCTTGTGGACCTTCAATGCAGCAGACATTTTTTGGTACCCTTCCCCAGATCTGTGCCTCGACACAATCCTGTCTCAGAGCTCTATGTACAATACCTTCGACCTGATAAGACTATAACGTAACGAAGTGGAAAAAGTCAAGGGGTCTGAATACTTTCCCAAGGCACTGTAGTATCTATTGTTGCTTGGTAGGTCTGTGTATATAAGCTAGGGGTTAAATACCCCCCAGCGTGGGCCTCCCGAGTGGCGCAGTGGTCTAAGGCACTGCATCGCAGTGCTGCATCCTGGTTCGAGTCCAGGCTGCGACCGGGACATCCTCACTAATGCTCGTGGCTGAATGGAAGCAGGTCCCCACAGCAACTTTCCAACATCTAATGGAAAGCCTTCCCAGAAGAGTGGATGCTGTTATAGCAGCAAAGGGGGAACCAACTCCTTATTAATGCCCATGATTTTGGAATGAGATGTTCGATGAGTAGGTGTCCACATATTTTTGGTCATGTAGTGTCTCTGTACTGAAGCCACACTTTCGGCTACTGCAGCTGGAGCCAAGATTTAAATTTGAGTGGAGAGTAGTCAAAAATGAAAGAATTCATCAGGAACCATCCATTAGGGAAATTGCTCTAGTTTAACATTATGGCTGAGACATCTCTATCATTATAAAGCAGGAGCTGCTGTAGAGAGAGCGCTAAATGTCACTGCCAATGGCTATAGAGCTACACATTTCAAATGCGTCCTAAATGGCACCCTATTCCCTATATCGTCCACTACTTTTGAGCAGAGCCCTATCATATAGGGTGCCATTTGGAATTGCTTCCTGACGAATAGGCTGGTTTCTTCAATAGCTTCTCAGCTTCTCAAGCATCTAACTCAAACTGGAACATGCTGATCCCAGCATTGCAGTTTCCTTTCTCTTTCATCTCAATGTATAACACAATCATTTTACATGTTCATATCTCTCAATGGTGTATATGAAATAACACTTGAACCTCAGGTAAAACGAATATTGGGTATCTTGATTCCTTTCATGTTAATTACTGTAGCCAGATCTTATCCCGCGTAATGCCATTTTAATCAAAGGTGCTTAACCATGCTTCTCTACTGAAGGAGCAACCATTACGATAATTACGTAGTTATGAGTAGCTTTAATAATATAGTCTGCGTTTACCATGGCCACCCAAATTCTGATATTTTTTCCACTAATTGGTCGTTTGACCAATCTTATCAGATCTTTTCACATCAAATCTTTTTCAGGGCTGATCTGATTGGTCAAAAGACCGATTAGTGAAAAAAAATATCAAAATTAGGCTGCCTGTGTAAATGCAGTCTTATACTCTACCATCAACAATATGAATGCTCTATTACAGACATTACATTTGCAGAGCATGACCGCTTCTCTCCCCCTCTAGAGAAATGGAAGACGGGACACGTTTTAATGTTGGCAGCCATCAGACATAGGCATTGATACTGTACTGGTACTTCTGTATTCATTGTCATGCTCTGTGTGGTGATGGATTCTGAACTCTGAGATGAAATCATGTCACCTCTAACTTGTGAAACATCAGATTTAACAGGCAGTGAATTATGTTATCCCTTCATCCTTTTTGCAATCATTTAATTTTCGAGAGCATGGTCTTTGACCCAATATGCAAATATTCTCACAGCTACTTTGGTGCATTGCATCATTCTGTCGCATGAGTTCATCCTAATCCCCAAAACACAACGTAGTAGCTTGGTGTTTCTGTCCTTTCTGTCCTAACTCCTCTTCAGGTTTGTCATGTCTGACACAGAACAGTTGGATCTCACAAGTCATCAACTCTCTCCTCATCCTCTCCTCCTCCCCTCTATCCTGTTCTTCTTTACTCCTCTCCTCCTTGGGTCAGGGACTCAGAACGACACTGTTCCTCTGCAGTGCTTGCTGCAAGGTGGTAGCCATGGCACCTGTGGTTGACTGTGACTGTGTAGGATGGAGTGTCACTGTTGGTCTCCAATGAGTAATGTGAATTCTTCTGATGAGCTGTAATGTAATTGCTTAGCTGAGATTAATGATAATGTAACCAGGCCCGTACTGATGTATGGTGAGGTAATCAGTGGGACAGTTGTTACTGCAGCTTACTGAACACAGTCATTTATCAGACCCCCTTAACAGATCTCATTCCTCACAGCTGGAACCACAGACAGCATGAAAAACGAGCATGAGAGAAAAAGTTTTCTCTTAGATCATTGTTCTAGAGGATAGACTGTTTTGAAGAGGATGAGAGTTGTTCTTTCTCAGGAGGTTCCCCTTTAGCCTGAACCCATATCTGTTGCTGTCTGCTGTTGCTGTCTGAACCCATATCTGTGGTGTCTTTGCCATCTGACCATAGGACTTATGGTATACAAACAGATCTGGGACCAGGCTAGTTCTCCTCACCTACAGGACCAGTCAAAGGTTTGGACACACTTACTCATTCAGGATTTTTTATTTATTTTACTATTTTCTACATTGTAGACTAGTGAAGACATAAAATATGAAATAGCACATATGGAATCATGTAGTAACCAAAAAAGTGTTAAACAAATCAAAATATATTTTATAGTTTCCTTGATTACAGCTTCATGAGGTACAGCAACTGGGAATGTTTTCCAAATCAAATAACCAGAAAACATTGCATCTCCACAGATTTTGAAATCTGCTAAATCAATACATTGTACAACTGCATCGATTGTCAGCCCAGCCTCTGACCCTGTGTATAGGGATTCCTGTGAATAATGCACAGATGTACATTGAGTCTGTGTACCTGCAGGATCTAAAGGATGAGTCTGTGTACCTGCAGGATCTAAATGATGAGTCTGTGTACCTGTGGGATCTAATGGACGGGTCTGTGTACCTCTGCGGTATACAGTATGCATACCAAGGGAATAACTGCCAGGTCCAATAAGGGACTAGGTGCCATATTATATTATTAAGTGAAGCACCTCCATGTGAATTTAATAAGAGGTCCCTGCTGGGACTGCTAGCCAGCCAGTCGGCTGAAGAAACAGTAGAATAACCTAATGCCCCTGTGTGTGTGTGCATTATCTGTACAATGCTTAAAAGGTTCTTGGGATGTTACATTTTTGCAGACGCTCTGCTTACATGAGAAATTAGATTTTTATTTTTTCACCTAGTCGGCTCAGGGATTCAAACCAGTGACCTTTCGGTTACCTGCCCAAAACTCTTAACCGCAAGGCTACTTGCCATCTTTTTTGTTTGTACAGAACAAAGTAAAATAAATCATTTCAGACTGGCAACATCTCTGTGCTGATTCTGACTGCTTTCTTCCCAGTAACAACAATTATATCAGTGGTAGATACATCTCCAAAATGACAAACCCAATTTTCCTTTTGGGCGTCATTAATGGTTAGATAAGACGTCTTATCTGCCTCCCACATATGCCAACCGGGAATCACTTTCCTCTGTTCTCGCATCCTGAGAAGCATCACAGCAAATGTCAATGAATTTGAACCAAATGATGTTGAAAGACTTGTTTGCTGCAATGTTAGCTTTTTTATATAGGGAGGGGAATAGTACCCCAAAAAGTAGCATTTGTAATTATTTTTACTTTACACCACTGGAGATAAAGATGAGAGGAGGGGGAGGGCGGGAAAGAAGGAGGGAGAGAATGGAGGGAAGGGGGAGCGTGAGGGGAGAGGTGGGAGGGAGGGAGACGAGAGGAGGGAGGGGAGATAGTCAGTCAGACAGACGAGGTGGGAGAGAGAGATGAGGCAGGGAAAGAAGGAGAGAGTATGGGGGAGAGGGAAAGGTTGAAGAAGGGACGGGGAGAAAGAGAAAGAGGAGGTGGAGGGAGGGAAAGAATGAGGGAGAAGAGAATGAGGGGGGATAATGAGAAGGTAGAGAGTCAGAGACAGACAGACATGAGATAAACAAAAAAATATTTAACTCTGTGACTCTCCTCTTTTCCCATTGACTGCAATGTATTTTGGCTGAGGTAGCTGATCTACAAGTTAATTTAATAGTAACCATGTAGGACTGACTGTTTCCAATCATTAATTACCTCCCAGTAGATTAATTAAACTATATTATTAATGAGCCACAGGAGCTGTAATTAAAGCACTGGAATTATTGTGCATCCTAAATGGCATCATATTCCCTATATAGTGCCCTACTTTTGCCCAGCCCCTATTCCCTATAGTGGGCCCTGATCAACGGTAGTGTACTATATATGGAATAGGGTGCCATTTCAGATGCATCTGATAATATCCTTCGCTCACGTATAGGAGTATGGGTTAGGGAAAAAGGCAAACAAGTAAATGGCGGTAATCAGTGGCTCCAGCTAGCTTGCTATTTTCCCAAATAGGCAGTAGGCAAAAATAATTGGTTAAACTGTGAGGCTGAGAGCAATCAAGGTACTGATTTTAGTTTTCACACTCAATTATTATCAGTTATTACCTGGCATCCAAACTGATATGCTTCTTTTCACCATTACTTCACTTCACGTTAACAATGGTGAGCACAGCGTTAAGTCTGGTTTAACCAAACTATCTCTCTAATGTAGTTTTCTGTAGCTGTGAGGGGGTCATGGCTAGAAGGGATACAGCTTTTTTCCAATTAATGTCAAACGTGTAATGTTTTTGTTGCATTTTAGCTAACCCTAACCTTTTTCCTAACCTGCAACGTTAATTCTCCTAACCTGCTGTGTAAGTTCTCCTAACCTGCTACAAAAAGTCAAATCTGACAAAAGCTGTATCCCATAAAGCGCTGTGAGGGGGCTGGGGTCCTATAAATCAAATCAAAATCTTCTTGTCACATGCGCCGAATACAACACCTTACAGTGAAATGCTTACAAGCCCTTAACCAACAAGAAGAAAATACCTTAAAAAAAGGTGTGAGATGAGAATAACAAATAATTAAAGAGCAGCAGCAAATAACAATAGCAGGGCTATATACAGGGGTACCAGTACAGAGTCAATGTGCGGTAATTATGTACATGTAGGTAGAATTATTAAAGTGGCTATGCATTGATAATAACAGAGAGCAGCAGCAGCTTAGGGGGGGGGGGGGGCAATGCAAATAGTCTGGGTAGCTATTTGATTAGCTGTTTAGAAGCCTCTTGGACCTAGACTTGTTGCTCCGGTACCACTTGCCGTGCGGTAGCAGAGAGAACACTCTATGACTAGGGTGGCTGGAGTCTTTGACAAGTTTTAGGGCCTTCCTCTGACGCCGCCTGGTATAGATGTCTTGGATGGCAGGAAGCTTGGCCCCAGTGATGTACTAGGCTGTACGCACTACCCTCTGTAGTGCTTTGCAGTCGGAGGCCGAGCAATTTCCATACCAGGCAGTGATGCAACCTGTCAGGATGCTCTCGAAGGTGCAGCTGTAAAACCTTTTGAGGATCTGAGGACCCATGCCACATCTTTTCAGTCTCCTGAGGGGGAATAGGTTTTGTCATGCCCTCTTCACGACTGTCTTGGTGTGCTTAGACCATGTTAGTTTGTTGGTGATGTGGACGCCAAGGAACTTGAAGCTCTCAACCTGCTCCACTGCAGCCCCGTCAATGAGAATAGGGGAATGCTCAGTCCTCCTTTTCCTGTAGTCCACAATCATCTCCTTTCTCTTGATCACGTTGAGGGAGAAGTTGTTGTCCTTGTACCACACGGTCAGGTCTCTGACCTCCTCCCCATAGGCTGTCTCATCATTGTCGGTGATCAGGCCTACTGTTGTGTCATCAGCAAACTTAATGATGGTGTTGGAGTCGTGCCTGGCCGAGCAGTCATGAGTGAACAGGGAGTACAGGAGGGGACTGAGCACACACCCCTGAGGGACACCCGTGTTGAGGATCAGCGTGGCGGATGTGTTGTTACCTACCCTTACCACCTCGGGGCCGCCCGTCAGGAAGTCCACGATCCAGTTGTAGAGGGAGGTGTTTAGTCCCAGGGTCCTTAGCTTAGTGATGAGCTTTGAGGGCACTATGGTGTTGAACGCTGAGCTGTAGTCAATGAATAGCATTCTCACACAGGTGTTCCTTTTGTCCAGGTGTGAAAGGGCAGTGTGGAGTGCAATAGAGATTGCATCATCTGTGGATCTGTTGGTGCGGTATGCAAATTGGAGTGGGTCTAGGGTTTCTGGGATAATGGTGTTGATGTGAGCCATGACCAGCCTTTCAAAGCATTTCATGGCTACAGACGTGAGTGCTACTGGTCGGTTGTCATTTATGAAAGGTACCTTAGTGATCTTGGGCACAGGGACTATGGTGGTCTGCTTGAAACATGTTTGTATTACAGACATGTTGGTATTACTATAGGTGAGAGGACACCAGGGTAACCCTCCTCCCCGGTTATGCTGGTGTTGTGAGACAGTCTGATAGACAGGTGAGGTAAATAGATTTGCTGCTGACTGGCCAGCTGGTTCAGATCTATTGGTTAGTCCCCTGTGAGGCTCTCACAGGAAACCATCACTTTGGTTGTTATTTGCAGTTCCTCAGTGTTACTGATCCTTAGCCATGGTTGTAAGTCAATACTGTATATTGCACCTTCTATATGCCTTGAAAAACACTTTCAGGAAATTATTATATGTTTTATAACCTCTAAGTAACCTTATTTTCCAGGCATCCAACCCACAGTATGACGTTTTGCACAATTTTTCTTTCTGTAGGTTAGTCAGTGATCTTTCCCCTTCACACATATTGCTCATATTAAAACGAAGCGGCTACAGCCAGCCAGCTTTAATGACAAGGTTTAATAGACTCTGAGCTATACTGTAAGACTTTAGTATAATTGTTTATTGATCCTCTTGTAATCAGAACTACATATTGGCAATTTCCTGCTAAGTCTACATGATCAGCTCATTGACTGATGTAAGAATAACAAGGTTCAACAGTGTTGTGGGTTCTCTAGGTTCCGGGTATTTTAAATAGAGTCAAATAGAGATTTAACTGTTATGAGGGTTGAGGTTATATTGTCTCAAATAGAGATGTGACTGTCAAATAGCACTCAAGTCACCATCAGTGTGTCTGTGGAATTTGTTCGTGTCCCTGTTATTTGGTTGTACAGGATCGAGGGCATCGGACACATGTAAAGCAGTGAACGTCGAATAGTGACTTTGTCACGACTCCCACCGAAGGTGGCTCCTCTTCCTGTTCGGGCGGCGCTCGGCGGTCGTCGTCACCGGTCTACTAGCTGCCACCGATCCCCTTTTCTGTTAGTTTTGTCTTATTGGTTACACCTGTTTCTTGTTTGGGTATTGGTTAGGGCTATTTAAGCCGGTTATGCCCGCCTGCTTTTGTGGGGCTTGTTTCTCTGTTCGTATTGTGGATGTGCTATTTTCTTATTTTCTCCGGACTGTTTGTGTCCTGTTTTTGGGCCGGTCATTGTATGCGCCTGGTGTTTTTGGCGTGACCTTTTCTGTCACCGGAATAAATACGGTTGTCCTAAACCCTCTGCTCTCTGAGCCTGACTCCGCACCCACTACTCCTAGAAGTCGTAACAGACTTGAGGAATGGTTGTTGAATATCTGTTTTCTTAACCAACTGCAGTTCAGCGCAGTGTGAATTAACACCTTCCCCCGTAGTTTCATTTCCTGGGCCAAGGCACAGAACACCATCTGAGGATTATGTCAAGTATCAAAACAGTTCAGATGTGTAGAATACAGTTTGTCCTTCTCATGGATTTAAAATAACAAGTGTTTCTACCACAAAGGAAATGCTATCAGTAAAGAAGCATGTCTATATTTTCTCTATGGGCCCTGGTCAAAAGTAGTGCACTATATATGGAATCAGGGCTTGGAACCGGTTCAGAGAACAGAACCCAAAACCGAAAAATAACTACATTTTTCGAGGAACGGAACCAGAACCTGGAACAAAAGTGATCCCCAGTGTTCTAGAACATAACCATTATTTTCAAATCTTAAAAAACAATTAATGTTATTTTTTATCCAAAACATATTCCTAATGTGTAGTATACAGTGGCAAGGAAAAGTATGTGAACCCTTTGGAATTACCTGGATTTCTGCATAAATTAGTCATACATTTTGATCTGATCTTCATCTTAGTCACAACAATAGACTAACATAGTGTGCTTAAACTAATATCACACAAATGATTGTATTTTTCTTGTCTATATTGAACACATCATTTAAACATTCACAGTGTAGGTTGGAAAAAGTACGTGAACCCCGAGACTAATGACTTTTCCAAAAGCTAATTGGAGTCAGGAGTCAGCTAGCCTGGAGTCCAATCAATGAGATGAGATTGGAGATGTTGGTTAGAGCTGCCCTGCCCTATAAAAAACACTCACAAAATTTGAGTTTGCTTTTCACAAGATGCATTCCCTGATGTGAACCATGCCTCGAACAAAAGAGTTCTCAGAAGACCTAAGATTAAGAATTGTTGATTTGCATAAAGCTGGAAAGGGTTACAAAAGTAACTCTAAAAGCCTTGATGTTCATCAGTCCACGGTAAGATAAATTGTCTATAAATGGAGAAAGTTCATCACTGTTTTTACTCTCCGTAGGAGTGGCCGTCCTGCAAAGATGACTGCAAGAGCACAGTGCAGAATGCTCAATGAATAATCCTAGAGTTTCAGCTAAAGACTTACAGAAATCTCTGGAACATGCTAACATCTCTGTTGACGAGTCTACAATACGTGAAACACTAAACAACAATGGTGTTCATGGGAGGACACCACGGAAGAAGCCACTGCTGTCCACTGCTGCACGTCTGAAGTTCGCAAATTAGCACCTGGATGTTCCACAGCGCATCTGGCTGTGGACAGATTAAATATTCTGTCGACAGATTAAACTAAAATTGAGTTGTTTGGAAGGAACACGCACACCAACAAAAAGCACAGCACACCAACATCAAAACCTCATCCCAACTGTAAAGTATGGTGGAGGGAGCATCATGGTTTGGGGCTGCCTCAGGGCCTGGACAGCTTGCTATCATTGACGGAAAAATGAATTCCCAAGTTTATTAATTAATTCCCAAGACATTTTGCAGGACAATGTAAGGCTATCTGTCCGCCAATTGAAGCTCAACAGAAGTTGGGTGATGCAACAGGACAATGACCCACAATACAAAAGTAAATCAACAACAGAATGGCTTCAACAGAAGAAAATACACCTTCTTGTAACGGGTGACGCTCTCCTCATCCTCGGAAGAGGTGAGGAGAGAAGGATCTTCAGACCAAAACGCAGGCTCAGGGAAATAAGCCATCTTTATTATAAATTACGATGGCACACGAAACGAAACAAAACACTTTCCAAACTACAAAATAAGAAAACGATGTTGACGCAACCTGAACATAAACTTACATAACTAAACATAAACTTACGTACAGGAAAACAGACGACATCGAAACGAAATAAACAAACGCTACAGTCCCATGTGGTACGAACAGACATACGGACACAGGAGACAACCACCCACAAACAAACACTGTGAACAGCCTACCTAAATATGACTCTCAATTAGAGGAACGCCAAACACCTGCCTCCAATTGAGAGCCATACCAGGCAACCCTAAACCAACATAGAAACAGACAACATAGAATGCCCACCCAAACTCACGTCCTGACCAACTAACACACAAAACTAAACAGAAAACAGGTCAGGAACGTGACATAACCCCCCCCTCAAGATGCGTACTCCGAACGCATCACCAAAAAGTCCAGGGGAGGGTCTGGGTGGGCATCTGACCACGGTGGTGGCTTAGGCTCCGGGCGTGGTTCCCACCCCACCATAATCAATCCCCGCTTCCTTATCCTCCCCACAATGACCACCCTCCAAATAACCCCACCTAAATTTAGGGGCAACACCAGAATCAAGGACAGCTCTGGGACAAGGTAGCTCAGGACATAGGGATAGCTCAGGACAGAGGGATAGCTTAGGAGAGAGAGGTAGCTCAGGATAAAGAGGTAGCTCAGGATAGAGGGGCAACTCCGGACTGAAGGGCAGCTCCGGACAGAGAGACAGCTCTGGACTGAGGGGCAGTTCTGAATTACTAGCCGCTTCTGGCTGAGGGACAGCTCATGGCTGACTGACGGCTCTGGACGCTCATGGCTCGCTGACGGCTCTGGCTGCTCATGGCAGGCTGACGGCTCTGGACGCTCATGGCAGGCTGACGGCTCTGGACGCTCATGGCTGGCTGACGGCTCTGGACGCTCATGGCTGGCTGACGGCTCTGGACGCTCATGGCTCTCTGACGGCTCTGGCTGCTCATGGCTCTCTGACGGCTCTGGCTGCTCATGGCTCTCTGACGGCTCTGGCTGCTCATGGCTCTCTGACGGCTCTGGCTGCTCATGGCTCTCTGACGGCTCTGGCTGCTCATGGCTCTCTGACGGCTCTGGACGCTCATGGCAGGCTGACGGCTCTGGACGCTCATGGCAGGCTGACGGCTCTGGCTGCTCATGGCTTTCTGACGGCTCTGGCTGCTCATGGCTCTCTGACGGCTCTGGCTGCTCATGGCTCTCTGACGGCTCTGGCTGCTCATGGCTCTCTGACGGCTCTGGCTGCTCATGGCTCGCTGACGGCTCTGGACGCTCATGGCTCGCTGACGGCTCTGGACGCTCATGGCTCGCTGACGGCTCTGGACGCTCATGGCAGGTTGACGGCTCTGGCTGCTCATGGCTCGCTGACGGCTCTGGCTGCTCATGGCTCGCTGGCGGCTCTGGCTGCTCATGGCTCGCTGGCGGCTCTGGCAGATCCTGTCTGGCTGGCGGCTCTGGCAGATCCTGTCTGGCTGGCGGCTCTGGCAGATCCTGTCTGGCTGGCGGCTCTGGCAGATCCTGTCTGGTTGGCGGCTCTGGCAGATCCTGTCTGGTTGGCGGCTCTGGCAGACCCTGTCTGACGGACGGCTCTAGCGGCTCCTGTCTGGCGGGCGGCTCTAGCGGCTCCTGTCTGGCGGACGGCTCTGTAGGCTCATGGCAGACGGGCGGCTTTGCAGGCTCATGGCAGACGGGCGGCTTTGCAGGCTCATTGCAGACGGGCGGCTCAGACGGCGCTGGGGAGACGGATGGCTCAGATGGCGCTGGGGAGACGGATGGCTCAGATGGCGCTGGGGAGACGGATGGCTCAGATGGCGCTGGGGAGACGGATGGCTCAGATAGCGCTGGGGAGACGGATGGCTCTGGCCGGATAAGGCGCACTGTAGACCTGGTGCGTGGTGCCGGAACTGGAGGCACGGGGCTAAGGACACGCACCTTCATACTAGTGCGGGGAGCAGGGACAGGGCACACTGAACTCTCAAAGCGTACTCTATACCTGGTGCGTGGTACCGGCACTGGTGGCACCGGGCTGAGGGCACGCACCTCAGGACTAGTACGGGGAGAAGTGACAGTGTGTACAGGACTTAGGAGACGCACAGGTGGCTTAGTGCGTGGGGCCGGAACTGGAGGCACCGAACTGGATACACGCACTATAGGGAGAGTGCGTGGAGGAGGAACAGGGCTCTGGAAATGCACTGGTAGCCTAGTGCGTAGTGTAGGCACTGTAGGTACTAGGCTGGGGCGGGGAGGTGGCGCCGGAAATACCGGACCGTGCAGGCGTACTGGCTCTCTTGAGCATTGAGCCTGCCCAACCTTACCTGGTTGAATGCTCCCGGTCGCCCGCCTAGTGCGGGGAGGTGGAATAACCCGCACCGGGCTGTGTAGGCGAACCGGGGAAACCATGCGTAAGGCAGGTGCCATGTATGCCGGCCCGAGGAGACGCACTGGAGACCAGACGCGTTGAGCCGGCCTCATGACACCTGGCTCAATGCCCAATCTAGCCCTACCAGTGCGGGGAGGTGGAATAACCCGCACCGGGCTATGCACACGTACAGGAGACACCGTGCGCTCTACTGCGTAACACGGTGTCTGCCCGTACTCCCGCTCTCCACGGTTAGCCTGGGAAGTGGGCGCAGGTCTCCTACCTGCCCTTGGCCCACAACCCCTTAGCCCCCCCCCAAGAAATTTTTGGGAGTTACTCACGGGCTTTTCGGGCTTCCGTGCAAGACGCGTCCCCTCATAACGCCGGTTCCCTTCTCCGGTTGCCTCTGTTCTCCTCAGTGCCTCCACCTGTTCCCATGGGAGGCGATCCCTTCCAGCCAGGATCTCCTCCCATGTGTAGCAACCTTTACCGTCCAATACATCGTCCCAAGTCCATTCCTCCTTCTTGCGCTGTCCCTTACTCCGTTTACACCGCTGCTTGGATCTGGATTGGTGGGTGGTTCTGTAACGGCGGTCCTCCTCCTCTTCTACCGAAAAGGAGGAGTAGTGAGGGAACCAAGGCGCAGCGGGTTGTGAACACATAATATTTATTAAAGACAAGACGAAAACGAACTATACTTGATAATGATACAAAATAACAAAACGAAAGTAGACAGACCTGAACGACGAACATACATAAACACGAGAACGCACGAACAGGGAAAAATAGCCTACATGAAAATGAACAAACCGTAAACAGTCCCGTATGGTGCAAACATCGACACAGACACAGGAGACAACCACCCACCCAAACTCTGTGAACAGCCTACCTAAATATGACTCTCAATTAGAGGAACGCCAAACACCTGCCTCCAATTGAGAGCCATACCAGGCAACCCTAAACCAACATAGAAACAGACAACATAGAATGCCCACCCAAACTCACGTCCTGACCAACTAACACACAAAACTAAACAGAAAACAGGTCAGGAACGTGACACTTCTGAAGTGGCCCAGTCAGAGTCCTGACCTCAACCCAATTTAAAATGCTGTGGCATGACCTCGAGAGCGGTTCACACCAGACATCCTGAGAATATTGCTGAACTGAAACAGTTTTGTAAAGATGAATGGTCCAAAATTCCTCTTGACCGTTGTGCAGGTCTGATCCGCAAATATAGGAAACGTTTGGTTGAGTTTGTTGCTGCCAAAGGAGGGTCAACCAGTTATTAAATACAAGGGTTCCCATACTTTTCCCACCATACACTGTGAATGTTTACACAGTGTGTTCAATAAAGACATGAAAAGGTATTATTGTGTGTTATTAGTTTAAGCAGACTGTGGTTTTCTATTGTTGTGACCTAGATGGAGATCACATTTTATTTAATTTTTTTCACATACTTTGTCTTGCCACTGTATAATCCTGTAATTCAATGAAGTTATGATATTAAAAGCCTAAACATACTCCAACTCACGTCAAGCTCCCTCCATATCCACCCCTCTCTCTCACTTTATTCCCACCTGTGAAATTTCAGTCAGCTCATAATAGCACCAGGAATGAGTATTTGATTGAATTGGAAATCCCCTGAGGCCAGGTTTAAATCTATTGTTGTTTTATGTTGGCTATAATATGTATAGTAGCAGTAATCTTGGTTTTATCCCAGGACAAAGAGGAGTTACTGCCTTAACTGTAGACACTACGACTTGATCAAACAAAGTATTTTAAGAGAATGGACAGGATATGTCTTCCTACTTGGCAGGTGTTTTATGTTGAACTCTGTCTGCCAACTCAATATTAGAATACCTTCCTAATATTGAGTTGCACCCCATTTTGCCCTCAGAACAGCCTTAAATTCGTTGGGGCATGGACTCTACAGTGTGTCGAAAGCAGTCCACAGGGAAGCTGGCCCATGTTGAATCCAATGCTTCCCACAGTTGTGTCAAGTTGGCTGGATGTCCTTTGGGTGGTGGACCATTCTTAATAGACACGGGAAACTGTTGAGCTTGAAAAACCCAGCAGCTTGACACACTCAAACCGGTGCGCCTGGCACACAATTCAAAGGCATTTAAATATTTGTGTTGCCCATTCACCCTCTGTAAGGCTCACATACAAATTCCATACAAATTCCATGTCACAATAACAGACAACAAATCACATGTACACAGTGTACAGTAAATTAACATTACTCTCTTTAAACCCAACATGGTCTCAAAGCATTTTGTATTATTCTGTACGTAAATCCAAGACACTCCATTTAGTATGATATGTTACTTTTCGTATGGTATGTATTCATTTGTGGATGTCATTCATCCATTTCATATGATATGTTACGAATTGCAATTCGTACAATATGTTACTGATTACAATGTTACGAATTTGCAAAACATATGTTACGAATTACAATCTGTTGTCGCTAACGTTAGCTAGGTGGCTAGATGACGAATGCTAACGTTAGCCAGCTCTAGGGGTTAGGGTTAAGGTTAGGGGTTATGTATGGGTTAAGTTTGGGGTTGGGGAAGGGTGCGCAAAAAGGGTTAAGGTTACGGGAAGGTTAGCTTACTAAGTAGTTGCAAAGTAGCTAAAAAGTAGTAGCTAACTAGTTGCTAATTACCTAAAATACTAAAGTTGTCCGTGATGAGATTCAAACACTAGACATTTGCATTGCTTGATGCACTTTCATTTTTGCCTTTAAGATGTAATATGCAGAAATCACTGCCATTTCCTGGTTACAAAAATTCTAGTAGTTTGCCTAATCATTGTGTAGAGAATTATTGTACCATCTAAACCACTGTGAAATATATTTTTCATAACCAGAAATGTTGTATTTTCAGCTGTTTGAAGCTGGTATACAAAACTGAACATAAAAGACGCAAAAACTAAAGTTAAGAATGGGAAGCATAGAGAGAGCGGACATATAATAGATATACCGCTGCTTAGACTTGCTTTCAATGAGAATGGCAGATCTATAACTCACATTTCTATGTGAATTTGGTTGGGTCACCCAAAATGTTATATATTGTAGATTTATCACAGCAACTGGTTTTATACATTCACCTCTGAAGGTAAATAATGCACTCTCCTCAAACAATAGCATGGTATATTTTCACTGTAATAGCTACTGTAAATTGGACACTGCAGTTAGATTAACAAGAATGTAAGCTTTCTGCCCATATAAGACATGTCTATGTTCTGGAAAGTTGGCTGTCATTCTAGTCACATTAGCAACAAACAACCGTCTCAGTTTAGGGACACCGATCCCGTAGAGGCTATGTTACGTCTAGTCTGAGACCAGTCTGAACCGCATACTAAACCTTGTTACTACTTACTGTATGTCACGTTATATCTCACTTCACATATTGATTGCAGCAAATTAATTCTGCTTTGAACCAAAACTGTACAGATTAAATAATCATCTTTTGATGTTTATCATCAAGTCATTCGAGTACATCTGAGACTGACTCACCCATGAATTTGTAAGACTATAGTAAAACAGCTGTAGCAGTTAACATCTCTGCTAGCTCAGCAGGTTAACATCAACATCCAACACTCTGGGGAAGAACTAACATTAGAGAGATTCAGACTAAAATGATTGGAGCATCATTTTATTGACCTCTCAGCTGTGCTATTTAACTAAGTCTGCCTATTTTTAGAGATTAAAGAATTCAACTAAAAGGTCTTCACTAGATGACCATGCTGCAAAGTCAAATTTAGCTGCCATTTAAGCAAGGGTTTTTGGAAATAAATAGTGCTACCTCATTCCATTGCAGAATGGCTAGACATGCTGCCCAACACAAAGGCACCAGCAGGCTGCAGTCAGTCCTGAGAAAGAAACATCCATCAGTGTTAAGAGTGGGGATCACATCAGCTTAGCCACATAATGGGCCTATAAATCTCTTAGTCCCAGCAGCTGTGGCGCTACTCTGTTATGTCTGGCTGATCTATGGGCTGCATTTAACACAGGAACTGGCTAAAGTCTCTGGGAAGCCATTCTGCCTCACAGACAGTGTGGCTGATGCTCTGTCTTCACTACAGCAATCAAATTTGAAAGGTGTCTCTGTGTCTGTGTGTGTGTGTGTGGTGAGGGGGTGGGGGAGATTACTCGCCAGGAGATTTCTGGTGGCAATCAGGTTGTGATTCATATCTGAGTATCAGATTACAGTGTCAGAGAGGATAACCGCTCAAACCACACGGAAGAGGGTGGGGTAAAGGCACTCACTGCCATTAAAACAGCCTGACCCTGCCGTTTTGATAAACTGACAGATGGGGCAGACTAAGGCAGTGGTTCCTAACCAGGGGTACAAGGACCCCTGGGGGTACCACTCTCAGACAGAGAAATTACAACATAACGTAAACAAGACTAATACAGCCGAACATCTTGGATTAGGATAGGACATTATAATTGTACTAAACTCATATACCACATGACCAAAAGTATGTGGACACTTGCTCATCAAACATATCTTTCCAAAATCATGGGCATTAATATGGAGTTGGTCCTCCCTTTGCTATAACAGCCTCCACTCTTCTGGGAAGGCTTTCCACTAGATGTTGGAACATTTCTGCTGCGGGGACTTGGTTCCATTCATCCAGAAGAGCATTAGTGAGGTCGGGCACTGATGTTGGGCGATTAGGCCTGGCTTACAGTCAGCGTTCCAATCGATCCCAAAGGTGTTCGATGGGGTTCTGGTCAGGGCTCTGTGCAGGCCAGTCAAGTTCTTCCACACCAATCTCAACAAACCATTTCTGTATGGACCTGCATGGGGGCATTGTTATGATGAAACAAGAAAGGGCCTTCCACAAACTGTTGCTACAAAGTTGGAAGCACAAAATCGTCTAGATTGTCACTGTATGCTGTAGCGTTAAGATTTCTCTTCACTGGAACTAAGGGGCCTAGGCCCAAACCATGAAAAGCCACCCCAGATCATTATTCCTCCTCCACCAAACTTTACAGTTGGCATGGTGCATTGAGGCAGGTAGCGTTCTCCTGGAATCCACCAAACCCAGATTCGTCAGTCGGACGAAGAACGTGTAACCTACTTCATGAAGCACCCGACGAACAGTTCTTGTGCTGACCTTTCTTCCAGAGGCGGTTTGGAACTCAGTTGTGAGTTTTGCAATAGAGGACAGACAATTTGTATGCGCTGCGTGCTTCAGCACTCGTCGGTCCCGTTCTGTGAGCTTGTGTGGCCTACGACTTTGTAGCTGAGCCATTGTTGCTCCTAGACGTTTCATCTTCAACATAATAGTCCTTACAGTTGACCGTGGCAGCTATAGCAGGGCAGAAATTTTACAAACTGACTTGTTGGAAAGGTGGCATACTATGACAATGCCACACTGAAAGTTACTGAGCTCTTCAGTAAGGCCATTCTACTCCAATGTTTGTCTATGGAGATTGAATGGCTGTGTGCTCAATTTGTTTACACCTGTCAGCAATGGGTGTGGCAGCAAACAAAAGCCATGCATTATACTGTCATCAAAGTATGTGAAGCATGCTATGTTTGTCTGAAACTGGTTTTGCTTGAATCAGCCTTCATTTGTCTCAGTATGCATAGTGAAGGTGCATATATGCTCAAGGCATGTCGGCAGTTGCCTTTCTGTATGCACTGTTCATGTCCTTTAAACATGTACACAGTAAGACTATGTATTGGCAATAGCACTGGAGACATCTAATATAGCCATAAGGATGCATTTAAATTACTGTAAGCTGCGTCTCAGTGCGTTGTTTACTAACTGACACAGAGTAAGATGTTTGAATACACCTGATGTGTGTTACTGCATTTCAGACACAATTCCTGCCATCACAAAATAGGAATCAAAATAGGAATAGACAAACATAATGATGTTGTAGATGTTGAGACACATGCCATTCTGTACATATAGACCCCTTTAAGCTCTGTATCTCTGGAGCTGCAACTCACCGTTTAACCTTTTCTTACTTCTGCTCAGTAGCATGCAGTCTGAGCTATTACCCTATAAAAGATCAGAGGGATCTCCCATTACAGGCTGATTGGAGCAACTGGTGAGCTTCCAGGTTGGAGTCCCGCTCCTTGAAAGCGGCACTCTAGCCTTTAGCTCAGTGTGGATGTTGCCTGTAATCCATGGCTTCTGGTTGGGATATGTACATACGGTCACTGTGGGGGCGACGTCGTCGATGCACTTTTTATTGATGCCGGTGACAGAGGTGGTAAACTCCTCAATGCCACTGTATGAATCTTTACACCTCCTGCTATATTGTGGATAAAGAGTTACATGTCTAACAGGACACAGAGGGTGTTCTTTAATGGAATGTGATTTTCTGGATTTTTTTTCTCATTTTGTCTGTTATAGTTGAAGTGTACCTATGATGAAAATTACAGGCCTCTCTCATCTTTTTAAGTGGGAGAACTTGCACAATTGGTGGCTGACTAAATACTTTTTTGCCCCACTGTGAGTATTCAGCTCCCTGAGGACATACATGTGGCAGCAATTACAGCTGTGAGTCAGTCTTCTTGAGTAAGCCCCTAAGAGCTTTGCACACCTGGATTGTGTAATATTTCCCTATTATTCTTTTCAACGTTTTTCAAGCTCTGTTGGGGATCATGGCTAGACATCAATCATTAAGTCTTGCCATAGTATTTCAAGCAGATTTATGTCAAAACTGTATTTTGGCCACATGTTGTTTTGCAGTATTACTTTAGTGCTTTGTTGCATACACAATTAATGTTTTTTTTTATTTTGTATATTTGCGTTCTTCTTTTCACGCTGTCATTTAGGTCAGTATTGTGGATTTACTACAATGTTGTTGATCCATCATCCGTTTTCTCCCATCACAGCCATTGAATTCTGTAGCTGTTTTAAAATCACCAAGGCCTCATCGTAACATCCCTGAGCGGTTGCATCCTTGTCCTGCAGCTCAGTTCAGAAGGACGACTATCTTTGATGTGTCTGGGTAGTTTAATACATAATACACAGCATAATTATTCACTTGACCATGCTTAAAGAGATATTCAATGTCTGATTTGATATTGTTACCTATTTACCAATCACTGCCCTTTTATGAGGCTTTTGAAAAGCTCCCTAGTCTTTGTAGTTGAATCTGTGCTTGATATTCAATACTTGACTGAGGCACCTTACAGATGTTGTATGTATGGGCGACAGAGGATGGGTTAGTCATTTAAAAATCATGTCAACCCCTATTATTTCACATAGAGTGAGTCCATGTAACTTTTTATGTGATAAGCCAGCAGCATACCACCCTGCATACCACTGCTGGCTTGCTTCTGAAGCTAAGCAGGGTTGGTCCTGGTCAGTCCCTGGATGGGAGACCAGGTGCTGCTGGAAGTGGTGTTGGAGGGCCAGTAGGAGGCACTCTTTCCTCTGGTCTAAACAAAGATCCCAATGCCCCAGGGCAGTGATTGGGGACACTGCTCTGTGTAGGGTGCCGTCTTTCGGATGGGACGTTAAACGGGTGTCCTGACTCTCTGAGGTCATTAAAGATCCCATGGCACTTATCGTAAGAGTAGGGGTGTTAACCCCGGTGTCCTGGCTAAATTCCCAATCTGGCCCTCAACCATCACGGTCACCTAATAATCCCCAGTTTACAATTGGCTCATTCATCCCCCTCCTCTCCCCTGTAACTATTCCCCAGGTCGTTGCTGCAAATGAGAACGTGTTCTCAGTCAACTTACCTGGTAAAATAACGGTAAAATAAATAAAAAATAAAAAATATGGTAAGTCACATTTTACTCCTGAACTCATTTAGTCTTGCAAAGGGGCTGAATACTTATGCAAGGACTATATTTTAGTTATTACATTTTTTATTCATATTTTTTTATCACATTTTTCTTCCACTTTGACATAACATAGTATTTTGTGTATATTGTTGACTTTTTTTTATTTTTTTTACAATTAAATCAACTTTAATCCCACTTTTTAACACAATAAAATGTGAAGAAATCTAAGGGGTCTGAATAGTTTTGCAAGGCACTATTAAGCCTATTAAGTTCGAGTTAGCCTGGCCTATAACTCCCTCCTGTCCTGTGAGAGAAACACAATAAGATTAGAAAAATTATGGATAACAAAAGAGATTCAAAATAAACAAACCTTGACAGTGAAAGAAGTTGAAAATGTATGTGAGGAAAATGGAACCGCACCTATTAGACTGAGCATTTAATTCATGGAAATCTCTTAAGGCCCAGTGTGTTTCTCTTCTAAAAGGCATTGGTGTCTTATGAATCTCTCTGTCAGCTAGCTGGGTTAAATCATTGCGGCTGCATCTGAAATTGCACCATAATCCCTATGTAGAGCACTACATTCCTAGTCAAAACTACTGCACTATGTAAGGAATAGGGTACCATTTTGGACGCACTCTGGGTTTGTAATATATCAGAGAGCCTGAACGAGGCGTAACAGAGAGAACAGAACAGATATTTTACTGATGTAAAGGATGACAAGTCTCATGCTTGAACATAAAGCTTGCAAGGCGAAGGAGATTGCATCACGCCATCATGTTACAATTAGGTCACACTATAAATCTGACAAGAAGACACAGTGGCAGAATAAATTTATCACAAAATCGAAGAGCAACCTCTGTCTGGTGGAGTCCACAAAGCATATTGCATGTAACAAACAGTTACATGAACTACAGCATGGTCAAGCAAGATAATGTTTCTGACATTTTTGGCCCACTAAACTATTGATTGATTGATTTAGAACCACAGATAACCACACAAATCGCAAAGAAAACAGGAGCTGCCTCCACTATTCCAGCACCATTTCAACTTCAACATTTCAACATCATCAAATCACCTATGCTTAGTCTAATACAGTGACAACTAAAATATAGACCATAAAGCTTGCGAGGCGAAGGAGATTGCATCATGCCATCATATTATAATTAGGTCATACTATATCCGGTGAACACAAATAGTACCCTATTTCCTATATAGTAGTAGACTATTGTTGACCACAGGGCTCTGGTCACAAGTAGTGCACTATATAAGGAATAGGGTGCTATTTAGGACTCAGTTACTGTCTGTGCATATCAATTATTCCTTACAAGTACTCTTTACAATGTTCATTAATTACTTCACATGATTTAATGCAGCTATCATGACGGAATGATGAATTAAAGAGATTGAACGGGATCTTAAACACTTACAAATTCCTAGCATATATGAATTTCAGGATGACAAAATAATTATAATTTGCAGTGTGTAACATCATATGAAATGGATGACGTTGTACACAATTGTGCACGATTTTCAGGGAGCCGTTTTGGCTCGTGAGCACTACTTCAAAACTACTGGCTGAAATGAACCCTCCCGCTGTCCTCAGGTCAATGACCCAACCCGACACTGTGTTGTCCTCGGGTCATTTTGACCTGACATAGTGTTGTCCTCGGGTCATTATGACCCGACACTGTGTTGTCCTCGGGTCATTTTGACCTGACATAGTGTTGACACTTCCGCTGTCCTTGGGTCATTTTGACCCGACACTCTGTTGATTAACCCTCCCACTGTCCCCGGGTCATTTTGACCCGACACTGTGACCCAGCACTGTGTTGATTAACCCTCCCACTGTCCCCGGGTCATTTTGACCCGACACTACAGCAGTGAAAACAATCACCTCCATGATATTATGCAACTTGAAATTTGATGACTTGTCCTAGACTGAACCCAGTAGTACAAAAGTGAATGGGTACATGTCCGTACATGTCCAGACATGGAGGCCGTTTTATCCAACCGAGGTTTTATCCAGCCAAGGCCCTTTTATTCAACTGAAGTTGTTTTATCCAGCCGAGGCCTTTTTATCCAGCCGAGGCCTTTTTATCCAGCCGAGGCCGTTTTATCCAGCCGAGGCCGTTTTATCCAACCGAGGTTGTTTAAACAAAACCTTTTATAGCACATCTTTTTAATGGATTTATAAAACATAGAGCTACTTATGAGGCTATAAAAATATTAACAAACCCAGTTATAAAGCTAATTGCTAATAGTAAGGGGTAAATATTTCACCATTGTCTATTGATTAAGTTCTTATCAATGTATGTTAATGATTGTCGCCTTAGTGCTCTACTCAATCAGATCCGCTTTAGCCGACATCCGCATAGCGGTTGTTTTGGCGGTGTCAGAGGTGGAACTATTGTTAGAGCTGTAAAATCCACAAGGAGCTCTCGGCATTCTACCTAAAGCGGACATTGCCATTGACTGCACGGAGTCGCGTTAACAGACATCCCATTCAGCCGTGTTTCGTTGGAACACTGGAATGTAAGATGTAATCTACACCTCCATTATTATTGGAAACAATGTTGATTCAACCAGTGATTGCCCAGTGGGTAGTGTCTAGTTTCTTATTTCTGTTTGCTGAACCTTCAACCCAGCAGTCAGGACACACGTCTACTTGTCAATCTGCCTCGCCCCCCCTGATGTCCTTCAAGAACTCCTTTCAATTGCTGAAACTATTTCTCCGAGCTGACTTCTATGTTGGCTTTCAATCTACTCAGAAAATTGAATCACAGATGTCCCTTCCCCAGTGTGTGGATGTGTGTGGGGTATGCTTCTGTGAGAATGAAAAGAGTTCAATCAACAAACAGTGCTGTACTTACACAAGCTAACAATATGAATTCCATTCCTGTGGTGCAGCACATTGTGTATTACATTCTCTCCTAGCCTGAGGATGTATTCCTCACAATTAACAAACATGAAACGCACCACCACTCACTCCGAGGTCAAGCGGCACAATTTACTAAAAGTAATTAATGGGTCAGAAATGTTATACGTTCTATACTATAATTTGTAAATGGATATGGAGGAGATACTCTGTGAGAAATGTTTCACATGTCCCCATTGGTGATACGGTAGGAAAGTACTGCTTAATTTGACAGTTATTTGAAAGCATTTATCTGTAGAGTATGAATTCGAGGGGATCCTACAACACAATCGTTTTGGCAACAGCTCCGTCTTCAGTCTGTAGTAGGTGTAGGCACCAAATGGGAGAAGATGGGAAATAAAGGAATGGAAAATAGATAAGATAAATGCATTTAATCTTGTTGTGCCAAAGAGAACCAATAGTGTCTGAGGACTGCCCTTCTCAAAAGGTTGTTAGAATTTCAGACACAGCTAAATTGTCAAGCTTGGTGCGGATGTTGCCTGTAATCCATGGCTTCTAGTTGGGAAATGTACGTACGGTCACTGTGGGGGCGACATCGTCAATGCACTTATTGATGAAGCCGGTGACTGAGGTGCTAAACTATTCAATGCCACTGGATGAATCCCAGAACATATTCCAGGCTGTGCTAGCAAAACAGTCCTGTAGCGTAGCATCCGCGTCATCTGACCACTTCCGTATTGAGCGAGTCACTGGTACTTCCTGCTTTAGTTTGCCAAATGGAGGGCGAGGGAGAGCTTTGTATGCATCTCTGTCTGTGGAATAAAGGTGGTTTAGAGTTTTTTTCCTCTGGTTGCACATGTGACATTATGGTGGAAATGAGGTAAAACGGATTTAAGTTTGCCTATATTAAAGTCCCCGGCCACTAGGAGCGCTGCTTCTGGATGAGCATTTTCTTGTTTTCTTATGGCCTTATACAGCTCGTTGAGCTTAGTGCCAACATCGGTTTGTGGTGGTAAATGGATGGTAACTAAAAAATATAGATGAACACTCTCTCTTGGTAGATAGTGTGGTCTACAGCTTATCATGAGGTACTCTGCCTCCAGGCGAGCAATACCTTGAGACTTCCTTAATTTTAGACATCGCGCACCAGCTGTTATTAACAAAAAAGACACACACCCACCTCTCGTCTTACCGGACGTAGTTTTCTGTCCTGCCGATGGAAAACCCAGCCAACTGTATATTATCCATGTCGTTGTTCAGCCATGACTCGATGAAACATAAGATATTGCCGTTTTTAATGTCCCGTTGGTAGGATAGTCTCGAACGGAGCTCATCCAGTTTATTCTCCAGTGATTGCACCTTGGCCAATAGAACGGATAGTAGAGGCGGGTTACTCACTCGACGACGAATTCTCACAAGGCACTCCGATCTCCGTCCCCTCTATTTCCGTCTTTTCTTCACGCGAATGACAGGGATTTGGGCCCAGTCTCGGAAAAGCAGTATATCATTCGCATTAGACTCATTAAAGAAATAACCTGGATTGCATTTGAGATTACATTAAAAGTATCTTATATTGTGCAAGTGATCAAATAAAATAACATTTTATTTGTCACATACACATGGTTAGCAGATGTTAATGCGAGTGTAGTGAAATGCTTGTGCTTCTAGTTCCGACAATGCAGTAACAACCAACGAGTAATCTAACCTAACAATTCCACAATTCCACTACCTTATACACACAAGTGTAAAGGGATAAAGAATATGTACATAAAGATATATGAATGAGTGATGGTACAGAACGGCATAGGCAAGATGCAGTAGATGGTATCGAGTACAGTATATACATATACATTATATTAAGTGGCATTGTTTAAAGTGGCTAGTGATACATTTTTGATCAATTTCCATCAATTACCATTATTAAAGTGAGCTGGAGTTGAGTCAGTACAGTATGTTGGCAGCAGCCACTCAATGTTAGTGGTGGCTGTTTGAGATAGATGGCCTTGAGATAGAAGCTGTTTTTCAGTCTCTCGGTCCCTGCTTTGATGCACCTGTACTGACCTCGCCTTCTGGATGATAGCGGGGTGAACAGGCAGTGGCTCGGGTGGTTGTTGTCCTTGATGATCTTTATGGCCTTCCTGGGACATTGGGTGGTGTAGGTGTCCTGGAGGGCAGGTAGTTTGCCCCCAGTGATGCTTTGTGCAGACCTCACTACCCTCTGGAGAGCCTTACGGTTGTGGGCGGAGCAGTTGCCGTACCAGGCGGTGATACAGCCCAACAGGATGCTCTCGATTGTGCATCTGTAGAAGTTTGTGAGTGCTTTTGGTGACAAGCCGAATTTCTTCAGCCTCCTGAGGTTGAAGAGGCGCTGCTGCGTCTTCTTCACAACGCTGTCTGTATGGGTGGACCAATTCAGTTTGTCCGTGATGTGTACGCCGAGGAACTTAAAACTTACTACCCTCTTCACTACTGTCCCGTCGATGTGGATAGGGGGGTGCTCCCTCTGCTGTTTCCTGAAGTCCACAATCATCTCCTTTGTTTTGTTGACGTTGAGTGTGAGGTTATTTTCCTGACACCACACTCCGAGGGCCCTCACCTCCTCCCTGTAGGCCGTCTCGTCATTGTTGGTAATCAAGCCTACCACTGTAGTGTCGTCCGCAAACTTGATGATTGAGTTGGAAGCGTGCATGGCCACGCAGTCGAGGGTGAACAGGGAGTACAGGAGAGGGCTCAGAACGCACCCTTGTGGGGCTCCAGTGTTGAGGATCAGCGGGGTGGAGATGTTGTTACCTACCCTCACCACCTGGGGGCGGCCCGTCAGGAAGTCCAGTACCCAGTTGCACAGGGCGGGGTCGAGACCCAGGGTCTCGAGCTTGGTGACGAGTTTGGAGGGTACTATGGTGTTAAATGCTGAGCTGTAGTCGATGAACAGCATTCTCACATAGGTATTTCTCTTGTCCAGATGGGTTAGGGCAGTGTGCAGTGTGGTTGCGATTGCGTCATCTGTGGACCTATTGGGGCGTTAAGCAAATTGGA
Organism: Salvelinus alpinus; assembly: GCF_045679555.1. Lineage (NCBI taxonomy): Eukaryota > Metazoa > Chordata > Actinopteri > Salmoniformes > Salmonidae > Salvelinus > Salvelinus alpinus. The sequence goes on from NC_092114.1 coordinate 32,952,447, forward strand.
GTGGGTCTAGGGTGTCAGGTAGGGTGGAGGTGATATGGTGCTTGACTAGTCTCTCAAAGCACTTCATGATGACGGAAGTGAATGCTACGGGGCGGTAGTCGTTTAGCTCAGTTACCTTAGCTTTCTTGGGAACAGGAACAATGGTGGCCCTCTTGAAGCATGTTGGAACAGCAGACTGGGATAAGGATTGATTGAATATGTCCGTAAACACACCAGCCAGCTGGTCTGCGCATGCTCTGAGGATGTGGCTGGGGATGCCGTCTGGGCCTGCATTCTTGCGAGGGTTAAAACGTTTAAATGTTTTACTCACGTCGGCTGCAGTGAAGGAGAGTCCGCAGGTTTTGGTAGCGGGCCGTGTCAGTGGCACTGTATTGTCCTCAAAGCGAGCAAATAAGTTATTTAGTCTGTCTGGGAGCAAGACATCCTGGTCCGTGACGGGGCTGGGTTTTTTTTTGTAATCCGTGATTGACTGTAGACCCTGCCACATACCTCTTGTGTCTGAGCCGTTGAATTGCAACTCTACTTTGTCTCTATACTGACTCTTAGCTTGTTTGATTGCCTTGCGGAGGGAATAGCTACACTGTTTGTATTCGGTTATGTTTCCGGTCACCCTACCCTGGTTAAACGCTGTGGTTCGCGCGAATGCTGCCATCAATCCACGGTTTCTGGTTTGGGAATGTTTTAATAATTGCTGTTGTTTTAATAACAACAATGTTGTTGTTGGACGCAATGCGGAACATATCCCAATCCACGTGATCGAAGCAGTCTTAAAGCGTGGAATCAGATTGGTCGGACCAGCGTTGAACAGACCTGAGCGCGGGAGCTTCTTGTTTTAGTTTCTGTCTGTAGGCTGGAAGCAACAAAATGGAGTCGTGGTCAGCTTTTCCGAAAGGAGGGCGGGGGAGGGCCTTATATGCGTCGCGGAAGTTAGAATAACAATGATCCAGGGTTTTACCAGCCCTGGTTGCGCAATCGATATGCTGATAGAATTTAGGGAGTCTTGTTTTCAGATTAGCCTTGTTAAAATCCCCAGCTACAATGAATGCAGCCTCAGGATATGTGGTTTCCAGTTTACATAGTCAAATAAAGTTCATTCAGGGCCATCGCTGTGTCTGCTTGGGGGGGAATATATACAGCTGTGATTATAATCTACCAATTCCCTTGGTAGATAATGCGGTCGACATTTGATTGTGAGGAATTCTAAGTCAGGTGAACAGAAGGACTTGAGTTCCTGTATGATGTTATGATCACACCACGTCTCGTTAATCATAAGGCATACCCCCCCCCCCCCCCCCCCGCCCCTCTTCTTACCAGAAAGATGCTTGTTTCTGTCGGCGCGATGCGTGAAGAAACCAGCTGGCTGCATCGACTCCGATAGCGTCTCTCGAGTGAGCCATGTTTCCGTGAAGCAAAAAACTTTACAGTCTCTGATGTCTCTCTGGAAGGCAACCCTTGCTCGGATTTCATCAACCTTGTTGTCAAGAGACTGGACATTGGCGAGTAGTATGCTAGGGAGTGGTGCGCGATGTGCCCGTCTCCGGAGCTTGACCAGAAGACCGCTTCGTTTGCCCCTTTTACGGCGACATTGTTTAGGTTCGCCGGCTGGGATCAGATCCATTGTCCTGGGTGGAAGGCAAAATACCTGATCCGCTTCGGGAAAGTCATATTCCTGGTCGTAATGATGGTGAGTTGACGTTGCTCTTATATTCAGCAGTTCCTCCCGACTGTATGTAATGAAACCTAAGATTACCTGGGGTAACAATGTAAGAAATAACACGTAAAAAAACAAAATACTGCATAGTTTCCTAGGAACGCGAAGCGAGGCGGCCATCTCTGTCGGCGCCGGAAGTCAGTCAGTCAATGCTGTTCAAGATTCTGCGCAGATAATTATAGCAATTTTGAAGATCTCCGCAGACCTGCGGCATTTGCATGCAATCTTGAACACAGGTTGATGTTTATTGTCATGCCCTGGAGGCAGAAGTGATCGGTTTCCACTAGATTGGCCTCCACTAGATTGGCCTGCTGCAAAGTCAAAATTGGCTATATCGTAAAAATTCATGAATATAAAAATGTGCTTTTTGGTCTTAATTTAAGGTTAGGGTTATGCAGTGCGGTTAGGATTTGGTTTAAAATAATATTTTATGACTTTGTGGCTTTGCCAGCTAGTGACCCTTCTGTAGCGCTACCTACAGGAAAAGACTCATGACAATAAATGCCAATCTGCATCTTTAACATGCACACTTCCTATGATTACATAGGAATACATTTATAATGACATTAAGCTAACCTTAAAATGTGGCCATGGATGTGCTACTCATTGGTTGAATAAATAGTGTAATATTAGTTTGTAAGATTTACTGTATTACAAAAGTATTACTGAATTGTATTTGGTTGACAACGCAGCCAAATACAAACATTTAACGGACATCTAATGCTTGGATAGTTTCATCTGACCCACTGGCTTAATCCTATTCTTTAACTTTTATTTTTGGTTAAGTTGAAGATGTGAATCCAGAATATAATTTGTTAACAAGTTAATATGCTATTTACTGTATTGCAAAAGTATAATTGAATTGTGTTTGGTTGTCAACGCAACCAAATATCAACATTTGAAGCAGATGTATCTTTTGTGCCACTGACTTAGTCTGGCTTTAATTCCACTTTGTCTACATATTAGTCATTTATATGTTGGATTCATATGTTTATATGTTCTCAACCAACAAGCAAAGTTAAAGAATAGGACTAAATCAGATCAAACTTTATTTAAAGTGTATTTAAAGTGATTTGATTCAGTCCTATTCTTTAACTTAGATTTTTGGTTTAGATGGAGACGTGGATTCAACATATTAATGGTTACCTTGAAGATGACATGTGAAATCAACCAAAGCTTGAAAAACCTTAGGCCAGAGGTGTCAAACTCATTCCACGGAGGGCTGAGTGTCTGCGTATTTTAGCTCCTCCCTTGTACTTAAAACACAAAATGTGTTTTATCTAATACACACTTGTAGGCCTACATGTGTGAAATAGGACAAATATAAGCACCTGCCAAATTATATTATTGTAAAGATAGTGTGGCCAGAGCTGATAGTGCGTCACAAGCTGTTACGAAACCAAATCCCCATTCTTAACCAAGCATTGTCCTGTCAGTCACTTCTATAACACAACCCTCAAGTATGCAGCTTGAATAGACTTATCAGTGAGCCAAGACCAGCTCAATTAATCCCTTGTGTCACTGAGTTGTGCAAATGTGAATTTTCCCAGGGGTGTTGGGAAATACAATTTGCTAGTAACAGATTACATTCATATCCGGCTACCCGGGTAATGCACTAAATAAACTTCCGTTAGTGCTAAACACGGCTGCTAGAATCTTGACTAGAACCCAAAAATTTGATCATATTATCTAGTGCTAGCCTCTCTACACTGGCATCCTGTTTAGGCAAGGGCTGATTAAGGTTTTACTGCTAACCTACAAAGCATTGCATGGGCTTGCTCCTACGTATCTTTCCGATTTGGTCCTGCCGTACATACCTACACGTACTCTACGGTCACAAGATGCAGGCCTCCTTACTGTCCCTAGAATTTCTAAGCAAACAGCTGGAGGCAGGGCTTTCTCCTATAGAGCTCCATCTTTATGGAATGGTCTGCCTACCCATGTGAGAGACGCAGACTCGGTCTCAACCATTAAGTCTTTATTGAAGACTCATCTCTTCAGTAGGTCCTATGATTGATTGTAGTCTGGCCCAGGAGTGTGAAGGTGAATGGAAAGGCACTGGAGCAACGAACCGCCCTTGCTGTACATACAATTAGGTTGGAGTCATTAAAACTAGTTTTTTAACCACTCCACAAATGTCTTATTAACAAACTATAGTTTTGGCAAGTCGGTTAGGACATCTACTTTTTCATGACACATGTCATTTTTCCAACAATTGTTTACAGACAGATTATTTCACTTATAATTCACTGTATAACAATTCCAGTGGGTCAGAAGATTACATACACTAAGTTGACTGTGCCTTTAAACAGCTTGGAAAATTCCAGAAAATGATGTCATGGCTTTAGAAGCTTCTGATAGGCTAATTGACATAATTTGAGTCAATTGGAGGTGTACCTGTGGATGTATTTCAAGGCCTACCTTCAAACTCAGTGTCTCTTTCCTTGATATCATGGGGAAATCAAAAGAAATCAGCCAAGACCTCAGAAAAATTGTAGACCTCCACAAGTCTGTACAATAGCACACAAGTATAAACAGCATGGGACCACGCAGCAGTCATACCGCTCAGGAAGGAGACGCGTTCTGTCTCCTAGAGATGAACGTACTTTGGTGTGAAAGGTGCAACTCAATCCCAGAACAAAAGCAAAGGACCTTGTGAAGATGCTGGAGGAAACAGGTACAAAAGTATCTATATCCACAGTAAAACTAGTCCTATATCGACATAACCTGAAAGGCTGCTCGGCAAGGAAGAAGCCACTGCTCCAAAACCGCCATAAAAAAAGCCAGACTACGGTTTGCAACTGCACATGGGGACAAAGATCGTACTTTTTGGAGAAATGTCCTCTGGTCTGATGAAACAAAAATTGAACTGTTTGGCCATAATGACCATTGTTATGTTTGGAGGAAAAAGGGGGAGGCTTGCAAGCCAAAGAAGACCATCCCAACAGTGATGCACGGGGGTGGCAGCATCATGTTGTGGGGGTGCTTTGCTGCAGAAGGGACTGGTGCACTTCACAAAATAGACGGCATCATGAGGCAGGAAAATTATCTGGATATACTGAAGCAACATCTCAAGACAACAGTCAGGAAGTTAAAGCATGGTGGGTCTTCCAAATGGACAATGACCCAAGGCATACTTCCAAAGTTGTGGCAAAATGGCTTAAGGACAACAAAGTCAAGGTATTGGAGTGGCCATCACAAAGCCCTGACCTCAATCCAATAGAACATTTGTGGGCAGAACTGAAAAAGTGTGTGCGAGCAAGGAAACCTGACTCAGTTACACCAGCTCTGTCAGGAGGAATGGGCCAAAATTCACACAATTTATTGTGCGAAGCTTGTGGAAGGCAACCCAAAAAGTTTGACCCAAGTTAAAGAATTTAAAGGCAATGCTACCAAATACTAATTGAGTGTATGTAAACTTCTGACCCATTGGGAATGTGATAAAATAAATAAAAGCTGAAATAAATAATTCTCTCTACTATTATTCTGATTTTACCTAGGATTAAATGTCAGGAATTGTGAAAAACTGAGTTTAAATGTATTTGGCTAAGGTGTATGTAAACTTCCGACTTCAACTGTATATGGATCTAGACCTTTATTATAGGTCAGAATAGAGAACTAGATAGGGGACAAACGGTAGAAGGTTATTACGGGGAGAACATGTTATTAACACCAGACAAACTCTGGCCTGAAGCACATATCTCTCTGTTGCTGGGTTTTTTGTAACTCCCTGGACCTCAACCTGAAACAGGGTTTCTTTTGAGACTATACCTCAAAATCCCAGACCTAGAGCAACAGAACTAGGTCTGAGGAACCTACGGGATTCTCTTGGCCACATCGAAAAGGGAGGGGGAAAATCTGTGGAGGGTGTTCATCAGACAGACAACTCTCCCAACAAATCACAAATTTGTCTAAGGGGGGGGCTTAAAATGCAACTGGGAATTGTGCTCTTGAAAAATAATCCCCTTGGAAAAATGACAGGACACGAAGAAAGCTAGGCTAATTATAGCCACAGTCAGTGTATAACGCTAACGTTAGCTGTCATGGCGCATGCAAATATTTACTTGTGTGCAAAACACACTAATTGACAATACCCTCTTGAGCTTCATTTAGCTAGGTACCAATTTTGTGTACGTTCAGGTAGTTTAGGCCAGGGCACAAATGGATGAGGCTGTTGGTGGATTTCTTCCACATCCATCCATAACCCAAACGATGCTGGTTCTTGTGCAGATGACATGTATGCTGAAACATTGTTAATGGGGGAGGCAATCCTTCTGCCAAGGGAGACTAGCCTATACCATCTTTTCTTTCATAGGAAATCAGAATCAGAGGCAGATTTGTTAGTATCGCGACAGAGAATAGTTAATGTGGAAAGCAAGCATTTACATTTTTTTCCTTTTTGTAATTTAGCAGACTAGAAGGCCAGCATCCCGGCGTAGCCTCCCGGAGTCGACTGGTGTTTGCAGGTACAATTTAATGAAGCTGCAAGTTGAGGTCTTGTGAGGCATCTGTTTCTCAAACTACAGTTGTGGCCAAAAGTTTTGAGAATGACACAAATATTAATTTCCACAAAGTTTGCTGCTTCAGTGTCTTTAGATATTTTAGTCAGATGTTACTATGGAATACTGAAGTATAATTACAAGCATTTCATAAGTGTACAAGGCTTTTATTGACAATTACATGAAGTTGATGCAAAGAGTCAATATTTGCAGTGTTGACCCTTCTTTTTCAAGACCTCTGCAATCCGCCCTGGCATGCTGTCAATTAACTTCTGGGCCACATCCTGACTGATGGCAGCCCATTCTTGCATAATCAATGCTTGGAGTTTGTCAGAATTTGTGGGTTTTTGTTTGTCCACCTGCCTCTTGAGGATTGACCACAAGTTCTCAATGGGATTAAGGTCTGGGGAGTTTCCTGGCCATGGACCCAAAATATCAATGTTTTGTTCCCCGAGCCACTTACTTATCACTTTTGCCTTATGGCAAGGTGCTCCATCATGCTGGAAAAGGCATTGTTCGTCAACAAACTGTTCCTGGATGGTTGGGAGAAGTTGCTCTTGGAGGATGTGTTGGTACCATTCTTTATTCATGGCTGTGTTCTTAGGAAAAATTGTGAGTGAGCCCACTCCCTTGGCTGAGAAGCAGCCCCACACATGAATGGTCTCAGGATGCTTTACTGTTGGCATGACACGGGACTGATGGTAGCGCCCCAAACAATTGGAAAGGGGATTCATCAGAGAAAATAACTTTACCCCAGTCCTCAGCAGTTCAATCCCTGTACCTTTTGCAGAATATCAGTCTGTCCCTGATGTTTTTCCTGGAGAGAAGTGGCTTCTTTGCTGCTCTTCTTGACACCAGGCCATCCTCCAAAAGTCTTCGCCTCACTGTGCATGCAGATGCACTCTCACCAGCCTGCTGCCATTCCTGAGCAAGCTCTGTACTGGTGGTGCCCCGATCCCGCAGCTGAATCAACTTTAGGAGATCAACTTTCTTGGGCGCCCTGAAGCCTTCTTCACAACAATTTAACCGCTTTCCTTGAAGTTCTTGATGATCCGATAAATGGTTGATTTAGGTGCAATCTTACTGGCAGCAATATCCTTGCTTGTGAAGCCCTTTTTGTGCAAAGCAATGATGACGGCACGTGTTTCCTTGCAGGTAACCATGGGTGACAGAGGAAGAACAATGATTCCCAGCACTACCTTTCTTTTGAAGCTTCCAGTCTGTAATTCAAACTCAATCAGCATGACAAAGTGATCTCCAGCCTTGTCCTCGTCAACACTCACACCTGTGTTAACGAGAGAATCACTGACATGATGTCAGCTGGTCCTTTTGTGGCAGGGCTGAAGTGGAGTGGAATTGTTTTGGGGGGATTCAGTCCATTTGCATGGCAAAGAAGGACTTTGCAATTAATTGCAATTCATCTGATCACTCTTCATAACATTCTGGAGTATATGCAAATTGCTATCATACAAACTGAAGCAGCAGACTTTGTGAAAATGTATATTTGTGTCATTCTCAAAACTTTTGGCCACGACTGTAGACACTCTAATGTACTTGTCCTCTTGCTCAGTTGTGCACCAGAGCCTCCCACTCCTCTTTCTATTCAGTTTCTTGGCAATTACTCACTTTAAATAGCCTTAATTTCTCAGAACAAGAATAGACTGACGAGTTTCAGAAGAAAGGTCTCTGTTTCTGGCCATTTTGAGCCTGTAATCGAACCCACAAATGCTGATGCTCCAGATAGTCAACTAGTCTAAAAAAAGGCCAGTTTTATTGCTTCTTTAATTAGGACAACAGTTTTCAGCTGTGCTAACATAATTGCAAAAGGGTTTTCTAATGATCAATTAGCCTTTTAAAATGATAAACTTGGATTAGCTAACACAACGTGCCATTGGAACACAGGAGTGATAGTTGCTGATAATGGCCTCTGTACGCCTATGTAGGTATTCCATAAAAAATCAGCCGTTTCCAGCTACAATAGTCATTTACAACATTAGCAATGTCTACACTGTATTTCTGATCAATTTGGTGTTATTTTAATGGACAAAAAATGTGCTTTTCTTTCAAAAACAAAGACAGTTCTAAGTGACGCCGGTAGTATAGGTCTATAGTTTTTGACGTCAGATGAGTTGAGTGTTAGTTTCTTGAGGAGGTGAGCGACTCGGGCCATTTTGAAGTCAGAGAGGACGCAGCCAGTGGTCAGGGATGAGGGAAGTGAGGAATGGGAGTGTTAAATCTGCCTCTGCAACACCCTCTACTTCTCATTCTGTGTCTCCCTAACCTGCCGCCACTCCCCCAGTGCTCTCTCCCTCTCTCTCTCTGTGTGGGTGTATCTGATTGTGTGAGGGGAGACAGGTGTGCTGGAGTCAGAGCTGGTCCCCACCAGCTGCAACCTGTTCCATAATCAAGACCTCTACAAATACTCAGCCCTGCCACTAACACGCTGCCAGATCGTAGACTCTGCTCAGTCAGTCTGCATTTCAAGCCGTTTGTTCCTGCATAGAGGTTGTTATCCTGTGGTGCCTGTTTTCCCTAGCCTGATGCTACTTTTCTCTCCGCTACAGTTCCGTCCGCTCTGACTCTGGTCCCTGTCGCCAGTCCCTCATCTCGTCAGTCCTGCTTCCCTGCCCTAGACTCCCGCTCTACTGCTTCCTTGGATTCCACTCTGGACCTGCTTACCCTGCCCCTACTGCCCTTGCCCCAGCCGAAGCCTCAGTTCCTGGTTCCCTGCTACCCGCCCGAGCTCCCCCTGGCCTGCACGCCATCTCCACCCTGCTTTTCAATAAATACCTTGGTTACCTTATCCCTGTCTCCTCGTCTGAGTCTGCACTTGGGTTCACCTGCTCCACCCCGCATAACAGGACAGAAGGTCTCCAGAGATGGTCTGGAGGTGGGGATGGGGTCGAGCGGGCAGGTTCTTGGGCGGCCAGACCTCGCAGGATGTCATCTGGAGAAAGAGGGAAGAAAGAGGTCAAGGCGTAGGGTAGTTCTGTGTGAGTGAGACAACTGGACTCAGTAGGCTGAGTGAAAGAGTAGCAGATGTCGTCAACCAAGCAAGCAAACAAACAAATGTATTTACAAGAAATGGAAGAGGAACACGTCACTGTGGAAATATTGGTCACACAAGTGTATTATGTAGTAGAAGTTTTTATCGACTGTTTGAGAATGCATAATCAAGGATATTGAGGAACTGGTAGAAGACTCCTACTAATGAAGGGCAGAGCATATATACTTGGGTATATGGGATATACACCGAGTGTACAAAACATTAATAACACCTTCCTAATATTGAGTTGCACACTCCCTTTAGCCCTCAGAACAGCCTCAATTCGTCGGGGCATCTCTACAAGGTGTCAAGCGTTCCACAGGGATGCTGGCACATGTTGACTCCAATGATTCCCAATGTTGGCTGGACGTTCTTTGGGTGGTGGACCATTCTTGATACACACGGGAAACTGTTGAGCATGAAAAATCCAACAACTTTGCAGTTCTTGACATAAGCCGGTGCACCTAGCACCTACTACCATATCCTGTTCAAAGGCGCTTAAATCTTTTGTCACTCCCATTCACCTTCTGAATGGCAGACATACACACTACATGTCTCAATGGTCTCAAGGCTTAATAAAAACCATTCTTTAACCTGTCTCCTCCCCTTCATCTACACTGATTGAAGTGGATTTAACAAGTGACATAAATAAGGGATCATAGCTTTCACTTGGTATTTTCAAACATAGTGGTGTCATAGGCAATGTTCCCTCAAAAAGTTTTAGGGCACTGAGCAAATTTTAGGTCTTGTAAGTGGAAACTTGAACGTTGTGGAACTTCCTCCGCGCGTTTACAGTGGACACCGAGGCTGTACCCTTACAGTTTTAGACAGTAGCCAATAGGCTATTGTGGCTATTTGAGTATAATGTAGGTCTACCAACAAAACCAATGGAGCAAATCCCATAATATTTTCACATGGAAATAGCTTTTGATTTCTATGATATAGCCTATATGTGGTGTTCAATACAGGCCAACATGACATGACTTTTTAAGTGTTTTTACATTATGAAGAGCTTGATATGAATTATTTTTTACTTGGTCTGGATCACCACACCATGGGCCAAATATACCATGGGGCTCCTGAGTGGCACAGCGGTCTAAGGCACTGCATCTCAGTACTTCTCTACATCTCACTACAGACACCCTGGTTCAAATCCAGGTTTATCACAACCAGACGTGATTGGGAGTCCCATAGGGTGGCGCACAATTGGCACAGCGTCGTCCGGGTTTGGCCGGTGTAGGCCGTCATTGTAAATAAGAATTTGTTCTTAACTGACTTGCCTAGTTAAATAAAAAGTTATATTTAAAAAAATATATAAAAAAATTCAAGAGATATGTGACTGTAAATTGCATTCTGTTGTATGATGCAAGAAATCCCTATTAATCCCTATTAATACCATACAGAGAATTAGACACTGTAGGCTACCCTTCTGCATATTGGCTTATTTGCATATTCAAGGCTGTCTCAAAATACAGCACTGCCCCTTTAATTAATGTTGACTGGCTTTTCAAAGACAGCTTGAAATGTGGCCTACACGTTTTGTGCTCTTGTAGGAAGCAGTAAATCCCCATTTAATTTTATTTTTATTTCACCTTTATTTAACCAGGTGAGCTAGTTGAGAACAAGTTCTCATTTACAACTGCGACCTGGCCAAGATAAAGCAAAGCGACACAAACAACAACACAGAGTTACACATGGAATAAACAAGCGTACAGTCAATAACACAATAGGGCCCTCGACCTGCCCTTTGCCTGCCCCATGTCTTATAATAAATATCTGAGATTCTAACTATCTGCCTCCTGTGTCTGCATCTGGGTTTTATCCTGAGTCATGATAGTAGAGTAACTACAATGTTGTTGATCGATCCTCAGTTCTCTCCTATCACAACCATTGAACTCTGTAACTGTTTTAAAGTCACCATTGTCCTCATGTAGAAATCTCTGAGTGGTTTCCTTCCTCTCCGGCAACAGAGTTAGGAAGGACACCTGTATCTTTGTAATGAATGGGTGTATTGATACACCATCCACAGTGTAATTATTGACTTCACCATGCTCAAAAGGATATTGAATGTCAATAATGTTTTTACCCATCTACCAATAGGTGTCCTTCTTCCCGAGGCATTGCAAAACCTCCATGGCCTTTGTGGTTGAATCTGTGTTTGAAATTCACTGCTCGACTGAGGCACCTTACAGTATGTGTGGTGTACAGAGATGAGGTAGTCATTCAAAAATCATGTTAAACACTATTATTGCGCACAGAGTGAGTCCATGCAACTTATTATGTGACTTGTTAAGCAAATGTTTACTCCTGAACCTATTTAGGCTTGCCATAACAAAGGGTTTGAAGACTTATGGACTCAAGACATTTCAGCTTTTCATTTTTTACTAATTAGTAAAAATGTCTAAAATCATAATTCCACTTTGACATTATGGGATATTGTGGTAGGCCAGTGACAAAACATCGCTATTTAATCAATTTTCAATTCAGGCTATAACACAACAAAATTTGGAAAAAGTAAAAGGTTGCGAATACTTTATGAAGGCTCTGTATGTTAGGAGGTGTCTGTATCCTCAGTCTTGTCAAGACTATTCTGGTCTCCTCACAATCCTAGCAATCTTAACAGCTCCACTGCAACTCTCCATTTTAATAATAGATTATGAACTTTAGTGCAGCTTTCCATTGTAATAACACATGGTGAACTATGATACTGTACATGGTGAACTATGATACTGTACTATCCACCAAAACTAAATCCTGGTTTTAAACCCTTCATAAAACACAGAATTACAATAATAATACCCCTTATTGTTATTGGAATTTGTATGATTTCTACGGTCCACAAAGAGGCCACCTGCACAACTGCACCCTGCTTCAGGATTAATGTTTGTTTGTCTTGGCATACCCGGTTCTGACGCTGTCTCTGTCCTGTTGCATATCTGTTCCATATCAAATGTTCTAATCCCCGTACCTGCTTCTCCTCCAGCGTCGGTCCTTACACTGACGAATGAATCTAATTCAATAATGAACAAAATTGTAATTGGCTCAATCCTAATCCTGACTGAGGCTCTCCTCTCCATAGAGATGATGTTCCTGGCCCTAACATCAAAGGAGGGAGATACACACACACTTACTAACCCATCTAGAGAGACTTGTGTCTGAAGCCAGGGTTAAATCTCGGGTGTAGACACCTGTTCCCCTGTGATCTGAATGCTGTTGTTTAGGATGCTGGTTTAGCACCTCCTCAGCAGAGGAACAAATCCCAGTGTTACGTGTCTGTACCTTCCTGGAGGCTCGTCCTTCTCTCATGTCTCTTAAGAGACAAGAGGGAGCTTTCTTCACTGGTTCTTAGGAAGGATGTGTGTTGTAAATTAAATGCTACTTTAAAATGCATCTTTCCTCTCTCCCCCCTCTCTCCCCCCTCTCTCTCCCTCCTGCAAGTGGAATATAATTGGACAACAATTTCAAATAACGGCCCATCCCAGCAGATAGCTAGAATTGATCATCTGCTCTTTAAAAGACTTCTGGGGTCTCCTCTCTCATCCTCCTCTCCTCTCTCATCATGGTGCTCGGTGCCAGGCTGGCTGAGACGTTTTCAGGGCCTCGGTCGCACGGATCTCATGCTGCCTAATCCTAATGACAGTCACCACAAAACATGGCAACAAAACAACAGCGTGTAAATACATTAAGTTTGTATCTTTGTTCTCCGTAACAGAATGGAGTCCTTATAGCGGATTTCCTTACAGCGGGTTTGTTAGGGAATGTAGGAGATTCAGTTAAAGTGTGACTGACTATGCAGTAATCCTTGAGTTATGTGTCTGGGAGCAGGCTACAGATAGAGTCACATTAACAAGACATACTTCACCTCAACAACCTCGCTAATCGCTGGTGAAAATTGCCATTTCAATGCTCTCTGATATACAGTATCATCTCATCCTAGGGATGGGTCAGTTTTATTACATTTACATTTACATTTAAGTCATTTAACAGACGCTCTTATCCAGAGCGACTTACAAATTGGTGCATTCACCTTATGACATCCAGTGGAACAGCCACTTTACAATAGTGCATCTAAATCTTTTAAGGGGGGGGGGGGTGAGAAGGATTACTTTATCCTATCCTAGGTATTCCTTAAAGAGGTGGGGTTTCAGGTGTCTCCGGAAGGTGGTGATTGACTCCGCTGTCCTGGCGTCGTGAGGGAGTTTGTTCCACCATTGGGGGGCCAGAGCAGCGAACAGTTTTGACTGGGCTGAGCGGGAACTGTACTTCCTCAGTGGTAGGGAGGCGAGCAGGCCAGAGGTGGATGAACGCAGTGCCCTTGTTTGGGTGTAGGGCCTGATCAGAGCCTGGAGGTACTGAGGTGCCGTTCCCCTCACAGCTCCGTAGGCAAGCACCATGGTCTTGTAGCGGATGCGAGCTTCAACTGGAAGCCAGTGGAGAGAACGGAGGAGCGGGGTGACGTGAGAGAACTTGGGAAGGTTGAACACCAGACGGGCTGCGGCGTTCTGGATGAGTTGTAGGGGTTTAATGGCACAGGCAGGGAGCCCAGCCAACAGCGAGTTGCAGTAATCCAGACGGGAGATGACAAGTGCCTGGATTAGGACCTGCGCCGCTTCCTGTGTGAGGCAGGGTCGTACTCTGCGGATGTTGTAGAGCATGAACCTACAGGAACGGGCCACCGCCTTGATGTTAGTTGAGAACGACAGGGTGTTGTCCAGGATCACGCCAAGGTTCTTAGCGCTCTAGCGCTCTATTACGCATTACTACTTTAAGTAGAACCAGCACCTGGTTTGAGGGAAAGCCTGTGTACAGTAGCACAGAAGCAACAGTACAGGACCAAAGGGGAGAGGAGAGGGGAGACCAACCAACAATATTCATCCATCTGGAAGTGACTGTTAAAGCACTGTGATAAGGATGAAGCAGAATAATAGGAGGCACTTATGAAGAGAGGCTTGGCACAATACTGTTTATCCTTTAGCAGTGCAATGAGATGAGAAGAGCGATGCAATGAGATGAGAAGAGCGATGCCAGTTAGCCAGATGACCCTGGTGCTCAGTGAAAAAGGTATTGCCAGAGGGCTGTACACTACATGCTGCTTGGTGCTCAGTAGTGAAGCCAGAGGCCTGCCTGTACACCCTGTTCACTCAAATCATGCTAATTTGTATTCGGAGTAAAATGTCACTTTTAAATGAATGTCTAGACCTAGGACTATGTTATGCAACTGACAACATGCAATGTTCCCTACAACTCCTCTGGGATTGCAGCTCCCCCAGGACTGCTGCGCTAAAGAAATACCAGCCCGTGCAGAGAAATACAGAAAAATGTTTCCCCGTTAGTTAACACAATCAACATTTCCCTCTTCTCAAAACTTTTCATAAAATCAATGTAATATTTGCCACTTTCAATGCAACGTGACGAGCATGAGCGGTTGCGAGTAGATTAACTTGTTGTGAGATCAAAGCGAGAGCTGCATGTAGCCACGTGTGCAGATTTATTCATCTTCTTTGCTAGTTATTGAGTTATGGCTAATTTCTGGTCAGCATCTTTGAAAAACGAGTCAGGTAAAGAGCTTTTTTATTTCTTAAAGGGGCAGTGTTATATTTTGAGACAGGCTTGAATAAGCTAATAAGTAACCAATAGGCAGAGGATACCATACATTTGTGTCTGATTCTTTGTAACAATAATAATGGTATGGGAATAATAATGCATTTTATTTTGTAAAGTGGTTTCTTGCATCAAACACAACACAACAACATTTTCTGGCACTTCCTTGTCTGAAGGACAAGTGGATAAACAGGTTAATATTAATCTCTGCATGGTTTAAAAAAAAGTCTCATGGAATGTAATTCTACATTGAATACCAAACATTGGCTGCTACTGTAGGCTGAATGCTAGAACTCCTATTTCCATGTAAATAATATTGTTTTTAATGGTAGGCCACTCTGATAGGCCTACATTATGATCACTGTTAAAACTGTAACTTAAAGTGGGTACAATCTCAGTGTTCACAGTAAACGCACGCAGGAAGTTGCACAGAATATTCACAACATACAAGTTCGCGCTCAGTAGACCTGAAATTTGCTCAGTGTGAAAACAATTAGAGAGAACATTGACCCCCAGTCTTACTTAGACATATTGAGGCACTTGCTCTGGGTTGTGTTCATTGGGGCACACCATAGCAAAAAATAATCAAAATGTTGTGCAACGGAAAGCGAAACACATGTTTCTTATTGGACAAATTCTGATAGTACCTCCCAGGTTCACTCCCCTTCTGACCGTTTCCTTCTATTTTATGCCTAGTGAACATGACCCTAGTCAGTACCCGTGTACATCTGCATGCATGTCACCTGAGCGGTCCATTCAAGATAAGAGATACAAACTAGGAACAATAGCTGCAGTGTGCCCTCTCATTTTACATATTTCCTTCTACAATGTCCCCCCTCCTCCTTCCTGCTCTCTCTTTCATCCATCCTGACAGGGTGTGGCATCTATCAGTCAGATAGTCACACATGCAAACAGCACCACAGGGTTACAGATAACTACAGAGTTCTCCGTATAAGCGTCAGCATGAGCCATAGAAATGTAGCTGATAGATAGGATGTGCAGCTCTAGTCCATGTTATTCCATTTTTTTGATGAAAAGTTACTTATAAAATAGTAGACATTTGACAGTTCACTCAACTTACGTACGTACATACCCCAACCAGAAGCGATGGATTACAGGCAGCATCCGCACTGAGCTAAAGCCTAGAGCTGCCGCTTTCAAGGAGCTGGACTCTAACCCTGAACCTTACAAGAAATCCCGCTATGCCCTCCGATGAACCATCAAACAGGCAAAGCGTCAATACAGGACTAAGATCGAGTCATACTACACCGGCTCTGACGTTCGTCAGATGTGGCATGGCTTGCAAACCATTACAGACTACAAAGGGAAGCACAGCCGAGAGCTGCCCAGTGAAACGAGCCTACCAGACGAGCTAAACTACTTCTATGCTCGCTTCGAGGCAAATAACTCTGAAACATGCATGAGAGCACCAGCTGTTCCGGAAGACTGTGTGATCACGCTCTCCGCAGCCGATGTGAGTAAGACCTTTAAACAGGTCAACATTCACAAGGCCGCAGGGCCAGACGGATTACCAGGACGGGTACTACGAGCATGCACTGACCAACTGGCAAGTATCTTCGCTGACATTTTCAACCTCTCCTTGTCCGAGTCTGTAATACCAACATGCTTTAAGCAGACCACTATAGTCCCTGTCTAAATGACTACCGACCCGTAGCACTCACGTCTGGAGCCATGGAGTGCTTTGAAAGGCTGGTCATGGCTCACTACAACACCATCATCCCAGAAACCCAAGACCCACTCCAATTTGCATACCGCCCCAACGGATCCACAGATTATGCAATCACTATTGCACTCCACACTGCTCTTTCTCACCTGTACAAAAGGAACACCTATGTGAGAATGCTATTCATTGACTACTGCTCAGCGTTCAACACTATAGTGCCCTCAAAGCTCATCAATAAGCTAAGGACCCTGGGACTAAACACCTCCCTCTGCAACTGGATCCTGGACTTCCTGACGGGCCGCCCCCAGGTGGTAAGGGTAGTTAACAACACATCCGCCACACTGATCCTCATCACAGGGGCCCCTCAGGAATGCGTGCGCAGTCCCCTCCTGTACTCGCTGTTCACTCATGACTGCACGGCCAGGCACAACTCCAACACCATCATTAAATTTGCCGATGACACAACAGTGGTAGGCCTGATCACAGACAATGACGAGACAGTCTATAGGAAGGAGGTCAGAGACCTGGCCGTGTGGTGCCAGGGCAACAACCTCTCTCTCAATGTGATCAAAACAAAGGAGATGATTATGGACTACAGGAAAAGGAGGACCGAGCACGCCCCCATTCTCATCGACAGGGCTGTAGTGAAGCAGGTTGAGAGCTTCAAGTTCCTTGGTGTGCACATCACCAAAACCTAACATGGTCCAAGCACACCAAGACAGTCTTGAAGAGGGCACGACAAAACCTATTCCCCCTCTGGAGACTGAAAAGATTTGGCATGGCTCCTCAGATTCTCAAAAGGTTCTATAGCTGCACATTCGAGAGCATCCTGGCTGGTTGCATCACTGCCTGGTATGGCAACGGATCGGCATCCGACCGCAAGGCACTTCAGAGGGTAGTGCGTACGGCCCATCCAGAACCTCTATACCAGGCGGTGTCAGAGGAAGGTCCTAAAAATTGTCAAAGACTCCAGCCACCCTAGTCATAGACTGTTCTCTCTGCTACCGCACGGCAAGAGGTACCGGAGTGCCAAGTCTAGGTCCAAGAGGCTTCTAAACAGCTTCTACCCTCGAGCCATAAGACTCCTGAACATCTAATCAAATGGCTACCCAGACTATTTACATTGCACCCCCCCCTCTCTTTTACAACACTGCTACTCTCTGTTACCATCTATGCTTAGTGTGGGTGAAAAATCCAGCTCTTCGGTAATTTTCTAGCACCCATGATGGAGAGTCTCTGGTAATTTTCCAGTGCCCATACTATTTCCGTTGGAAGTAGGAAGAAGAAGCAGTATAAGGTTAAACATAAGACATATGTAAACAGAATGAAGGTGGACAGACTATGGAAGTGCAGGATTGGTCCAACACAGAGTTAAGCATTAGACATAAAGAAACAGAACTAAGTGGTATCTATGTGAATAAACTAAGTTGAGCCAACAAAGACCAGACTGTTTGGAGCCATATAGAATCTAGTCAAGGCAACCACAGGGTACATGGGTTAATCATTTCCAAGTGACATAGACCTAAACTGGTGTGGGACAGTGACTATGCATTTTTACCAACAATACAGGAGCCACAAATTATGTTATTACAGTTGGAGTCAGAAGTTTACATACACTTAGGTTGGAGTCATTAAAACTCATTTTTCAACCACTCCACAAATTTCTTGTTAACAAACTATAATTTTGCCAAGTCGGTTAGGACATCTACTTTGTGCAGGGCACAAGTCATTTTTCCAACAATTGTTTACAGACAGATTATTTCACTGAATCACAATTCCAGTAAGTCAGAAGTTTACATACACTAAGTTGACTGTGCATTTAAACAGCTTGGAAAATTCCAGAAAATGATGTCATGGCTTTAGAAGCTTCTGATAGGCTAATTGACATCATTTGAGTCAATTGGAGGTGTACCTGTGGATGTATTTCAAGGCCTACCTTCAAACTCAGTGCCTCTTTCCTTGATATTCATGGGAAAATCAAAAGAAATCAGCCAAGTCCTCAGAAAAAAAATTGTAGACCTCAAGTCTGGTTCATCCTTGGGAGCAATTTCCAAATGCCTGAAGGTACCACGTTCATCTGTACAAACAATAGTACACAAGTATAAACACCATGAGACCACGCAGCTGTCATACCGCTCAGGAAGGAGATGCTTTCTGTCTCCTAGAGATGAACGTACTTTGGTGCGAAAAGTGCAAATCAATCCCAGAACAACAGCAAAGGACCTTGTGAAGATGCTGGGGGAAACCGGTACAAAAGTATCTATATCCACAGTAAAACGAGTCCTATATCGACATAACCTGAAAGGCCGCTGAGCAAGAAAGAAGCCACTGCTCCAAAACTGCCATAAAAAAAGCCAGACTACGGTTTGCAACTGCACATGGGGACAAAGATCATACATTTTGCAGAAATATCCTCTGGTCTGATGAAACAAAAATAAAACTGTTCGGCCATAATGACCACCGTTATGTTTGAAGGAAAAAGGGGGTGGCTTGCAAGCCGAAGAACACCATCCCAACCGTGAAGCAAGGGGGTGGCAGCATCATGTTGTGAGGGTGCTTTGCTGCAGGAGGGACTGGTGCACTTCACAAAATAGATGGCATCATGAAGAGAGAAAATTATGTGGATATAGTGAAGCAACATCTGAAGACATCAGTCAGGAACTTAAAGCTTGGTCGCAAATGGGTCTTCCAAATGGACAATGACCCAAGGCATACTTCCAAAGTTGTGGCAAAATGGCTTAAGGACAACAAAGTCAAGGTATTGGAGTGGCCATCAAAAAGCCCTGACCTCAATCCTAAAGACAATTTGTGGGCAGAACTGAAAAAGCATGTGCCAGCAAGGAGGCCTACAAACCTGTCTCAGTTACACCAGCTCTGTCAGGAGGAATGGGCCAAAATTCACCCAACTTATTGTGGGAAGCTTGTGGAAGGCTACCCAAAATGTTTGACCCAAGTTAAACAATTTAAAGGCAATGCTACCAAATACTAATTGAGTGTAAACTTCTGACCCACTGGGAATGTGATGAAATAAATAAAAGCTGAAATAAATCCTTCTCTCTACTATTATTCTGACATTTCACATTCTTAAAATAAAGCGGTGATCCTAACTGACGTAAGACAGGGAATTTTTACTAGGATTAAATGTCAGGAATTGTGAAAAACTGAGTTTAAATGTATTTGGCTAAGGTGTATGTAAACTTCTGACATCAACTGTAGGTATTTGTAGTTCTCCACATATTTTAGGTCACAACTGTCCAGAGTAGTGATGCTAGTCGGGCGGGCGGGTGCGGGCAGCAATCGGTTAAAGAGCATGCACTTAGTTTTACTTGCATTTAAGACCAGTTGGAGGCCACAGAAGGAGTGTTGTATGGCGTTGAAGCTTGTTTGGAGGTTTGTTAGCACAGTGTCCAAAGAAGGGCCAGATGTATAAGGAATGGTGTCATCTGCGTAGAGGTGGATCAGAGAATCACCAGCAGCAGGAGCGACATCATTGATGTATATAGAGAAGAGAGTCGGCCCGAGAATTTAACCCTGTGGTACCCCCATAGAGACTGCCAGAGGTCCGGACAACAGGCCCTCTGATTTGACACACTGAACTCTATCTAAGAAGTAGTTGGTGAACCAGGCGAGGCAGTCATTTGAGAAACCAAGGCTATTGAGTCTGCCGATAAGAATGCGGTGATTGACAGAGTCGAATGCCTTGGCCAGGTCGATGAATACGGCTGCACAGTATTGTCTTTTATCGATGGCGGATATGATATCGTTTAGGACCTTGAGCGTGGCTGAGGTGCACCCATGACCAGCTTGAAAACCAGATTGCGTAGTGAAGAAGGTACGGTGGAATTCGAAATGGTCGGTGATCTGTTTATTAATTTGGCTTCAAAGATTTTACAAAGGCAGGGCAGGATGGATATAGGTCTGTAACAGTTTGGGTCTAGAGTGTCTCCCCCTTTGAAGAGGGGGATGACCGCGGCATCTTTCCAATCTCTGGGGATCTCAGACGATACAAAAGAGAAGTTGAATAGGTGTAACGGTCGTTCTCCTCCTCTTCGTCTGAAGAGGAGGAGTAGGGATTGGACCAAAGCGCAGCGTGATAGTTTGACATAATGATTTATTAAACGAAACCGAAAACACGAAGAACACTAGAGAATTACAAAACAATAAACGACGTAGACAGACCTGGACTTGAGAACTTACATATAACGAAGAACGCACGAACAGGAACAGACTACATACACGAACGACAAAACGAAACAGTCCCGTGTGGTAGACATATACGGACACAGGAGACAACCACCCACAACAAACAATGTGAAACAACCTACCTTAATATGGTTCTCAATCAGAGGAAACGTAAAACACCTGCCTCTAATTGAGAACCATATCAGGCAACCCAATAACCAACATAACATAGAATGCCCACCCCAACTCACGCCCTGACCAACTAAACACATATAACAAGAGAAAACAGGTCAGGAACGTGACAATAGGCGGGTCCAGATTGTCTAGCCCAGCTGATTTGTAGGGATCCAGATTTTACAGCTCTTTCAGAACATCAGCTGTCTGGATTTGGGTGTAGGAGAAGCAGGGGGGGGGTCGCTGCAGGGGTTGCTGAGATGTTGTCCAGGGTAGGGGTAGCCAGGTGGAAAGCGTGGCCAGCCGTGGAAAAGTGCTTATTGAAATTTTCGATTATCTTAGATTTATCGGTTGTGACAGTGTTTCCTATCCTCAGTGCAGTGGGCAGCTGGGAGGAGGTGCTCTTATTCTCCATGGATTATACAGTGTCTCAAAACCTTTTGGAATTAGTGCTACAGGAAGCAAATTTCTGTTTGAAAAAGTTGCCTTAGCTTTCCTAACTGACTGAGTATATTGGTTCCTGACTTCCCTAAAAAGTTGCATATCGCGGGGGCTATTCGATGCTAATGCAGAATGCCACAGGATGTTTTTGTGCTGGTCAAAGACAGTCAAGTCTGGGGTGAGCCAAGGGCTATATCTGTTCTTAGTTCTACATTTTTTTAATGGGACATGCTTATTTAAGATGGAGAGGAAAGCACTTTTGAAGAGTAACCAGGCATCCTCTACTGATGGAATGAGGTCAATATCCTTCCAGGATACCCGGGCCAGGTCGATTAGAAAGGCCTGCTCGCTGAAGTGTTTTGTGAGCAAATGACAGTGATGAGGGGTGGTCATTTGACCGCGGACCCAGTACGCACGTAGGCAATGAGGCAGTGATCACTGTGATCCTGGTTGAAGACAGCAGAGGTGTATTTAGAGGGCAGGTTGGTAAGGATGATATCTAAGAGGGTGCCCATGGTTACGGATTTAGGGTTGTACCTGGTAGGTTCCTTGATGATTTGTGTGAGATTGAGGGCATCTAGCTTAGATTGTAGGACGGCCGGGGTGTTAAGCATGTCCCAGTTTAGGTCACCTAACAGTACGAACTCTGAAGATAGATGGGGGGCGATCAATTCACATATGGTGTCCAGGGCAGAACTGGGGGTCGAGGGGGGTCTATAACAAGCGGCAACGGTGAGCGACTTGTTTCTGGAAAGGTGGAGATAGCTGCTATTGCAGCATGTAGAGATAGCTGCTATTGCTTGGCTAAATAAATGTCACAAGTCCAAAAGATGAGTGTGGCAGGTCTGACAACGTGAAACATGCGTGTGGCCTGTGCGATCGTGGCGAGAGTGACTTTCTCCCGAAAACTTAATGGGAATGGGAAAATGACATACAAATTCTTCAGAAAGTAGATCGTGAAGTTTTTAATTACACTTTGGATGGCGTATCAATACACCCAGTCACTACAAAGATACAGGCATCCTTCCTAACTCAGTTGAAGGAGAGAAAGGAAACCACTCAGGGATTTCACCATGAGACCAATGGTGACTTTAAAACAGTTACAGAGTTTAATGGCTGTGATAGGAGAAAACTGAGGATGGATCAACAACACTGTAGTTACTCCACAATACTAACCTGACAGAGTGAAATGAAGCTTGTACATAATAAAAATATTCCAAAACATGCATCCTGTTTGCAATAAGGCACGAACGTAAAACGTTGAAAAATATGGCAAAGAAATTGACTTTATGTCCTAAATACAAAGCGTTATGTTTGGGGCAAATCCAACAAAACATCACTAAGTACCACTTTTCATATTTTCAAGCATGGTGGTGGCTGCATCATGTTATAGGTATGCTTGTCATTGGCAAGGACTAGGGACTTTTTTAGGATAAAATGAAATGGAATAGTGCTAAGTACAGGAAAAATCCTAGAGGAAAACCTTTTTTCCAACTAGGAGATGAATTCAGCTTTCATCAGGACAATAACCTAAAACACAAGGCCAAATATGAACTGGAGTTGCTTACCAAGACAACATTGAATGTTCCTGAGTGGCCTAGTTACAGTTTAGACATCAATCGGCTTGAAAATCTATGGCAAGGCTTGAAATGGCTTCTAGCAATGATCAACAACCAACTTGACAGAGCTTGAAGAACTTAAAGCTCTTAGAGACTTACCCAGAAAGACTCACAGCTGTAATCACTGCCAAAGATGATTCTAACATTTATTGAGGGGGTGTGAATACTTATGTAAATGATATGTTTCTGTAGTTCATTTTCAATAAATTAGCAACAATTTCTAAAAACAGGTTTTCACTTTGTCATTATAGGGTATTGTATGTAGAGATAAAAAAAAAGTGTAAATCCATTTTGAAATCAGGCTGTCACACAACAAAATGTGGGATAATTCAAGCCGCATGAATACTTTCTGAAGGCACTGTATGTTGTTAAAATCAGAACATCTACAAACATGGATTCTGTGTTCACGGTTTTATAAATTGAACTCATAACCTACTGCTAAGATCAAATTGACTTCAAGTGGTATTTGGCAATCAGGAGGATAACCTCAAAGGCAGTGATGTGGCTATTAGGCTAGAGCAGGGGTCTCCAAGTTGATTGTGAAATACTAGTAGGGTTAGCACACAGATCTCCTATCAGGAGTTTCTCTAGACATCCAAGTTACTTCCCACAATGTTCCAATGTTGCCAAGGGTCGGATTTCCAAGACTAACCTTTGAGTAGCTCGCCAAACAATTCTGAATGTACATGCATTTTCCACGTTGTCCAACACAAACTGTCAAAAACAAATCTCACCATTATCAGACACGGCAAGCTCCCAGTGTACTTACTATTCAATCAAAGCCACATTGACATTATCCCACCCCTGGTTAGCCACAATTGGCTTAAAAAGCCACACGTAAGACACTATCCAGTGGTGTAGTGGTGCCTGGAGAAGTGGGTATAGTCAAATTCTGCTAGAAATGCCAGCGAAAGAAAGGTGCCCTGTTTGAAAAAGTAGTTTTCCTATAGTTTTGTCAGGTTTTTCACTCTCAAAATGACACTGTTTTATAGAAACACAACAGAAACCGCATGCTCTAAGTCCACAACAATGCTTAAACAGGAGACCATTTCTGAGGTCTGTGAAAAATCGAAACAAATATTTTTTTGTAGGATGTGAAGTTGCCCTTTAATTCAATTGTGCACCTCGCCTAGATAATATTTGGCTCGTGATTCTGTACAATGTAGGCCTACACAGGCCTGGATCCAGGGAGGGAGGGGTGACACAACTAGTATTGTTTTAGAGCCCTAATAACACAAGTGAAACTGGTCCTAGTCCTACAACTTATCAAATGTTCAAAAATGTATCTGAAATGTAGCCCTACACATGGACACGTGTATCCGAAATGCAGCCTCATTTATGCCTACTAACACTCACAGATCAGCTCAACAGTAAGAGCACCACCAGCTTATCAAATATTCTTACAGGCTTCATAGCTTAAACCTCAATCATTGGAACTATAGGCTACATTTTTTTGAATTTGTGACACTACGCAAAGAGCGTAGGCTAACCAGGCCGCCACTTCTCCAGGTGCGCTATTTTTTCTGTTGTAGAGTTTCAGAAAAGCAAACTAAATGCATATTCCATAGTCATAGCTGATGTGAAAGGTCCTACACTTATTTTTCGGTATTCATTTTTATTTAAATTGGTAAGTCAGTTTAGAACAAATTCTTTTTTACAATGACAGCCTAGCGACAGCAGGTTAACTGCCTTGTTCAGGAGCAGAACAACAGAATTTTACCTTGTCAGCTCGGGGATTCGATCTAGCAACCTGTCAGGTACTGGCCCAATGCTCTAACCACTAGGCTACCTGCCAGAAGCTCATTTAAAGCTGCCACAAATAAGAGTAAATGCCCATTCCAAGAGCAGCACACAAACACACACGCTATAGCAAGAGAGCAGGGAGGGGCATAAAAGTAACCTGTGTTGTTTTCATAGTATTCACATCACTTTCAAGGATTAGACATTAGAGATAATACAGTATTTGGCACAGGTCAAAAAGTGATTGATGAGGTATTTTATGGGTCACGTGGTTATGCCCATATATGTACATCCTGTCCGGAAGTTCTCGCGGTATCGAGTGAGTGTTTATGTAATCTGATAGTGCATCTGTTTCTATTAAAGCCTGTGTTTACATCAAAGCTGTAAAGGTGATTGCTGTGTAGTGGGCTACGTATCCTGAATTGTATGGATACGTAATACTTAAAAAATGTATGCACAAATAAAATACAAAATTAAAATGAAATGTTCTCGTTATTTGAAAGGGTCTCATTAATGTTATTGTACATCAGAGAGGCAAGAAGGATGGCAGAGCAGATATTTATTATACCCCCTCTAATCCAGGGTCTTATGGGGGAAGGAGAGGTTCCAGAGAGCTATAGCAGAAGAAACAGGTAGCAGGTTAGGTGATGCTCAAGTGAATAAATGGCTAGCAGAGCAGAATGCTTACACACTGCATAAACCTGTGCGAAAACAATTTCCACAAAATATAGTTTTTTCTACTCATCCCTTGTCCCAGTTTCAGGTGGATCTATGTGACATGCAGGCGATTGCAGATAAAAATGATGGAAATCGATACATGCCAACGGTTATAGATATTTTCTCTAAAATAGCATTTGTAAGGGTCTTAAAAATTAAGAGTGGGGTAGAGGTGACACGGGCCTTTGAGTCTATCTTGAAGGAAGGAGGAGCACCCAAGAAAGTGCAGATGGAAGGCGGTAAAGATTTTTTTTATAATACTTTTCAGAAACTCATGAAGAAGCGCAATATCATACATTTTGCTACAGGTTCTGATTTGAAAGCTTCAGTTGTTGAACGAAGTCTTTAAAAATCTGTATAGTTTGTTCCCCCTTCGCCGTAAGAAAACAATTGTTTTTAAATTCATAGTGGGGGACTTGGTACGTATATCCAAGTTGAGGGGTGTTTTCGACAAAAAATATGAGCAAGGTTACAGCGATGAACTGTTCACAGTTACCGAATGTCTACCACGTATACCCCCTGTCTACAAGTTAAAAGATTATGATGGGGAGCTTATAGAGGGTTCCTTTTATGAGAAGGAACTCCAGCAGGTAACGATGGGTAAAGACAAAGTCTTTCACGTGGAGGAGATTCTGGATCAAAAGAGAGAAAATTGTAAAAAATGGGTGTTGGTCCGTTGGAAAACATGGTTGGGTATTAGAGGACGTGGTGGCAGTGGGGGTTAACTTAAACCCTCATGCATGATAAAAACACCATCATTCGAGTGTACTCAGGAGTGCATCACCGAGCACAGTGGATTTTACCTGACTCTCCCCAGTAATGCGTCTGCAGATATATATATATAGGAATAACAAAAGTTTGAATTATACAACCAATTTTCCAAAGCCTATGGAGTTATCAGAGGCCAGAGAAGTAGGTCTCAGCGAGATTACATACCCCCATAGTTGGTATAATATCAAGGATAAGGACTGTGATTTTTATTGCAAAAGGATATCTGAACCCCCAAAGCTTATTAAGGTTAAAAAAGGATTCTATAGAACTGTAGAGAGGATCATCTTTGAGTTGAATGGCCTGCTAACCCTGAACAATATGAAAATACTATTGAACTACAACCCTATTCATAAACGTGTACAAATCTCAGGGGATGATGAGGGGGGTATAAAGACCGGTGGTAATTTAGCCTACATGTTGGGGATGAATTCCAATAAATGGACGTATGTGAAAGATAAATTATTCCCATTCCCCGCGGCTATACATGCAGGGTTTTACAACATGTTTGTGTATACCGACATCATATCTTATCAAAGGGTAGGAGACAGTTATGTACCCCTCCTGAGAACAGTTCATATAGACGGAAAGGATGGTGATGTAGTCACTGTTAACTATGACAAGCCACACTATGTACCTGTAAGCAAGAAATATATTGAAAACATTCAGGTTGAGCTTAAAATGGATCAGAACAAAAATATAGAATTTACTTATGGTAAAACGATTGTAAAACTCCACTTTAGACCTGCCAAAGCCTCTCTACATATCTAATATATTAAATT
The DNA here is from genome assembly GCF_045679555.1 of Salvelinus alpinus. Classification (NCBI taxonomy): domain Eukaryota; kingdom Metazoa; phylum Chordata; class Actinopteri; order Salmoniformes; family Salmonidae; genus Salvelinus; species Salvelinus alpinus. Next base: position 32,979,411 of record NC_092114.1, read on the forward strand.
GTATTATATATTTTAAAAAATATATATATAAACAAAATACAAATAAACTTAAATGGTTATGGTACAAAACCACCATCTCGACCCTAACCGATATGTATCATACTATGTTGATCAAGTGGGTAATGGATTACCCGGTTATCATGGAACCCCTACAGTGTATGGTTCGGGGATAGGAGGTATTTTTCGTAACCTCTTTAGGATGGTTTTACCATTTATGAAGAGAGGCCTTAGCATAGGCAAACCACATTAAATATCAGCGGCCAAAAATATAGTAAGTGAGGTGGTGGCCAATGCTATGACTAGACGGGCGTCATCAGATCCCGAGCATCAAGAATGCTCGGGTCTTACGCTGTTGTCTCGAAGACCAAAAAAGAGACCTCCGGTTATAAGGCGTAGGCCGGCCCTTAAAAAGCGGAGGTTAACCGTTAAAAGAAACTCAGTAAGTCAAAGACGACGTAAAGTGAGGAGGTCTGGACCAAAAACTGCAAAAAGATTACTCAGAAGTATCTTCTAAAAGAACAAGCAACATGTCTCTTTTACAGCGCATGTCCTCTGAAGCTATAAAGACAGAGCTCGATCTTTTCACGGCCCCCTTAACCCAATTTTCAATAGATAGATCCTGTTATGTGGCGATAGCCCCACTCTCTGCCATTACAGACTATGGACCTATAGAGTTTTTCATCCCAGGCCATGGTGACAACTACCTGGACCTCAAAAACACCTTATTACATTTACGTCTCAAAGTGACCAAAAGAGATGAAACTAATATTAAAAATGATGCCAAAGTGAGTCTCATTAGTTACCCCTTGGCGACCATCTTCTCCCAAGTGGATGTGACTTTGGGTGAACGCCTTATCAGTCAAAGCAGTGCCACCTATCCTTATAGGGCTATCCTGGAATGTTTACTAAACTACTCCGAAGACACTCTGAAGACACAATTCAGCGCCGGGCTGTTTAGCAAGGACACTGCAGGAGCATCTATGGCAGACATAGACCCCACAACCGGTGCAAACAAAGGACTGGAGGCACGCGCTCGCTACTGTGCAGAATCTCGAGAGTTTCATCTGCTAGGGCCTATACACTCTGACATTTTCTTTCAAGAACGTTTACTCTTAAATTCGGTTGATTTAAGGCTAAAATTAACAAGGGCCAAGGATGAGTTTTGTCTGATGTCTGCCCAAGACGGTAACTTTAGTTTAAAAGGGTTGGGGGCTACGCTTTTTATTTAAAAAGTGTCTGTATCTCCAGCCGTTCGTCTGAGTCATTCACAGGCTTTGATGAAACGAAATGCCCATTACCCTCTCCAAGACAACCTGTTTCTAGGCCCGTTACCCCGCTACACCGTTATAGGCTTGGTTGATCACGCCTCTAATACAGGCAGCTTGCATAAAATCCCCTTGAATTTTCAGCATTTCAATGTAGAGTATGTAGCCCTCTGTCAGGACGGAGGTCAGGTCCCCGCTAAGGCTTTCCAACCACAATTTAATAACAACATATCTGTGCGAGAATTTTACAATATATTCCAGGCTACAGGGAGGCATCTAAAAGATCTCTCTTTACCTATTGACAGAAATGAATTTGCAGAGGGTTACACATTGTATGCTTTCAATTTATCACCGGATGATGACACCTCAGGAAATAATTTCCAACCTCAGGCTGGAAATGCGTTTCCATACACCTTTAGCCTGTACAGTTAGTATGATTGTTTATGCATGCTCTGATTCAATCTTGGAAGTGAATGCCCGAAGACAAGTCTTAGGGGATTATTATTAAGATATTAAGGATCGTTGAGCAAAAACATGAATACCCAAGAGCTAGAAGGTCTCATGAGCCACTTGATTGAAAAACAATTTTGTGGAGTATGGGCTTGTGATGAATTACCTATTGAGAAATGGAAGGATCGACCGGCCATGTTAATTGTCAATACCCATCCTAAAAACATGCCTGGTGAACATTAGCTAGCTGTGACATTAGAAGATGAAGGAGGTAGAAAAATCACAACTTTTTTTGATTCCTACGGCTTTCCCCCCGGATTTTCACATTTCCCCCCATCTATTAAACAGTTTTTGACCAAAAATGGATCAAAGATCTACTACAGCATCAAACAAGTACAAGATAACCTTTCTACTACCTGTGGTCAACACTGTGTATTCTACCTATGCCAAAGAGCCCGTGGAGTTTATTTTGAAGATGTTATGTCTCTTTATAATGATGATTTAAAACCTCTCTGGGATAGCTGGACGCTTGCGTCCCACCTGGCCAATAGCCAGGGAAAATGTAGAGCGCCAGATTCAAAAAAATTATATAAAATCAAACTTTCATTAAATCACACATATAAGATACCAAATTAAAGCTACACTCGTTGTGAATCCAGCCAACATGTCAGATTTCAAAAAGGCTTTTCGGCGAAAGAATAAGATGCTATTATCTGATGATAGCACAATGTCAACAAAGAGAGTGTAGCCTATTTCAACCATGCCGGCGCTACTCAAAACGCAGATATAAAATATAAAACATGCATTACCTTTGACGAGATTCTTTTGTTGGCACTCCAATATGTCCCATAAACATCACAAATGGTCCTTTTGTTCGATTAATTCCATCCATATATATCCAAATTGTCCATTTATTTGGCGCCGTTGTACCAGAAAAAAACAGCTTCCAATTTGCGCAAAGTCACGACAAAATATCAAAGAAATTACCTCTAAACTTTGCCAAAACATTTCAAAGTACTTTTGTAATACAACTTAAGGTATTTGTAAACGTTAATAATCGATCAAATTGAAGACGGGTCAATCTGTTTTCAATACAGGAGATCAACAAACTAACGCTACTTTTCTAGTATTGCGCAACTCTCAAACAGTACACAAGACATTACTCTACTTCCTGGTGGCCTTCTTCTTCATTGCACAAATGAATAACCTCAACCTATTTCCCAAGACTGGTGACATCCAGTGGAAGCAGTAGGAACTGAGAATAGAGTGATTATAAATCTGGCCATAAAAACTCATTGAACAGATAGTGACTTTAAAAACAAATGGTTAGTCCTCAGGGTTTTGCCTGCTACATAAGTTCTGTTATACTTACAGATATGATTCAAACAGTTTTAGAAACTTCAGAGTGTTTTCTATCCAAATCTACTAATAATATGCATATCTTATATTCTGGGGATGAGTAGAACGAAGTTGAAATTGGGCACGCTATTTTTCCCTAAGTGAAAACTGCCCCCTATCCTAGAGAAGTTGAAGTACCGTAGATTGTTTTGTTAGAAAATATCAAAAGTGTTTAAGTATGTGTCCTTTAAGACCCTATAATCAAGGTGTATGCTCACATCAAATGTTTAAAGAATGTCACAAATGTTCAATTGTATCATTTTTTTAAATAAAATGTATTGAATTTAATCAAAAGTCATTCAAAAGTCATTCAAAAGTCTAACCACCCTGAGAGATCAGGATTAGGAAAAGGTCCAGAGGGTGAGGACTCATCCATAAATTAGTTATCATTAGCTCTTTCAAAGGGGGGAGGGGTTGTTAGAACATCTTTAGGGGTGCTGTAGCTCTTTGAAGGGTTTTGTTTTAAAGTTTGAATCTGTTGACGAAGCTTATAGTTTGGTACACCCGAGAGGGGAATGTTGAGGATTGCCAGGGCTTTAAGAAACTGACGCCACCCAGGAGGTCTTCTGTCATCAGCAACCTTGTGGGCTGCTGTGGTACTTTTTAAGTCCATCATATGAGAACCCCTGACAACATCCCCCTGAAAGATAAACTCTCCTTTGTCATTCCAAGTAGCGGCCCCCTTTGAGTCTTTTATCTTGTTCATAATGTATCTAACATTTTTCCTGTTACGTGCTGGAACATATGTCAACATGTCATGCATTACATTATCTTCAACATGCATTTGATCTTCAAATGCAGGATTTTAATCCATGACGGCGTAGTGTGTTACTAATGGTTTTCTTTGAGACTGTGGTCCCAGCTCTCTTCAGGTCATTGACCAGGTCCTGCCGTGTAGTTTTGGGCTGATCCCTCACCTTCCTCATGATCATTGATGCCCCACGAGGTGAGATCTTGCATGGAGCCCCAGACCGAGGGTCATTGACCTTCATCTTGAACTTCTTCCATTTTCTAATAATTGCGCCAACAGTTGTTGCCTTCTCACCAAGCTGCTTGCCTATTGTCCTGTAGCCCATCCCAGCCTTGTGCAGGTCTACAATTTTATCCTTGATGTCCGTACACAGCTCTCTCTTCTTAAAGAAAAACTAACAGGTCTGTGAGAGCCGGAATTCTTACTGGTTGGTAGGTGATCAAATACTTATGTCATGCAATAAAATGCTCGTAGTATTCACAGCTCTTCCTTATACTCCGTCTGACCTACCCCGGACATTACTGTTTCATATACAACCGCCAGGCCATAAGTTCACTACCACAGTGGCCATACTCTTTCAAATGTTCAAACCCATTCCACAGTTCAACAAGGTCACTACACATCAATCATCATGACAGCTTTAATGCAAACACATGCTTTACCCTAAACAGATGCATCAAATGTTCAAACACATTCTACAGTTCAACAAGGTCACTACACATCAATCACCTTGACAGCCTTTCCGTAAACACAGGCTTTAACAGAAACAGATGCACTATCAGGTTACATAAACATTCACTCGATACCGTGAGAACTTCCAGACAGGATGTACATATATGGGCATAACCAGGTGACCCATAAAATACCTCATCAATCACTTCTTACCCCGGCCGAATACCGTATTCTCTCTGACATTATTAAAGTCAGTCCTGGAGGAATTATGGTTAAATGCCTTGCTCAAGGGCACGTAGACACATTTTTCACCTAGTCAGCTCAGGGAATCGAACCTTGTCTGGTCCAACGCTCTTAACTGCTAGACTACCTGCCGCCCCCTCATGACACCCCCACTTCCCTCACACTTCTCAGATCAAGAGTTAACACCTGGCATATAGCCTCTGTCTCGGTCTGCTCCACTGGCAGACCGGCAGCGCTACATTAACAAAATCGAGCAGGGTAATTCATATACTATTTGTTATGTTTATGGAAAACAAAACTGTTGGGGGGGGGCACACATTTTATCTGGGGGGTCCATGCCCGGCTTTGCCACCCTGTAGAGCCTGGCCCTACAGTGCACATGAGGCTCTGGGCCTACAGTCTACATGTGATGGCAGAGTTTGCAAAACAAATGCCCCCCACGATTGACACAAATCAGGGGTGGGCAACTTTGATTGGGCTGGAGCCAAAAAATAACGGAAATCATCATGAGGGACTGCAGTGGCTCTTGGGTCTGTGTACCCACATCCATACCACTAGACTAATTTACCAATCTACAAAAGGGGGAGGCCTGCGGGCCACCAGTTGCCCATCCCTGATACAAATCATCATGATATCATTCTGCCAGGTAGGCCTAATTTGCAGTCAACATTTAACTGGGAAGGATTTTGGGGGATTTTCAGTGCATTATAAATGAATTGCGCATCGCAAGATTCAAACAAGACTTCGGACCAAACGTGTTCAATACCTGGTTTGCATACCCATTGTTGCCTTAATAAACATTTATTGGTCGATATCATTGGTATAGCGGTTTGGACAGAGGTATGTATAATGGAGGTTGCCTTCATAGGATGGGTTGGAAACATTGACATAAGCAAATGAAATGAGTAGGCCTAGTCTACCACTTAGATAATTGAAAACAAATCTGTAATACTAGTTATCCCACTGGGCAAAATCTTTCAAGGTCATTTCATTTTTTTTTAAAGATGACGTTGAATCAACGTTGAATCAACGTGGAAAACTGATTTGATTTGCAAAGTCATCAAAGTAAGGGTAGGCCTACAAGGTATACACACTTTTTTTTCAGTGGGCATTGCGTAGCCTATTCTCACTTCTTATCCCACTGATGCCTAGAAAAGTAGTGTTGTGGAGTTATCAATTATGTAGTATAATATAGAAATCATGAACAAAGTAGCCTTCCTACACAATTGCAAAGCACGTGAAATATGCCAGCCTAGTTTGAATGGAATATTGCAGCAAGCGCAAGCAGCTCTAAACTGTCACATGGATCAGCTCACAGAATGTCAACATCGGTAACCGGTAAAGCCATGTGGATTGGCAACGCAAACCCCTTTTAATCCTAGAGCTCCTGATCGCCGCCAGTAGACGAGAAGGGGACCACTAACCGCTCTATGCGTTGGGAACATATCACTGAATAATAACGGACTCGCCGCTTCCAGCCCTCCACTTGCAGCAAAACGACGTTTTAGTAGCATAAGGGAGTGAACGTTTCGACGTTAACGGCTCGGTCTTGTAAAATAGCCTACTGTATTTGATTTATAACAGGATGGTTTCCCTTAGCAGCTCCCTGCTTGGATAACGTTAACGCTGTGCTGTTCTGATTCTCTGGAAAATGGGTCTCCCATTCCTAACAGAGCTTTCTTGTATTTGAAAGTAAGTATCCACCCACTGAAGCGTTTTGCATGATCAAATATGCATTTTTTGTTGTTATTTTATTTTAACTAATTAGTCACATTATCCGTACAAATAATGTATGTTTTTATATATAACTTAGGCTACTCAATGTACATTAAGGGTAGAGGGCAACTCTCCCATTCATTGTAAGATATTTACAACCAATGTGTTAACTTCAATTTTGAAACTTTTTTAAACATCTGATAGAATAGGTCTATTGAAAAAAACGATCAAATACTGTCACCTTATAAACTGTACCCAGGTTAGATATAGCCTAACCATACAGCCATAAATTGAAGAGTACTGATTAGGTGAAAATGTTGCAACAATGTATTGATTTCCTAAACACAATGTAGTCTATATGTGAGGAGTATAACTATCTAGTTAGTGGTATCAGCAGTGCAAAATGTATGAACCTTTCTACTGCCTCATTGCTATCTAAGAACCTTGTGTTCTTTGGCTATAGGCAAAACATGTAAATAGAAATACAAATTAGAATAATACAAAAATGTTTTTCAGACATAAATATTTACTAGTATAAAGGTCAGCTGTAACGCTGGATGGCTTAATATCTCTGTAAAATCTCTGACAATAAGATCCCCATTAACTCTTAACTGCTCAATGGCACAGAAATTATAGTAAGCACAGACCAACATCTGTTGACTGTATTATCTCTAATGTAGCAGGTTATAATGCTGTTCTCTCTGCATGCTGTTCACACAATAGTACATTATGTGGACATCCAAAATGGCACACTATACCATATATATATATTTAAAGGTTTTTATTTATTTTTACTTATAATAGTACAGACATCAAAACGATGAAATAACACATATGGAATCAAAGAAGTGTTAAACAAATCAAAATATGTTATATTTGAGATTCTTCAAAGTAGCCACCTTTTGCCTTGATGACAGCTTTGCACACCCTTGGCATTCTCTCAACCAGCTAGACACCTGGAATGCATTTCAATTAACATTTGTGTCTTGTTAAAAGTTCATTTGTGGAATTCCTTTCCTTCTTAATGCGTTTGAGCCAATCAGTTGTGTTGTGACAAGGGAGGGGTGGTATACAGAAGATAGCCCTATTTGGTAAAATACCAAGTCCATAATATGACAAGAACAGCTCAAATAAGCAAAGAGAAACGACAGTCCATCATTACTTTAAGACGTGAAGGTCAGTCAATGTGTTCAAAGTAGCCAACCTTTACCTTGATCACAGCTTTGCACACTCTTGAAATTCTCTTAACCAGCTTCACCTGGAATGCTTTTCCAACAGTCTTGAAGGAGTTCCCACATATGTTGAGCACTTGTTGGCTGCTTTTCCTTCACTCTGCGGTCCAACTCATCCCAAACCATCTCAATTGGGTTGAAGTCAGTTGATTGTGGAGGCCAGGTCATCTGATGCAGCACTCCATCACTCTCCTTCTTCGTCAAATAGCCCTTACACAGCCTGGAGGTGAGTTTTGGGACATTGTCCTGTTGAAAAACAAATGATAGTCCCACTAAGCGCAAATCAGATGGGATGGCATATCGATGCAGAATGCTGTGATAGCCATGCTGGTTAAGTGTGCCTTTAATTCTAAATAAATCACTGACAGTGTCACCAGCAAAGCACCCCCACACCATCACACCTCCTCCTCCATGCTTCACGGTGGGAACCACACATGCGGAGATCATCCATTCACCTACTCTGCGTCTCACAAACACACAGCTGTTGGAACCAAAAATCTCAAATTTGGACTCATCAGACCAAAGGTCAGATTTCCACCTGTCTATTGGCCCAAGCAAGTGTCTTCTTATTATTGGTGTCCTTTAGTAGGGGTTTCTTTGCAGCAATTCGACCATGGAGGTCTGATTTACACAGTCTCCTCTGAACAGTTGATGTTGAGACGTGTCTGTTGAACTCTGCGAAGCATTTATTTAGGTGCAGTTATTTGCCCATTTCTGAGGCTGGTAACTCTAATGAACTTATCCTCTGCAGAAGAGTTAACTCTGGGTCTTCCTTTCCTGTGGCGGTCCTCGTGATAGCCAGTTTCATCATAGCGCTTGAGGGTTTTTGCGACTACACTTGAATAAACTTTAAAAGTTCTTGAAATTTTACACATTGACTGACCTTCATGTCTTAAAGTAATGATGGACTGTCGTTTCTCTTTGCTTATTTGAGCTGTTCTTGCCATAATATGGACTTGGTCTTTTACCGAATAGGACTATCTTCTGTATTCCCCCCTACCTTGTCACAACACAACTGATTGGCATTAAGAACAAAATAAATTCCACAAATGTACTTTTAACAAGGCACACTTGTTAATTTAAATGAATTCCAGGTGACTACCTCAGGATGAAACCCCCCTCTCGTTGGCTGGCCCTCGCTTCATACTCATCGCCAAACCCACTGGCTCCAGGTCATCTACAAGTCTCTTCTAGGTAAAGCCCCGCCTTATCTCAGCTCACTGGTCACCATAGCAGCACACACCCGTAGCACGCGCTCCAGCAGGTATATCTCACTGGTCACCCCCAAAGCCAATTCTTCCTTTGGCCGCCTCTCCTTCCAGTTCTCTGTTGCCAATGACTGGAACGAACTGCAAAAATCACTAAAGCTGGAGACTCTTATCTCCCTCACTAGCTTTAAGCATTAGCTGTCAGAGCAGCTCACAGATCACTGCACCTGCACATAGCCCATCTGTAAATAGCCCATCCAACTACCTGATCCCCATACTGTATTTATTTATTTATCTTGCTCCTTTGCACCCCAGTATCTCTACTTGCACATTCATCTTCTGCACATTCTACCATTCCAGTGTTTAATTGCTATATTGTAATTACTTCACCACCATGGCCTATTTATTGCCTTACCTCCCTTATCCCACCTCATTTGCACATGCTGTATATAGACTTTTTCTACTGTATTATTGATTGTATGTTTGTTTATTCCATGTGTAACTATGTGTTGTTGTATGTGTCGAACTGCTTTGTTTATCTTGGTCAGGTCGCAGTTGCAAATGAGAACTTGTTCTCAACTAGCCTACCTGGTTAAATAAAGGTTAAATAAAATGTAAAAAATAAATGAAGCTGGCTGAGAGAATGCCAAGAGTGTGCAAAGCTGTCATCAAGGCAAAGGGTGGCTACTTTGAAAAATCTCAAATATAAAATATGTTTGGATTTGTTTAGCCCTTTTTTGGTTACTAGATGATGGATGTGTTATTTCATAGTTTTGATGTCTTCACTATTATTCTACAATGTAGAAAATAGTACAAATAAAGAAAACCCTTGAATGAGTAGGTGTGTCCAAACAATTGACTGGTTCTGTATATATGTATATAAGGAATGTATATATGGTGCCATTTCGGATTCACCCTATATGCTGCCATTATAAACCTCTATGTCTTACCGTAATTAAAACCCAGGGTGGTTATTATATGTTCTATAAATTAGCTTTAAATTGCATGTGAGTTATTGTGTTTCCCTTTCCCTACGGAGTAATAACTGAGGTCCTTTATGTACACTAATGATAGTGTTTCAGTTAGAAGGGTTATCTTTTAATTCAATCCCCTCAACCAGCATTAGAATTAATAAGCAAGTAGAACGTCGTTGCCAGCTCACCATATACTGTATATTGCTCTCCGTCTGTGATGATTGGCTGCGGCGTGACCTTGGGGGATCAGTGTGTGCTCACAGATGGAAGTGTGCCACGTGTCATTTCATGTTGAGGAATAGTACAGCTAGGCTGTACACTAATTACAGTAGGCCCTATATAACTGGTGGTAAAAATAATTTCGAATTTTGCTGATGTTGGAGAAACTTAGTACAATACAATAACCCTCAGTAACTGTCAACCACTCATGTGGCTCAGGTGGTAGAGCTTGGTGCTTGCAACACCAGGGTTGTGGGTTTGTTTCCCATTGCAGACGAGTATGAAACATTTATGCACTGGATAAGAGTGTCTGCTAAATGACTTAAATGTAAAATGTAACCAGAGAAAAACAGGCCATCTCAGTAGAGCCAATTGTCTGATGATAGATCAGTGGTTCTTAACCTGGGTTCGATCGAACCCCAGGGGTTCGGTGAGTCAGTCTCAGGGGTTCGGCGGAGGTCAAGACACACATCCGACTCATATGATTCGTGATGACACGCCCCGCTTGGCCATCATTGGCTGCAGGTGATCACGCTACATCGCTTGGCCTATCTGTGCTGCAGGGAATTTGGTGCGCTCAGTAGTCGACTTGTGACTGTCGTGATGGTACGTTTTGTGATTTCTTTCTTAATATTTTAATTCCTTCATACTTACGTATATGTACAATATGGATTCACATGTATAACGGAACGTGATGGGAGTCAGCGTCCTAACTGCATGATTTGCAATGCCAAGTTGAGCAATTCTAGTCTAGCACCGGCAAAACTAAGAGAACACTTCCTTAAGCTGCATGGAGATGGAAAATACAAGAACACAACGCTCGCTGAATTCAAGGTGAAGAGAGCCAGATTCGATGAAAAGGCTACTCTGCCTGTTCTCGGCTTTGTACCCATCAACAAACCGATCCTCACAGCATCGTACGAAGTTGCTTACCTGATCGCAAAGCAGGGCAAACCACACACCATTGGTGAAACACTCATAAAACCAGCTGTGTTGAAGATGGCGAATATCATGCTGGGAAAAGAGGCTGAAGTTAAGTTAACCCAAATTCCTCTTTCAAATGACACCATCAGCGACAGAATAGAGGACATGAGCAAAGACATCTTGGCTCAAGTAGTTGCAGATCTGATTTCAAGCCCGGCAAAATTCAGCCTTCAACTCGACGAGACCACAGACGTTTCCAATCTAAGCCAGCTTGCTGTATTCGTGCGCTATGTGAAAGACGACGTGATAAAGGAAGATTTTTTATTTTGTAAGCCTCTTACAACAACAACTAAGGCAGCCGATGTGAAGAAACTTGTGGATGACTTCTTCAAAGACAACAATCTTTCGTGGGATATGGTTTCTGCAGTTTGTTCAGACGGCGCTCCAGTCATGCTGGGAAGAAAGTCTGGTTTTGGTGCGCTAGTGAAAGCCGATGCACCACACATCATTGTTACGCATTGTATTCTGCACAGGCATGCGTTGGCAACATAAACCTTGCCTCCAAAACTGGCAGAAGAATTAAAAATTGTAGTGGAATGCGTGAACTATGTGCGAACTAGTGCTCTGAGGCACCGCATCTTCAGTGAGCTGTGTAAAGAAATGGGCTCTGAATTCGAGGTACTTCTGTACCATTCTAACGTTCGGTGGTTATCCCGGGGACAGGTGCTGAATCGTGTTTTTGCCGTGCGTGTGGAATTAGCCCTGTTTTTGCAAGAGCACCAACATTGTCATGCAGATTGCTTAAAAAATTCTGAGTTCATTCTCATTTTAGCGTACATGGCTGATATCTTCGCAGCTCTCAATCATCTCAATCAAAAGATGCAGGGCGGTGGAGTCAACATCATCGAAGCGGAGGAAAACCTGAAGGCTTTTAAAAAAAAGCTATCGTTATGGAAACGACGAACAGAGAACGATAACTTCGCAAACTTTCCCCTGCTGGACGACTGTGTAAGTAAGATCGAAGATGTATCTGGAATCGGAGACATTTCTGTACCCGCGGAACTGAAGCAAGCAATTGCCACGCACTTAGATGAGCTTGCAAAGTCTCTCGACGGATACTTCCCTACAAGAGAGTCATATCCAGCATGGGTGAGACAGCCGGTCACGTTTAGTGTTGAGACAACAGATGTCAATGATGAATACCTCGATGAAATCATTGAAATTCAGCAGAGCCAGGTTCAACAGCAACTCTTCAGAACAACAACGCTTTCAACGTTTTGGTGTCAACAAATGGTAACGTACCCTGTTATTGCTAAGAAAGCTCTGGAGATTTTCATACCGTTTGTTACAACATATCTTTGCGAGCAATCCTTTTCGAGGATGCTGGACATAAAAACGAAGAAAAGGAACAGACTTTGTTGCGAAAATGACATGAGAGTGGCACTTGCCAAGGTGAAGCCGCGCATTTCTGAACTGGTCTCTGAAAGGCAACAGCAGAAGTCACACTGATTTGCAGTAAATATTCATTATTATGTTTTTGTTTTTGTGTGAAAATCATGTTTTGATGATTTTGTTCTTTGAACACACGGTGTTGATGTTGATGCACGGTTCATTTTGTGCACCAGTAAAATATATACCTATGTTTTGAATTTGAAAAAATCCTATTTTATTTTTCCAATTAAGAAGGGTTCGGTGAATGCGCATATGAGACTGGTGGGGTTCAGTACCTCCAACAAGGTTAAGAACCACTGTGATAGATCTACAGTAGTTGCCATACAGTTAGACACAAAGCTATAATTACACATTTAAGTACTGGTCTAAAATAATTTTACAAGATTCTATCATTTATTCCCTTGATAAAACAACTATGTTCCGAGGCTGCTTAGAAAGAATGACTACTCAGGAGTCTACTGTAGGATAAACCAGACGCAGTACAGTACATTTTTACATTTTAGTCATTTAGCAGACGCTCTTATCCAGAGCGACTTACAGTAGAGTGCATACATTTTATTACAATTTTTTTCTTTTTTTTTTTTTTACATACTGAGACAAGGATATCCCTACCGGCCAAGAGCAGACGCTCTTATCCAGAGCGACTTACAGTAGAGTGCATACATTTTAACATACTGAGACAAGGATATCCCTACCGGCCAAACCCTCCCTACCGGCCAAACCCTCCCTAACCCGGACTACGCTATGCCAATTGTGCGTCGCCCCACGGATCTCCCGGTTGCAGCCGGCTGCGACAGAGCCTGGGCGCGAACTCAGCCCAGCCTGGGCGCGAAGCCAGAGACTCTGGTGGCGCAGCTAGCACTGCGATGCAGTGCCCTAGACCACTGCGCCACCCGGGAAGTCATGGTAAGAAAAGTACTATAGTCATAAATCAAACTGTAATCTAGTCAGTACTGTAGTCATAAGAGCCAACTCATGTGGTCCATGCAGCTCAGCATCCTACACTGTGGAGATGCCATTCTTTAAGCACAGAGCCTGTCATAGCCTTTTCTGCACATCATTCTTTTATACTGTAATTGCACAGTCTGGTCTGGGCACCAACCCTGCTGCACAGGAGATGGAAAAAGAGAGAGCACCATCCTGTGAAGAGTCAGACCTCAAAGCTGTGGTGCCCGGCTGCTGTTATCTGAAGTGGTTACAGACAGCTTGTGAGGTGGTATATTTCACTAGTAACCAGAGTCTACGTCCCAAATGGCACCCTATTTCCTATATAGGAATATATACTGAACAAAAATAAACACAACATGCAACAATTTCAACAATTTTACTGAGATACAGTTCATATAAGGAAATCAGTCAATTTAAATAAATTCATTAGGCCCTAATCTATGGATTTCACATGACTGGGCAGGGGTGCAGCAATGGGTGGGCCTGGGAGGGCATAGGACCACCCATGGGGGAGCCAGGCCCAGACAATCAGAATGAGTTTTCCCCCACAAAAGTGCTTAATTACAGACAGAAATACTCCTCATGCTGTTTAATCAGCTTCTTGATATGTCACACCTGTCAGGTATATGGATTATATTGGCAAAGGAGAAATGTTCAGTAACAGGGATGTAAGTAAATCTGTGCACAACATTTGCGAGAAATAAGCTTTTTGAGCGTATGGAACATTTCAGGGATGTTTTATTTCAGCTCATGAAACATTCGACCAACATTTAACATGTTGCGTTTATATTTTTGTTCAGTATATATTCCATGAAGTCGCCTAGGCAGAGAGCTCCTTTATATTTTGTAAATATTTTAAAAAGAAAATTGTATCTTTTACCAAATTTTTTGTTTTGAAAAGCTAAATGTGTATGAATTACATCTATTTGTTTCCTGCCTGTGAATTAATTGCAAATCAGCTCTCTCAAGATACTGTAGCTAGCTAACGATGCTAGCTAGCTAGTGTATTTTGATTTGAATACACCAGCCTATTTTTGTTGTTTCTATGGTCTCCTGGCACAATGAGGAGGACTACAATGCATGGCGAGCTGACAGTGGCGATCATCAACATCCTGAGTGAGTGGAGAGCTCAAAAACAAATGTAATCTCTTTCTTCAAGACCAGAGAAAGTCAAGGCTACAGAGAAGTTGCAGTCAGGCAGCAGGGACAGTGTGAGGTGCCGGTGAGATGCCAGGAATAGAGAGTGAACTGTGCTGCCTGCCTCTGGAGGACCTGCTCATGTCCCCCTGTTGACCACTTCCTCCCTTTGCTCAAGCCATGTGGTTCCCACTTGACTGTCGCTCCATCTTTTGTGGGCTTGAATCTAAATCGTAGCCCAGACTTAACTGTGTCATCTGTTTTATTGGATTCTTGTTTGTTTTGCTTTTTCAAGCGCTTTGAGATTATTTCTGTAATGAAAAGCACTATAGAAGTTGAATAAATTGTATTATTATTATAATATTTAAAAAATATATTTTTTATTTCACCTTTATTTAACCAGGTAGGCCAGTTGAGAACAAGTTCTCATTTACAACTACGACCTGGCCAAGATAAAGCAAAGCAGTGCGACACAAACAACAACACAGAGTTACACATGGAATAAACAAACGTACAATCAATAACACAATAGAAAAATCTATATACAGTGTGTGCAAATGAGGTAAGATTAGGGAGGTAAGGCAATAAATAGGCCGTAGTGGCGAAGTAATTACAATTTAGCAAATAAACACTGGAGTGATAGATGTACAGAAGATGAATCTGCAAGTAGAGATACTGGGGTGCAAAGGAGCAAAAAAATAAATAACAATATGAGGATGAGGTAGTTGGATGGGCTATTTACAGATGGGCTATGTACAGGTGCAATGATCTGTGAGCTGCTCTGACAGCTGGTGCTTAAAGTTAGTGAGGGAGATATGAGTCTCCAGCTTCAGTGATTTTTGCAATTAGTTCCAGTCATTGGCAGCAGAGAACTGTAAGGAAAGGCGGCCAAAGGAGGAATTGGCTTTGGGGGTGACCAGTGAAATATACCTGCTGGAGCGCGTACTACGGGTGTGTGCTGCTATGGTGACCAGTGAGCTGAGATAAGGCGGGGCTTTACCTAGCAAAGACTTATAGGTGACCTGGAGCCAGTGGGATTGGCAACGAATATGAAGCGAGGGCCAGCCAACGAGAGCATACAGATCGCAGTGGTGGGTAGTATATGGGGCTTTGGTGACAAAACGGATGGCACTGTGATAGACTGCATCCAATTTGCTGAGTAGAGTGTTGGAGGTAATTTTATAAATTACATCGCCGAAGTCAAGGATCGGTAGGATAGTCAGTTTTACGAGGGTATGTTTGGCAGCATGAGTGAAGGATGCTTTGTTGCGAAATAGGAAGCGGATTCTAGATTTAATTTTGGATTGGAGATGCTTAATGTGAGTCTGGAAGGAGAGTTTACAGTCTAACCAGGCACCTAGGTATTTGTAGTTGTCCACATATTCTAAGTCAGAACCGTCCAGAGTAGTGACGCTGGACGGGCGTGCAGGTGCAGGCAGCGATCGGTTGAAGAGCATGCATTTAGTATTACTTGTATTTAAGAGCAGTTGGAGGCCACGGAAGGAGAGTTGTATGGCATTGAAACTCGTCTGGAGGTTAGTTAACACAGTGTCCAAAGAAGGGCCAGAAGTATACGGAATGATGTCATCTGCGTAGAGGTGGATCAGAGAATCACCAGCAGCAAGAGCGACATCATTGATGTATACAGAGAAAAGAGTTGGCCCAAGAATTGAACCCTGAGGCACCCTCATAAAGACTGCCAGAGGTCCGGACAACACGCCCTCTGATTTGACACACTGAACTCTGTCTGAGAAGTAGTTGGTGAACCAGGTGAGGCAGTCATTTGAGAAACCAAGGCAGTTGAGTCTGCCGATAAGAATGTGGTGATTAACAGAGTCGAAAGCCTTGGCCAGGTCGATGAATACGGCTGCACAGTATTGTCTTTTATCGATGGCGATTATGATATCGTTTAGGACCTTGAGCATGGCTGAGGTGCACCCATGACCAGCTCTGAAACCAGATTGCATACCGGAGAAGGTACGGTGGGATTCGAAATGGTCGGTGATCTGTTTGTTAAATTTGAAGAGGGGGATGACCGCGGCAGCTTTCCAATCTTTGGGGATCTCAGACGATACGAAAGAGAGGTTGAACAGGCTAGTAATAGGGGTTGCAACAATTGCGGCGGATCATTTTAGAAAGAGAGGGTCCAGATTGTCTAGCCCAGCTGATTTGTAGGGGTCCAGATTTTGCAGCTCTTTCAGAACATCAGCTATCTGGATTTGGGTGAAGGAGAAATGGGGGAGGCTTGGGCAAGTTGCTATGGGGGGTGCAGGGCTGTTGACCGGGGTAGGGGTAGCCAGGTGGAAAGCATGGCCAGCCATAGAAAAAGGCTTATTGAAATTCTCAATTATTGTGGATTTATCGGTGGTGACAATGTTTCCTACTCTCAGTGCAGTGGGCAGCTGGGAGGAGGTGTTCTTATTCTCCATGGACTTTACAGTGTCCCAGAACTTTTTGGAGTTTGTGATACACGATGCAAATTTTGGTTTGAAAAAGCTAGCCTTTGCTTTCCTAACTGCCTGTTTTTTTTGGTTCCTAACTTCCCTAAAAAGTTGTATATCGCGGGGGCTATTCGATGCTAATGCAGTTCGCCACAGGATGTTTTTGTGCTGGTCAAGGGCAGTCATTTCTGGAGTGAACCAAGGGCTATACAGTGGGGAGAACAAGTATTTGAAACACTGCCGATTTTGCAGGTTTTCCTACTTACAAAGCATGTAGAGGTCTGTACATTTTATCATAGGTACACTTCAACTGTGAGAGACGGAATCTAAAACAAAAATCCAGAAAATCACATTGTATGATTTTTAAGTAATTAATTTGCATTTTATTGCAAAATAAATAAATAAATAAATAAGTATGTACGCTCAAAACGCTGCGCCTTGGTCCACTCCTTTAAATGGCCGTGACAACATACCAGTCCACCTCTTTCTACTGCTGGCTGAGGTCATGAAAACAACAACTTATTAACGTGTCATTGTCATCTTTCACAGACGTCATGGTATGACACAGCAATTGTATATTGTCTCCTTTTGGAATTTTTTTAATAAGCGGTTATAAATTGCTGTTATGTTGAGAGAATTGCGAAATGTCTGCTTTCCTTGGCACTAGGTTTACCAATTTAATCAAAGTGAACCACGTCTCTCAATTAAGACTTAATATTACATAACTTCTGTCTCCAAATAAATTAACACTGTGCAGACAGGCAACAGCCAGCTGTCTAAGGAGAGAATGTGTTTAAAAGGCTTTCTACAGCTGCTCTGTTTCAGGAGGGATTGATGCATTATGTAGAACTGTAGATACCACCAGATGTTTTATCCTTTTGTACATCACATTTTATAGATAATTGCGAGAAATGAGATGTAATTGATGTTTATTTCCACTCGTTTTGGTGGACAGATGTTCTGTCCTTGACTTGTATCGCGCTGTTTATGCGTCCCAAATGGCACCCTATTCGCTTTATGGTGTACTACTTTTGACCAGAGCCCTATGTGCTCTGGTCAAAAGTAGTAGACTGGGGTGCCATTTGGGACGCAGTAGGGCGGAATCATTCTTTAGTCATTACTCCCATGTGTGTCGTCGGTCATGTGAATAGGCCATAGCTTACATAAAGCTTCTTCCTAAACCTTTTATTCTTATATAAGGTCATGTTGACAAGGTCACGCAGACCCGGACCCTGTCTGTTAGATAAAATTAAATACATTTATACTTCCTATTGTAGACTGACTCCGTTTAATAGCGCACATGTTAAATGGCAAACCAACTACTGTTCTCCCTCTCCCACAGCCTATCCACACTGACTCTAGGCCCATCCACAGGTCTCCACCTACTCAGACACAACCTACACTTCTGCTAAAATTATTATTGATTAGATGTATTATTCCATTACACTGCTGTCCATTGATAATTGATTACCATTACCATTAATGTTTTATCTATTTATCCTGCTACTGGTCACTTTCTCCTGTTTACTTGTACACTGAGTGTACCAACATCAGCAACACCTTCCTAATATTGAGTTCCACCCCTTTTGCCCTCAGAAAAGCCTCAGTTCCTCTGGACATGGACTCTACAAGGTGTCGAAACTGTTCCACAGGGATGCTGGCCCATGTTGACTCCCATGCTTCACACAGTTGTATCAAGTTGGCTGGATGTCGTTTGGGTGGTGGACCATTCTTGATACACACGGGAAACTGAGTGAGAAATTCAGCAGCGTTGCAGTTCTTGACACACTCAAACAGGTACGCCTGGCACCTACCCAGTTCAAAGGCACTTAAATCTTCTGTCTCTCCCATTCACCCTCTGAATGGCACAGATACACAATCCATGTCTAAAGGCTTAAAAATCTTTCTTTAACCTGTGTACTCCCCTTCATCTACACTGATTGAAGTGGATTTAACAAGTGACAACAATAAGGGATCATA
The DNA here is from genome assembly GCF_045679555.1 of Salvelinus alpinus. Classification (NCBI taxonomy): domain Eukaryota; kingdom Metazoa; phylum Chordata; class Actinopteri; order Salmoniformes; family Salmonidae; genus Salvelinus; species Salvelinus alpinus. The sequence continues at coordinate 32,998,421 of NC_092114.1, forward strand.
GCTTTCACCTGGATTAATCTGGTCAGTCTATGTCATGGAAAGAGCAGGTGTTCCTAATGTTTTGTACACTCCGTGTATATCCTACTACCAGTCATTTTGTATGTATAAAACCACTTCAACCACTCCAGTAACCCTCCACATTAAGGTACTGGTACTAACCTGTATGTATGTGCATTCTCGTGTTTCTTTAACTCTCATCTTGTGTGTCATTTTATTTTTATTATCTATATTATTATTATTATTATTATCACTGCCTTGTTGGGAAAGAGCTCTCAAGGTAATAATTTATCTGTATTGTTTTACACCTGTTGTATCCTGTGCACCTGGCGAATAAACTTTGAAACTTGAAACTATGTCCTGGTGCTCCCAAATATGTCCGTCTTCCACCGCTCTGTCCTGCTTTCTGTTGGTAGGTTTGTTAGAAAGAGGCTCGTTGTCATGCCTCAGAGGTGTGCTGTTAATTAGGAGTTCTCTCTCAGATCTCAGCTCTTCATAATGGTCACAACATTCATTTTGTTTTGTGAGACTAGTTCAAGTCACATGGCTGTTACGTGTTATGTGTTGGTGACACCCATCAGAAGAATGGCTGTGTTACATTAGAGTCTCTAGGCAACAAGAATGGCACCCAACTGATCTGAATATTGGGTGTGTTATATGCAGCAGGTTACAAGCATAACCTGTCTGTTTGTGTTTGGAAAATCTGCCATTGTTTGGCTTTGTCTTGAACAAAACACAGCGAATGTTGAAGGATATGGTACAATGACATTGTGGAGTCGTCGTCTTTGTTCTCTATGAAAATGAACGTTTTGTCTTTTCACCCCAAAAATGTCATGTTTTGTCTGTGATCATCATGTCTTGTCCCTGTGCTTCCCTCTGCTGGTCTTATTAGGTTCTTTCCCTCTTTCTCTCTCTCTCTCTCCTCCTCCCTCTCTCCCTCTCCCGCTCTCTCTCTCTATCGTTCCGTTCCTGCTCCCAGCTGTTTCTCATTCTCCTAACGACCTCATTTACTCTTTCACACCTGTCCCCTATTTTGCCCTCTGATTAGAGTCCCTATTTCTCCCTCTGTTTTCCGCTTCTGTCCTTGTCGGATTCTTGTTTGATGTTTGCTGTCCTGTGTCCTTGTTCCGCCCTGTCGTGTTCTTTGCCTTCTTCAGATGCTGCGTGTGAGCAGGTGTCTATGTCAGCTACGGCCAGTGCCTTCCTGAAGCGACCTGCAGTCTGTGGTCGCGTCTCCAGTCGTTCCTCTCTATTGACGAGAGGATTTCAGTTTCCTGTTTTGGATTTACCATTGATAATATCCAGGAGAATCATTATTTGTTTAATACTGGAATAAAGACTCTGTTACTATTACGTCGCTTTTGGGTCCTCATTCACCAGCATAACAGAAGAATCCGACCAAGATGGACCCAGCGACTATGGATTCTCTCAACACTGCCGTCGAGTTCCAGGGAGCAATGCTCGGCAGACACGAGCAGGAATTGTTTGCTGCTCGTCATGCCGTTGAGACCCTGGCCGCTCAGGTCTCCGATCTCTCTGGACAGTTTCAGAGTCTTCGTCTCGTGCCACCAGCTACTTCCTGGTCTTCCGAGTCTCCGGAACCTAGGGTTAATAACCCACCATGTTACTCTGGGCAGCCCACTGAGTGTCGCTCTTTTCTCACCCAGTGTGATATTGTGTTCTCTCTCCAGCCCAACACGTACTCAAGTGAGAGAGCTCGGATCGCTTACGTCATATCACTCCTTACTGGTCGGGCTCGGGAGTGGGGCACAGCTATCTGGGAGGCAAGGGCTGAGTGTTCTAACGATTATCAGAACTTTAAAGAGGAGATGATACGGGTTTTTGATCGTTCAGTTTTTGGGAAGGAGGCATCCAGGGCCCTGGCTTCCCTATGTCAAGGTGATCGATCCATAACGGATTACTCTATAGAGTTTCGCACTCTTGCTGCATCCAGTGACTGGAACGAGCCGGCGTTGCTCGCTCGTTTTCTGGAGGGACTCCACGCTGAGGTTAAGGATGAGATTCTCTCCCGGGAGGTTCCTTCCAGCGTGGACTCTTTGATTGCACTCGCCATCCGCATAGAACGACGGGTAGATCTTCGTCACCGAGCTCGTGGAAGAGAGCTCGCGTTAACGGTGTTTCCCCTCTCCGCATCTCAACCATCTCCTCCCACCGGCTCAGAGACTGAGCCCATGCAGCTGGGAGGTATTCGCATCTCGACTAAGGAGAGGGAACGGAGAATCACCAACCGCCTTTGCCTCTATTGCGGTTCTGCTGGACATTTTGTCATGTCATGTCCAGTAAAAGCCAGAGCTCATCAGTAAGCGGAGGGCTACTGGTGAGCGCTACTACTCAGGTCTCTCCATCAAGATCCTGTACTACCTTGTCGGTCCATCTACGCTGGACCGGTTCGGCTGCTTCCTGCAGTGCCTTGATAGACTCTGGGGCTGAGGGTTGTTTTATGGACGAAGCATGGGCTCGGAAACATGACATTCCTCTCAGACAGTTAGGGAAGCCCACGCCCATGTTCGCCTTAGATGGTAGTCTTCTCCCCAGTATCAGATGTGAGACACTACCTTTAACCCTCACAGTATCTGGTAACCACAGTGAGACCATTTCCTTTTTGATTTTTCGTTCACCTTTTACACCTGTTGTTTTGGGTCATCCCTGGCTAGTATGTCATAATCCTTCTATTAATTGGTCTAGTAATTCTATCCTATCCTGGAACGTTTCTTGTCATGTGAAGTGTTTAATGTCTGCTATCCCTCCTGTGTCTTCTGTCCCCTCTACTCAGGAGGAACCTGGTGATTTGACAGGAGTGCCGGAGGAATATCATGATCTGCGCACGGTCTTCAGTCGGTCCAGAGCCAGCTCCCTTCCTCCTCACCGGTCGTATGATTGTTGTATTGATCTCCTTCCGGGGACCACTCCCCCTCGGGGTAGACTATACTCTCTGTCGGCTCCCGAACGTAAGGCTCTCGAGGATTATCTGTCTGTTTCTCTCGACGCCGGTACCGTGGTGCCTTCTTCCTCTCCCGCCGGAGCGGGATTTTTCTTTGTTAAGAAGAAGGACGGTACTCTGCGCCCCTGCGTGGATTATCGAGGGCTGAATGACATAACGGTTAAGAATCGTTATCCGCTTCCCCTTATGTCGTCAGCCTTCGAGATTTTGCAGGGAGCCAGGTGCTTTACTAAGTTGGACCTTCGTAACGCTTACCATCTCGTACGCATCAGAGAGGGGGACGAGTGGAAAACGGCGTTTAACACTCCGTTAGGGCATTTTGAATACCGGGTTCTGCCGTTCGGTCTCGCTAATGCTCCAGCTGTCTTTCAGGCATTAGTTAATGATGTACTGAGAGACATGCTGAACATTTTTGTTTTCGTTTACCTTGACGATATCCTGATTTTTTCACCGTCACTCGAGATTCATGTTCAGCACGTTCGACGTGTACTCCAGCGCCTTTTAGAGAATTGTCTCTACGTGAAGGCTGAGAAGTGCGCCTTTCATGTCTCCTCTGTCACATTTCTCGGTTCTGTTATTTCCGCTGAAGGCATTCAGATGGATCCCGCTAAGGTCCAGGCTGTCAGCGATTGGCCCGTCCCTAAGTCACGTGTCGAGTTGCAGCGCTTTCTCGGTTTCGCTAATTTCTATCGGCGTTTCATTCGTAATTTCGGTCAAGTGGCTGCCCCTCTCACAGCTCTGACTTCTGTCAAGACTTGCTTTAAGTGGTCCGGTTCCGCCCAGGGAGCTTTTGATCTCCTCAAGAAGCGTTTTACATCCGCCCCTATCCTTGTTACTCCTGACGTCACTAAACAATTCATTGTCGAGGTTGACGCTTCAGAGGTGGGCGTGGGAGCCATTCTGTCTCAGCGCTTCCATTCTGACGATAAGGTCCATCCTTGCGCTTACTTTTCTCATCGCCTGTCGCCATCGGAGCGCAATTATGATGTGGGTAACCGCGAACTGCTCGCCATCCGCTTAGCCATAGGCGAATGGCGACAGTGGTTGGAGGGGGCGACCGTCCCTTTTGTCGTTTGGACTGACAATAAGAACCTTGAGTACATCGGTTCTGCCAAACGACTTAATGCACGTCAAGCTCGTTGGGCGTTGTTTTTCGCTCGTTTCGAGTTCGTGATTTCCTATCGCCCGGGAAATAAGAACACCAAGCCTGATGCCTTATCCCGTCTCTTTAGTTCTTCTGTGGCTTCTACCGACCCCGAGGGGATTCTCCCTGAAGGGCGTGTTGTCGGGTTGACTGTCTGGGGAATTGAGAGACAGGTGAAGCAAGCACTCACTCACACTGCGTCGCCGCGCGCTTGTCCTAGTAACCTTCTGTTCGTTCCTGTCTCTACTCGTCTGGCTGTTCTTCAGTGGGCTCACTCTGCCAAGTTAGCTGGCCACCCCGGCGTTCGGGGTACGCTTGCTTCTATTCGCCAGCGGTTTTGGTGGCCTACTCAGGAGCGGGACACGCGTCGTTTCGTGGCTGCTTGTTCGGACTGCGCGCAGACTAAGTCAGGTAACTCTCCTCCTGCCGGTCGTCTCAGACCGCTTCCCATTCCTTCTCGACCATGGTCTCACATCGCCTTAGACTTTATTACCGGTCTGCCTTCGTCTGCGGGGAAGACTGTGATTCTTACGGTTATCGATAGGTTCTCTAAGGCGGCACATTTCATTCCCCTCGCTAAGCTTCCTTCCGCTAAGGAGACGGCACAAATCATCATTGAGAATGTGTTCAGAATTCATGGCCTCCCGTTAGACGCCGTTTCAGACAGAGGTCCGCAATTCACGTCACAGTTTTGGAGGGAGTTCTGTCGTTTGATTGGTGCTTCTGTCAGTCTCTCTTCCGGGTTTCATCCCCAGTCTAACGGTCAAACAGAAAGGGCCAATCAGTCGATTGGTCGCATATTACGCAGCCTTTCGTTTCGAAACCCTGCGTCTTGGGCAGAACAGCTCCCCTGGGCTGAGTACGCTCACAACTCGCTTCCTTCGTCTGCTACCGGTCTATCTCCGTTTCAGAGTAGTCTAGGGTACCAGCCTCCTCTGTTCTCGTCGCAGCTCGCCGAGTCCAGCGTTCCCTCCGCTCAGGCTTTTGTCCAACGTTGTGAGCGCACCTGGAGGAGGGTCAGGTCTGCACTTTGCCGTTACAGGGCGCAGACTGTGAGAGCCGCCAATAAACGTAGGATTAAGAGTCCTAGGTATTGTCGCGGTCAGAGAGTGTGGCTTTCCACTCGTAACCTTCCCCTTACGACAGCTTCTCGCAAGTTGACTCCGCGGTTCATTGGTCCGTTCCGTGTCTCTCAGGTCGTCAATCCTGTCGCTGTGCGACTGCTTCTTCCGCAACATCTTCGTCGCGTCCACCCTGTCTTCCATGTCTCTTGTGTCAAGCCTTTTCTTCGCGCCCCCGTTCGTCTTCCCCCCCCCCCCCCCCGTCCTTGTCGAGGGCGCTCCTATTTACAAGGTACGGAAGATCATGGACATGCGTTCTCGGGGACGTGGTCACCAGTACTTAGTGGATTGGGAGGGTTACGGTCCTGAGGAGAGGAGTTGGGTTCCATCTCGGGACGTGCTGGACCGTTCGTTGATTGATGATTTCCTTCGTTGCCGCCAGGGTTCCTCCTCGAGTGCGCCAGGAGGCGCTCGGTGAGTGGGGGGGTACTGTCATGTTTTGTCTGTGATCATCATGTCTTGTCCCTGTGCTTCCCTCTGCTGGTCTTATTAGGTTCTTTCCCTCTTTCTCTCTCTCTCTCTCCTCCTCCCTCTCTCCCTCTCCCGCTCTCTCTCTCTATCGTTCCGTTCCTGCTCCCAGCTGTTTCTCATTCTCCTAACGACCTCATTTACTCTTTCACACCTGTCCCCTATTTTGCCCTCTGATTAGAGTCCCTATTTCTCCCTCTGTTTTCCGCTTCTGTCCTTGTCGGATTCTTGTTTGATGTTTGCTGTCCTGTGTCCTTGTTCCGCCCTGTCGTGTTCTTTGCCTTCTTCAGATGCTGCGTGTGAGCAGGTGTCTATGTCAGCTACGGCCAGTGCCTTCCTGAAGCGACCTGCAGTCTGTGGTCGCGTCTCCAGTCGTTCCTCTCTATTGACGAGAGGATTTCAGTTTCCTGTTTTGGATTTACCATTGATAATATCCAGGAGAATCATTATTTGTTTAATACTGGAATAAAGACTCTGTTACTATTACGTCGCTTTTGGGTCCTCATTCACCAGCATAACAAAAAACTCAATAGGGAGCTTTGTGTCTGGGTCTGAATCCATAGGCCCCTAAAGGTCTTGGTCAAGTAGTGCACTAAAGGAATAGTGTACCATTTAGGACAGAAACCTAATGATTTCTCATCTATTTTGCCTCTGGCCTTTGTTCGTTCCTCTTACTGTATAAATCATACCTGACTAATGTAGTAGTTACTGTTACATATAGAGACAGATATGACACTATTGAGCAAAGACAGGTGTACATTAGACTACAAGAGGAGAAGGCAACTCGTGAGTGCATTTGCCATTCTGGTAAAAACAGGAAACCTAGAAATAACAGACATAATGGCCAAAGCCATAAAATACATAAAGGCTTAGGGTGAAGAGGCGACACTTAAAGTGCATTGTCTATTGTCTAGGACAGGAAACTAAAGCAAGGCCATGAGTGCATAGGACAGCTGGACATACCGAGGTCAGAGAGACACACAAAGGAGGGTGCCAGCCAAATGACCAACAGATGGACTATAGGCATAATACATATATCATTCTTAGGACATGAAAGGGTCCTGCCACCATTGTAATCTAATCAAGAGCGGATACAGGCGTTATTGGGCATGAACAAGCAGGAAGCCTGAACTGAAAGATAATGGTGGCAGATGACCTGAGGGAAGTAACTTAATTAACATGTGGAATGGACTCATATGCTGTGTGTGTATAAATACAGAGCCAGTGCTCTGGGAAAGTGTGTGTTCCGCGGACCATCTAGGCTTCTGATATAATTGTATTAAAAGCCAATATTGAATTCACAAGTTCTTGTAAGAGTGTTATATTTCTGAGACGATTCTCCACGACACTAACTGAAGCTTTAGGTTTGAAAAAGTAGAAATAGTCAAGTAGTTTAGTTTAACTGTTTAGTTTTACACTAGAACCAGATTATTATTGATAATATGTATTTGGCAGAGCCCCCTTTTCTAAATATCTAATGACTATTGGGGGATGAAGGATTTCAGAAGTCCGAGTAAGGAAGCTGAAGGTGGAATCCCCATGGGTGCAATAGGGAAACCTCCTGAACGGATTAGTCCATTGCTATTGTGGCGGTCCTTAGTGTTGTTGTAGATTGCCCCTGTGGAGTTAGGCTACAGTGGTGTTGGGCCCCTGGGCTGTACTACCATGTGTTTTCTCCATCTCAGACCACATACACAGAACACACAGAACACACAGGTAAAAAAACACCCTACCCATTAGGAGGGTTCTGTCCTAAATGGCACCCTATTCCCTATATAGTGCACCAGTTTAATTAGAGCCCTAAAAAGTAGTGCACTATATAGAAAATAAAGTTAGTAAAGGAAGCAACCTAGGAGAGCAGTGGGTTCCCTACTAGGAGAAGAAAATGCTGCTAAGCACAACTTGTTACTGTATTGCTTTGTCATAGAGGGGAGGTTGCTGTTTTCATGACTTGCCTTAGAACATTCACAAGATGTATTTTGCAACATTACAAACCAATTAGATGGACAACAAATGCTGTAACAACAGTCTTTGGTATGACTCGGCCAAGGATCGAACTCCCAATCCCAGAGCAGATACTCTAGCAATAAGGCCACTGAGTTGGTAGATATGTTATACATCCAATATAATACGGGGGGAAAATGTTTTAGGGAGGTAGGAAGGTATAGATCCATTTGAAATGTAAAGTATACATAATGTTAGCAACAGCATAACATACACTCAAAAAAACCAACAAAAAAATAAAAACACAAATGGTCTTCAAAATAAATAAGGACACTGTGTCAGGCTAAAACAAAACACTAAAAGGTAAATAAATAAAAAACACAACGAATACAGGCAATTTACTGCGGAGTAGAGGGAAATTGCAGTGCCTCTTCATAATTGAAGAAAGGCTGCCACATTTGGTAGAATTTCCTATATAGTGCACTACTTTTGACCAGAGCCCTATGGGGAATAGGGGGCTATTTAGGGAACATTGTTATTATCAGTTACTCATCGTGTACAGTCTCATGGTTTCACGTCCTGATTAAGACACATCCTTTTAGTTCATATCAGGACAAACTATATGAATGGAATACTAGCGTGCCAAACGCCCACAAACATTACAGTACATACCTTTGGTTTTTCAACCCTCGGGTACAATTCCATTAGGATGTTCTGTCTCTCACTCTGTTCAGAATCCTATCTTGCACAAGGTGTTACCTAAATACCTGTTATTAAGCAATGTTGCTGCACTTGTTCCTTCTTTGTTGTATGGTAGCCTATCCATTGTGAACAGCCAACCTGATTTTAAAAACAAATCAAGCAAAACCTCACGCCACTCCCCCATGTGATATACTTTTTTGTGTATATGTACTGACGTGCATGTGTAACTGATAAAAGCACACACACTACATGTTACTTTTTTTTTAAACGTATGTAAATTGTATGTATTTTGTATTTTGTCTGTAGTGTCTTTTTCGTTATGTATCGGACCCCAGTAAGACTAACTGTCGCCAATGGGAATCTTAACAAAATCATATCAAAACCATTATTCGACATGATGTTTGTATTGACAGCTATGTGGCTGTAATTATGATACCAATCATTATGAAAGCGTTACACCAGTTTTTCCAACCCCGGCCCTCAAGTACCCCGAACAGTACACAGTTACGTGGTAGCCATTGACAAACACACATCATTCAACTCATTGGGGGCTTGATGATTAGTTGACAAGTTGAACCAGTTGTGCATGTCCAGGGTTACAATAAAAAAGTATACTGTTGGGTGTATTTGAGTACCAAGAAACACTGTATTGCGCAATGCTCTTGGATAATTCCCAAATACCGGCCATTGTAATGTGTTCCCATGTTTGTTTTTTTTACATGTGTTCAAATTTTGCACAATAGGTTATGCAATAGGTTATGGAGATAGAGTCAGTCGTCACATGAATGTCAGTATAAACACGTCATAGGCGTGGGCCCGAGTTGATGTCATTCTTAAACTCAAATTCTGCTCTCTCACATCGATGACTCGCTCATTATGCAGTTCCTCTAAACACATGCTGTGCTGTTGGACTCAAACAAGCTGCATTTAAACGGGCGTTTTAAAAACCACTTGAACCAGGTCAGTAATTTGTATATCTGTCAGAGCTGTATTAGCCCTGGTGTGACCAGAGAGTGAGTGAGTTAGAAACACTTTTTTTTCTTAAAATCGTTTTTGACAGGTTTGATATGGAGCACAATACCACTGAGGAGTTTACAACGTTTACATTTTAGTCATTTAGCAGACGAGAGCGACTTACACTTAGCGTAATATGTTACACATTGGAAAGTCTCTCACCCTATCACACAATGTTTTGCAATTTAGCTGCTGTATGTGCGGATGCTGGGGCATGCCGAGGGAGAGTTTTTGGGAAGGTGTTTTGTGCGGCGGGTCACTCCTGGAGTGCGTTATGTGTGTTCATCCAAACAATACAACTTGATTATTTCATGGGAAATCAGTGTCCTAGACTGTTTACGCTAGTCAACTACGTGCGAGTTTCGGTGGCCTTACAGGTTCATTACAATAGCTAGGTGGGACAACCACTTATCTCAGTCATAATATATATATGTATCGTATGTCAGAGCTTGGGGGGTAAAAAGTCAAGCGCAGTTCACAGAATTTACGAAAGCAGCGCTCTCATGTGGCACATGGTTGTTTTACCTTCCACCAGCCAAGTTCTGCCAACACCGAGCATACTCCCCCTTTCTGGGCAAAAACCTCATGACACGTCAAATGAACGTCTCATTTTGAGTTGCGAACAAATGTAAATTCAACATGAATTGCACTAACCCGTGACATTATGTTGACCTGTGGTTTAATTCTGGTTAAAGTGAAAAATAAACGGTGTACATTGACGGTTAACGCCAGTCTGATGAAAATGACGTATATTTTTAACCAGTGGGAGAACTGTAGACTACCGCTCTCTAAAATGAGAAGTGTTCTCTAGTCCGCTCCCAAAAAGAAATCGGAAACATCCATGTTATCCTGTGTCCAAAGCTGAGTGCGTCTCCATTATAGTCCACTACTTAAGTAGTTTTTTTGGATATCTGTACTTTACTATTTATATTTTTACAACTTTTACTTCACTACATTCCTGAAGAAAATAATGTAATTTTTACTCCATACATTTTCTCTGACAACCAAAAGTACTCCTTACATTTTGAATGCTTTGCAGGACAGGAAAATTGTCATTCTCACATCCCTGGTCTTCCCTACTGCCTCTGATCTGGCGGACTCACTAAGCACACATGCTTTATTTGTAAATTATGTTGGAATGTGCCCCTGGCTGAAAAACAACAAAATGGTGAAGTCTGGTTTGCATAATATAATGAATTTAAAATTATTTATACTTTTGATACTTAGGTATATTTTAACATTTACTTTTGATACTTAAGTAAATGTAAAACCAAATACTTTAACTCAAGTACTATTTTACTGGGGGATGTTCACTTTTACTTGAGTCATTTTCTATTAAGGTATCTTTACTTTTACTCAAGTATGCCCTTTGGGTACTTTTTCCACCACTGGGGAAAAATGCCTAGATAGCTTGTTGGAAGTCTGCCATATTTTTAGGTCTAAAAGCTTTAACTTTGGGAAATGCTTACTATTCCTCAAACTGACACAATTAGAATTTGCTATCAAGCAGAAAGCACTGGAATTTTGACTCAATGTAAAAATGACCTGATCAGTCTTGTAAATGACTGTAATAGAATCTCATAAATCTGATTGTAATTTCCTTGAGGTGAGGAAACTCACTACATAGTGTGTAATAGCTTTATATTTTGATGGGGTTATTTTTCTAGCTAGAATGTCCTGTACAGTACAGAGGTGCTGTATTTAAAAAAAGGGATTGAAGAACTCATCTCTGCAGAAGTTTGAGAGCTGAACTTGCTCACAGGAACCAGGAAAGAAAAAACAATCACTCGGAACACAACTCAGAGCACTTATGTTGCGCCATCCTGTAAAGTTGATGACTTGTATTAACCTAAGATTAGAAAAGAACCTATAACTCCTCAGCCTTCACACTTTTCCTCCCTCTCTCTCCTGCTCACTCGCTCTCCCTTATTTCTTTCTTTTTTTCACTTTCTTTTCCCTTCCCCTGTTGTACCATACAGCCTGTTCGGTCTGTCATCTACAGTACTTGGCCTTATGTCTCCAAGGGCTCCCTGAGTTTAATACACCACCTCTTACATTAGTGTGCATTAACCCCACCACACACACACACACACACCTAACACACACTTTCACATACACAGACCACACACTCTTTCTCTCTCACTCAAACACACACACACACACCTGTCAAATTGCCTTCCCAAAATGACATGTTCCAAATAAACATCTAATGGAAGTTCAAATGAGAACATCACACATTTTAGATGTTGGATTATACCCATATGTCTTACAAAGACTTATGACTCTGAGTAGCATTAGCACGATATGCCTACTGTTTACACCTTACAGGTGATGTGGATATGTGCCAAGGCCGGCAGTTCAGATGTGATTATGAGAGGGTGATGTTTTTCTCAGATCAACCTTTCCACAGAAAGGTCACGATCCCTCCCACACAGCCTCAGACATTCCTCCATTCCATTATCTTCCTCTTCATCTCTCATAGACGCCCTTCACAACCACTGCTCCTCTGTCTCCCTGCAGGGCAAACAAATGTGTTTTAAATGTCTTGTTTGCCTTCTAGGTGGATGATTGACTGTACAGGAAGTGAATGCTAGACGCACCAGTCACTGACCTCACACTGTCAACAGCAGAAGAGCAGATGGATGTAGTTATCTGGCCATCGTTAAGTTGACAGGACCATCCTGGATTGTGTACCACAGTGGAATTACCATACTACTGGTCAGCAGACGAGTAATGGACATGCACAAGGATTCCTCATCTATGGATTTCAACGGAGTGATTTTTGTCTGACCAAAACATTTTCTATAGAAGGCCAAGGCTTTCCCTACAAAATATAAGGAGCTAATATTCTGGTCACATTTTTACTGAGATGTTATTGTTTTCCAACGGCTTGAAGTGGAGCCTGTAATTGTGATGAAGACACACCCTGTTTCTGTTCATCAGAGGAACCCAGTGTTCATCCTGTTATAGCCAAGAAATCTCCAGGGGAGGAATTCTTATCAGACATCCCTTGGAAATCTGAATTTTCAATAAGGGGCTTCTCTGTTTTTCGCTTCCCTGAAAATTTCATTTTTGTCTACCACTACACCATGTATCTATCGATGCAGAAGAACTTCAGGACATTTACTGTGTTAGCCTTTATTGCAACTTTCACCATGTTCCTCTTCAGTTTCACTTTGAGAGATCCCTCTCTGTACTTCTTCAAATATGCCATACGCAAGTCGGACAGCTTCTTCTCTAATGGCCAGTGTGGCTGTCGAGAGTGTATGACAGAGCTGGAGGACGACCCCTGGTTCACTGAGCGGTTCAACCTGTCAGTCCCCCCTCTGATGTCTAGGAGGAACAGCCTGCTGACTATTGACACATACCACTGGTGGCAGGTGAGATGTTACTACTACAAGGGTTAGGATTGAGCTTGTGCTAGGGTTAGGGTTGAACTGGGTTGTGGACTTGAAGCTAGGGTTAGGTTTGAACTGGGTTGTGGACTTGAAGCTAGGGTTAGGGTTGTACTGGGATGTGGACATGAATCAAGGGTTAGGTTTAGGGTTGAGGCAAGGGTTAGTTGAACCGGGATATGGACATAAAGCAGGGGTTAGAGTTTGGGATAGTCCACCCTCTGATGACCTGGAGGGACAGTCTGCTGACTGACATGTACAGGTGATGGCAGATGAAATGTTCTGAGACTTACAGGTGAATAATCAGAGGTGAGTTTGGTTCAGTCACATCAGGCAACCCATCCTAATGATAATCAGGACAAGGAAGAAAACAATGTGTCCATGACTACGTTATTAATGATATGTACGTACCAACGCAATTAACTTTGTTTTCTTAACAATGCCATCTCCTAGTCAGCTATGCTTTACTATGAGGTGGCTAAGATTGCACCAGAAAGAACTGAATGAATACCATTCAACACTGCTAGAAAAGTTTAGATTCAATAAACAGAGGGAAAAAAACTTCCACTCCCTGTTGCTCAGTCTTTCAGAGACATTCTATTTTTGAACCTAATCTGTCACCATATTGACAGTTATAGGTTAGTTGAAATTAATTTGCTTAGGCATTAAATATGTAAATATTTTTTTTATTGTGGCATTGCCCCAGATTCAAACCTATGATCTTCTGCTGTCTATCCATTGAATGAATCCACTGCTCCACCAAAGCTGGTCATTTTAGTCTATTCAAACAGACTCTATTTCAAAGGAAACAAGCACACATTAAGATCCAATTAGTGGGCATGACCAACATAACTGAACATACTTTAAGGGATACCTCGGGATTTTGGCAATGAAGCCCTTTACCTACTTCCCCAGAGTCAGATGAAGCCCTTTACCTACTTCCCCAGAGTCAGATGAAGCCCTTTACCTACTTCCCCAGAGTCAGATGAAGCCCTTTACCTACTTCCCCAGAGTCAGATGAAGCCCTTTACCTACTTCCCCAGAGTCAGATGAAGTCCTTTACCTACTTCCCCAGAGTCAGATGAAGCCCTTTACCTACTTCCCCAGAGTCAGATGAAGCCCTTTACCTACTTCCCCAGAGTCAGATGAAGCCCTTTACCTACTTCCCCAGAGTCAGATGAAGCAGTGGATACCGTTTGTATGTGTCTGCGTCCAGTAGGGCAACATGTAGCCAAGCGGTTAAGAGTGTTGGGCCAAATCCCAGAGCCAACTAGGTGAAAAATCTGATGTGCTATTGAGCAAGGCACTTAACCCTAATTGCTCTTGTAAGTTGCTCTGGATAAGAGCAATATATAGAGGTAGTTTTGAGAGCAAGTACTAACTAGTGTTGGCTCAATGACTGGAAGTCTATGGGTATCTGCTAGCAGATTACCAGTCATTGCGCTAACGCTAGTTAGCAATTGTGCTAGTTAGCAACTTCCTTCAAAATGCATGCAGATGTAAAAATGGTATCCATGAGTTCATCTGACTGGGCAAGTAGATACAGGGCCTCATTACCAAAATCCCAAAGTATCCATTTAATAGGATTGTTTTTTGATGCTGAGAACAGAATGTACATGTTTTGAAATAACATTCTTAGAACATTCTTTGAAATAATGTATTGTGGTTTTTATGGAGTTTTCTTGAACATGACATTAAATAGAATGACGAGGAAACCTGCAGAAAACATTATGCTGAAATACTGGAATTCCCACAGAAAAAGGCTGTTTCTTAACGTTTTCAGATCATTCTGAGAACATGGGTTTAAATAAAACCATGAGGAAACATTACGGGAAGGTTGTATGCAAAATAACCATAGGACAACCATGCTCTCACCAAGCGCTAAGAAACATATGGTTCTCCGAACATTGTGGTAGCTGGGCTGTCTATGCTGTGTGTCTACCTCTTCTGGCTCTGCTCTGTCCAGAGTGGTTGAAGACACAGCTAAAGGATTGACAGTTTCCGTCTCTGTCCAGCGGTTGCAGGGACAGAAGGACCCGGCCAACTTCAGAGAGGTGGTGGAGAAGTTGTTCCAGGTCATCCCTGATGATGACGACCTCTACAAGGACGCTGGGCCTGAGCGCTGTAGGACCTGTGCTGTGGTGGGGAATTCTGGGAACCTCAAGGGCTCCCACTACGGACCCCTCATCGACTCCAGTGATGTCATCATCAGGTGACTGAGCAAGCTTGTTTTTTGTTTGTCACACCTCAGAGTATTATATTAGGAATGGAGCTGCAAAGCCAGATAAGATTTTGTTCTGTATAGCATTCATGTCTGACCAAGATCTAGGTTTTGATGTTATTTGCAAGTGCAACCATTGTAGTCCAGTTTCTTGATTCCCACCCCCACCTTTGATAAGATTACACCTGAGCCAGTATACAAACGCTATACAAAGCGTTTTATAGACTACAATGATCATGACAATACCACATGAAAGTACAAGTTTGTTCCATTGAGGTGTTTGTATAGGCTATGAATATCATCTCCCTTGTTGAATTATATTGTGATCTGATCGTGGTATGAGGTACATGTAGTTGTCGACGCCCCATTTGGTTTGATGTCATCAATATCACCCTAGCATAGACAGTTCCTCACATCGTGTCACACCTGTCAGCTGCCCTACCTGTTGTTCCCATGTCAGTTTGACTCATAGAATTTGTTAGTCAAAGCCCAAAAGCTGTTTTAGCATGATGTGCAGCACCATTGAGGGCTTTTGCTATTTTGTAGTAGTCAACTGGGACTTGATATGGGTTGGATGGCAGAATTCCATCCAGGTCAGCAGAAGGGGTCAGCTAATGAAATGTACTCCTGAGAAAACGTTCCTTTAAAACCTTTTATTGCAGTGGGCTAAATTAGGACCACAGTGACTTTTGGTAGTCTTTAACAAATCTATTTTTAAACAAAAGTATATACCTCACACACATCGTTATGAGCTTATAAAAGACACCTGTACCATTTCAGATATAGTTTAAATTTGAAATGTACAAATATGACACTTTATATACATCACAGAAGACTGAAATATAACAAAACTGTTTGACATAGAAACACCGGATTTTCTGAAATCTTTATTAATTAACATTCTACACATGAGGCCAAAGAGTGCGCTTTTGGTCATTGACTACAGGAAAGTCTACCTGCAGGTGGCAGTGAATAGCCCTTGGTTTTATACGTGGTGAGACTAGACACACTCCAGCACATATGTGGGGGTATGAACCTTTTCAGTTTATTTACCAACTTCCAACCATTCCCTCCAAGATTTCGCTGGGATTTTTTGTGATATTTGCAGGAAAAAATTATTGGTTTTGCAGCGGCAATTCTGCAATTTTGCATAGCAATATGCAACGATTTTGGCAAACTTGTTGCGGAAATGCGCTGATGAGGGGAAAAGGTTTGTTTACGTGTGGCTTGATGGAACCACATTATGTGATAAATGTGCAATGATTGGTCAATTACGAGCCCTCTTTGTATTACAGTGATGGGTCAGTTTTATGCAATGACTGTTTTTTGCTGAAATAGTGCAGTGAATGGTAAAATTAGCAGGGAATTGTTGATTTTGCTAAACATTTTGATTACACGGTATCCTGGGGGGACTGGCCAATACACTCGAATACAATTGGGTTTGTTCGAGCAGTAAGGTTAACGAAGCCGACTAGACGAAAGTTGACGGGTTAAAGTCGGGGGAGGTGCATCTGCGACAGCCGAAAGTTAGACACTGGGGTGGTTAACAGCAAGGCTCAGTTCAACTTGGCAGTGTCAACATAGCTGCTATCGTTTATAAAAGTTGTACTTTCTAAAAGTCAAATGTTCCTCTACCCCCATATCAAACACTCAAACAAAACATAACATGTATAGGCTACAATTAATTGGTCTCATCACTTTCATTTGTATCCCATGTAGAATCGCGGCAAAGTTGGTTCCTGTTTCAGTCACTTTTGGTCACGTTCGTGTGGGTTAACCAAAAACACCCTAATAATTGGTTGACAAATGGTGCATCCCACAATTCAGGTAATGGCTGCATGGTGCAGTTGGTGAGAAGCGACTTGAAAGCGACTTATTTATTAACTGCATGACCTTTGATCACATGGTTTTTGTAAAGTTCATACAGTCAACATGTAAGTCCAGCTTTAGATTTGATTTCTGCACTGTTTTTCAATGCGGAACCAGACCAACCATCAATGTGTAAATGAGGAGGAAAGTCCTTGGCTGAAATGGATTATACTGCTCATCCCACACTCACTTAACACACAAACACACAGAGAAGGAGAGATCCTCTCTGCAGAACTAACTAGATTAATTGACCAGGCAGAATCACAGCTATCCCCTCAATGCACTCACTGTTACTGGGACACATACTGTATGATCATGTGGAGATGCAGGAATGCCACAGACTGCCACATGATTCATCACCATGTTCACATTCCAAATGAAATACTTTTTAATTTAGCTACAAATTCAAGTTTTTTTAGCCTCCAGGCATCCCACCCTCAAAACAGCTATGTTGATTAGTATGTGGAAGTAGTATCACCTATATGTTATATTGCAGAAGATACTACCTTAACCCTAACCCTGCTCCTGCAGAATGAACATGGCTCCTACCTCTGGCTTTGAGGAGGATGTTGGGAGCCGGACTACGCTTCACGTCATGTACCCAGAGAGCGCCATAGATCTGGACAACACCACCAGTCTTCTGCTCATCCCCTTCAAGACTCTGGACCTGCAGTGGATCACCAGTGCCTTGACCACCGGCTCCATCAACAAGTGAGTGATCAATAACCATGTGCTACACGTTCACATAAAATATGTAAGTGCACCTTAGCAAATCTTCAATAGAAACTGTAGTTGACGCCTGTGGAATTGTCTGCAAAGATTAAAGTATAAACAACTTTCTCATCTTTCTGTTGTGACTTTCTGTTGTGATGTGACTATCATTAATCTGATGACTGTTATTTATTTTATCAACTGTTTTTAATTGTTACTCGACTAAATTAACCGTGAAAAGTTGTTTAACGAATTAAACTCTAAAGATATAGATATCTCTTACATCAATAACAGTCAATTATTAATCATTACCTAATATCAGTCTCATTCTGAACGTCACATACTCTTTGCTATCTGCAACAACCCTAACTTTATTGATGAATCAGCAATACACAAATTGGCTTAATTATTTATTTACTAATTAAATAATTAAACAGAATACATATATACACACGGTATAGATTATTGATTAGACGTAATACAATGAAAACAGGTCCCTAGTGGACGAACAAAAGCATCACTGCTTGGTTATAAAAGGGAGGGGTCAATGGAAAGAAAGGTAAAGGGAGAGACAGAGATTCAACTTATCATTGTTACGTTTGGAACGGCTCGATGGAGTGGCTCGATGTAAGGCTCTGGTTGTCCACCCGTGGACACAATGTCCTTAGTTGTAGAACTGCTCTGGTAGTGAAGTGTTTGTTAGAATATATATTTCAGATGTACCAACGGTTGTCTGAGAGGGATTCTTCCTTCCCACCTCGTGTCTTTTAGTCAAAGTTCTAGGACCACTTTTGCATGCACAGCCGCAGACTGTGAATGTTTTGGTCTTTTTCATCTTCACTCTTGTTGAGGTTGAGAGCTTCAGAGTTTCTAACCATTTCAACATGTAGACCACGGTCTCACGTCTTCTGGTTTCGTAGTGGTCTCAATGATTGAATATTCAGGGTTCAGCTCCCGTACACTACACGCCAGTAGTAACCCGACAATGTACTGGTCTCACCATTTTCAGCCGTGTAACCACCGCTCCACTCTTTCTGGTGTTGTAGTTTTAACCATTCGTGACGTCCAGCTTACACCGTCCGTCTGCTTGGTCTAATGTAAATTTTGCTACCAAGGCTTTTATGATCGGGTAAAAAGGGGACATTCCATCGCGCCGACACAATGTCTGTGCTCACTTGTGCATGGTTACTGACTGGGCACAAGTTTATATGAAAAACAATTTTCCAATGTTTAGAAGGCTAAAATCACATTGCTATCTTCACAAAAGTATTCTCATATTTAATTACATTTACATTTAAGTCATTTAGCAGACGCTCTTTAGATGTAAAGTTGATACATAGAATACCTACACTTTCAGAGTTAGTTACTTTGTTATACCATCCTTAATGACATCACAAAATAACAAACAATATGACATGATTATTCTTTAGATCCCCATCGACTATTCTTAGCATTTAGATGTTAGGAATAATGTTCCCCTTTTATTGATGTAAAAGTTTTGGCGGCGAAGAGACTGGAACAAAGAGGTGTGTCTTCCCATACTAGAGAACCAGAGGGAGAGTTTCTGCAAACTATTTAGGTCCTGCTTTTAAGTCATAAAACCGGCCCAACTCCCCCCACTCCTCTCCTGTATCTTTACTGGCACCTTGAGTATCAGGCATTTCGGGCAAATGCCAGATGGGTTGGTCCATTTTTAGCCAAGTTGGCCTGTCTAACTTGGATTTTCTGCGCAACATTATCACTATCTTGCTAATAATGGGGGCCTCAGGGAAGAACTGGGCCAGTGTGGGGGCCTCAAGGGGAAAGAATGGGCCGGTGTGTTAGAAATGCCAGGGCTAATTTCTGGTCCCAGACCAGTCCTGAGTATCTGGGTAGCTTAATAATGTTGTGGGTAAGGCCTCCCGAGTGGCACAGCGGTCTAAGGCAGTGCTTGAGGTGTCACTACAGATTCGGGTTCAATCCCGGGCTGTGTCGCAGCCGGCCGAGACCGGGAAACCCATGAGGCGACGCACAATTGGCCCAGCGTTGTCCGGGTTAGGGGATGGTTTGGCCGGCCATGATGTCCTTGTCCCATCACGCTCTAGCGGCTCCTATGGCGGGCCAGGTGCATGCCCGCTGACATGGTTGCCAGTTGTATGGTGTTTCCTCTGACACATTGGTGCGGCTGGCTACCGGGTTAAGTGAGCAGTATGTCAAGAAACAGTATGGCTTGGCAGGGTCGTATTTCGGAGGACGCATGGCTCTCGACCTTCGCCTCTCTCAAGTCCATACGGGAGTTGCAGCGACGCGACAAGACTGTAACTACCAATTTGGATATCACGGAATTGGGGTATACATACTGTACATACATACAGGTTTTTGGCTGCCATATGAGTTCTGTTATACTCACAGACATCATTCAAACAGTTTTCTATCCAAATCTACTAATAATATGGATACCTTAGCTTCTGGGCGTGAGTAGCAGGCAGTTTACTCTGGGCACCTTATTCATCCAAGCTACTCAATACTGCCCCCAGCCATAAGAAGTTAAGGACAACAAAGTCAAGGTATTAGCGTAGCCATCACAAAGCCTTGATCTCAATCCTATAGAAAATGTGTGGTCAGAACTGAAAAAGCGTGTGCGAGCAAGGAGGCCTACAAACCTGACTCAGTTACACCAGCTCTGTCAGGAGGAATGGGCCAAAATTCACCCAACTTATTGTGGGAAGCTTGTGGAAGGCTAGCCAAAACGTTTGACCCAAGGTAAACGATTTAAAGGCAATGCTACCAAATACTAATTGAGTGTATGTAAACTTCTGACCCACTGGGAATGTGATGAAATAAATAAAAGCTGAAATAAATCATTCTCTACTATTATTCTGACATTTCACATTCTTAAAATAAAGTGGTGATCCTAACTGACCTAAAACAGGGAATTTTAACTAGGATTAAATGTCAGGAATTGTGAAACTGAGTTTAAATGTATTTGGCTAAGGTGTATGTAAACTTCCGACTTCAACTGTACATACATACAGTTGAAGTAGGTGAACGGCTGATCTCTGCATGTCTGGTTCCCACTGTGAAGCAAGGAGGAGGAGGTAAGATTGTGTGGGGGTGCTTTGCTGGTGACACTGTCTGATTTTATTTAGAATTCAAGGCACATTGCAATTGCATGGCTACCAGAGCATTCTGCAGCGATACGCCAACCCAATCATTTGTTTTTCAACAAGACAATGACCCAGAACACCTTCAGGCTGTGTAAGGGCTATTTGACCAAGGAGAGTGATGGAGTGCTGCATCAGATGACCTTACCTCCACAATCCCTCAACCAAATTGAGATGGTTTGGAATGAGTTGGACCGCAGAGTGAAGGAAAAGCAGCAAACAAGTGCTCAGCATATGTGGGAACTCCTTCAAGACTGTTGGAAAAGCATTCCAGGTGAAGCTGGTTGAGAGAATAGCGAACGCTGTCGTCAAGGCAAAGGGGGGCTATTTGAAGATTCTCAAATACATTTGGATTTGTTTAACCCTTTCTTGGTTACTACATGATTCCTTGTGTTCTTTCATAGCTTTGATGTCTTCACTATTATTTTACAATGTAGAAAATAGTACAAATAAAAACCCTTGAATGAGTAGGTGTCCAAACTTTTGACTGGGACTGTATAATATGTTATGGGTCTGATGGTCAAGAAGTCTTAGAGCTCAAGTTATAACACAGTGCAGCATGAATCTTGATGAAGGCAGCATAGCTGTCAACTTTGGTATCGACACTGAACAAAAATATAAACTCAACATGTAAAGTGTTGGTCCCATGTTTCATGATAGATTAGGGCCTAATGAATTTATTCAATTGACTTTGAAGTTGTTGCGTTTTTATATTTTTGATCAGTATATTACATTTTATTTAATTGGGTCTACACTGTGCAGCTTTTCTTTTCATACAGCCTAGCCTACCTGCGGTGCAAATCAAATCATTCCCAAATCAACGTTGGTTATTTGACCTCACACCCAGCACATCTTAAGAGTGTGGTTTTAAATCATAATAGCGTATGACCTTATGCATGACCCTTGACCTTGATGGGAAACAAGCCTCTGCCGTTTGCATCTGGATCTGGTCATCTTCATCGTTAGGACTGTCACTGTGATCATCTGTAAAAACATAAATAATGTGACAAACTGTTACTGTACCAACACAAACAGTTAAACCAAGTATCAAAACAGTAACCAAAACAGTATCAGTGTCACAAATTCACTATGAACTGTAACATTTTCTAACCTGAAATTGGGTTTCTTTTCCAGACATGACAACCTTTTTACTGAACATATTACTGGTATAGGCTACTAGTTTGTCATGAGGAGCTCATATTCAGTAGTCTGTTAGCCAATGCCGATAGCCGGGCCACCACAAAGTTGGTGTTTCTGTCAGAAATAAGGTGAACTTGATCAAAGATTGTGGTTTATACTGACAGTACCAAAGATACTTTGGTCTCCCCTTTTACACTGCATTACCAAAAGTATGTGGATACCTGCTAGTCGAACATCTCATTGCTAAATCATGGGCTTTAATATGGAGTTGGTCAACCCCCCCCCCCCCCTTGCTGATATAACAGCCTCCACTCTTCTGGGAAGGCTTTCCACTAGATGTTGGAACATTGCTACGGGGACTTGCTTCCATTCAGCCACAAGAGCATTAGTGAGGTCGGGCACTGATGTTGGGTGATTAGGCCTGGCTCGCAGTCGATGTTTCAATTAATCCAAAAGGTGTTCAATGGGGTTGAGGTCAGGGCTCTGTGCAGGCCAGTAAAGTTCTTCCAAACTGATCTCGACAAACCATTTCTGTATGGACCTCACTTTGTGCACGGGGGCATTGTCATACCGAAAGAGGAAAGGTCTTCCGTAACTTTTGCCACAAAGTTGGAAGCACAGAATTGTCTAGAATGTTATTGTATGCTGTAATATTACGATTTCCCTTCACTGGAACTAAGGGGCCCAAACCATGAAAACAGCTACAGACCATTATTCCTCCTCCACCACCACAACTTTACAGTTGGCACTTTGCATTGGGGCAGGTAGTGTTCTCCTGGCAACCGCCAAACTTGGATTCGTCCGTTCGAACTGCCATATGGTGAAGCATGATTCATCACTCCAGAGAACGTTTCCACTGCTCCAGAGTCCAATGGCGGCGAGCTTTACACCACTCCAGCCGACGTTTGGCATTGCGCATAGTGCTTGTGTGGCTGCTCGGCCATAGAAACTAATTTCATGAAGCTCCCAACGAGCAGTTCTTGTGCTGATGTTGCTTCCAGAGGTAGTTCGGAACTCTAATGAGTGTTGCAACCGAGGACGGACGATTTTTACGCACTTCAGCACTCAGTGGCACCGTTCTGAGCTTGTGTGGCTGAACTGACTTAGTGGCATCCTATGACCGTGCCACATTGAAAGCCACTGAGCTCTTCAATAGGGCTATTCTACTGCCGATGTTTGTGTATGGAGATTGCATGGCTGTGTCTTTAATTTTATACACCTGTCAGCAATTGGTGTGACTGAAATAGCCAAATCCACTCATTTGAAAGGGTGTCCACCTACTTTTGTATATATAGTGTATCTGTGATAATACTTTGATAGTACTTATATTATGCATTTTGCTTCCCGCAGAACATACTTTCCTGTCCGGTCCAGGATTAAGGCAAACAAGAACAGGGTGAGTGAACCTTTGGGTCTGTCTGTAATGGCACCCTATAGTGGAGCATTACTTTTGACCAAAGCCCTATGTATGGGTCAATCTGCTTTAATTTACCTTACCTGGAGACAAAATAATGCAGATTTTGAAGAGTGATTGGTTGGTTGAACATTCAAATGTAATGATTTTAACTTCTCACATGGTCAAAGTTTTTTGTTTTGTTTTGCAGGTGCTGATATACAGCCCAACCTTCTTTAAATATGTCTATGACACATGGCTGGAGCGTCATGGCCGGTATCCCTCCACTGGCTTCCTCAGCCTATTGTTCGCCGTGCATATCTGCGATAAGGT
Source organism: Salvelinus alpinus (assembly GCF_045679555.1). Taxonomy (NCBI): domain Eukaryota; kingdom Metazoa; phylum Chordata; class Actinopteri; order Salmoniformes; family Salmonidae; genus Salvelinus; species Salvelinus alpinus. Next base: position 33,021,978 of record NC_092114.1, read on the forward strand.
GAGTCCACCCACCTTCACTTCCATTTGTCTGTCTGCCAAAGTTCTATACACCATGAGCGTGACTGCAAAGCATGAGCTGGGTTCGCGTTGAGTTTGTGCTGAGATCTTAGCGTTTAAAGCCGTAAAAAGGGGGGGGGGGGGGGGCACACTGATGTCCAAATCCAGGGTGGATGAGTATCTCTGCATAATGTTGTATTGTATCATTTAGGTGAATATGTACGGGTTCGGAGCGGACCGGTATGGGAACTGGCACCACTACTGGCAAAAGAATTACCACGGAGGCGAATTCCGCAAAACTGGGGTGCATGATGCGGACCATGAGCACAACGTCACCATGCTTCTGGCTGACAAACACAAGATCAATATTTTCAAAGGCTTCTGATATCTGGAGATGTCATTGGCCTGAGACCATCAATTCTCATCAGCCTAAATCCTGTCGACTCAGGGATTACCCACTGGGGATAAACTGGTTGAAATAACATTGTTTCAACGGAATTTGTCTATGTATCATGATGTGGAATGCATGTGTAAAATGTATTGGATTTTCAAAAAGTAATCAATGTAAACGATTGTTTTGAGGGTGAAATTTCAACCAGGACTATGTCATGGTAACCTATTTTTAAGACACAACTTATATAAAATGTTACATTTGTATCTTTTTGTAACACTGTCAGATCTTTAATGTTATATTGCACTAAGCTGACATATGGAATTGTTTTAGATGGTCATACTATGAATCCCTTAGCTATTTGATTTAGAATTTTAGAACTCCTTTAGTTATAACAACATTTGATCATTTGATAAATTATTGATTTTGGCCTTTACTACTAAAGCACATTGATAAATGGCAAAAAGTAACAAAATAAATCATAAGAAACAAGGTTTTGAAGTGTCTGTCATTAACCTGGGATATATAAGAATGTATATATTAATTTTTTGTGTGTATATATTTATTTGTAAGAAAGAGTGCACGTTCAAGATCGCAGGTCTTCACAATTTCTACAATAAACAGATTTGATCACCTGCACCATGTCATTTTAATGTCATGTATTCTCAACTGCAATCTGTCGTTTGGTTGTGCTATTAGATGAAGCACAGTGATAACACATTAAGTTATTGTATAAATAACATATTTGACATTGTATTCCCATTTGAACTTTGTTGTGCTTTTAAATGGTCTTAACTGCGGTGATACACATGTACAGTGCCTTCAGAAACTTTTCACCCTTGACTTTTTCCACATTTTGTTGCTACAGCCTGAATTTAAATAACATTGGATAACATTTAGATGTACCACTGATCTACACACAATGTCACATGTCAAAGTGGAATTGTTATTTTTTTTTTTAAGTAAACTAATTTATAAAAATGAAAAGCTGATTCACTCCTTTATCGCATGCCTAAATAAGTTCAGGAGTAAATATGTGCTTAGCAAGTCCAGTAAGTTGCATGAACTCGCTCTGTGTGCAATAATGGTGTTAATCAATTTCTGAATGACTAAGTCCTCTCTGTACCCCACACATACAATTATCTGTAAGGTCCCTCAGTCAAGCAGTGAATTTCAAGCACCGATTCAACGACAAAGACCAGGGAGGTTTTCCAATGCCTTGCGAAGAAGGGCACCTATTGGTAGATGGCTTAAAAAAGCAGATATTGAATATTCCTTTGAGCATAGTGAACTTATTAATTACACTTTGGGATGGTGTATCAATACACCCAGTCGCTACAAAGATACAGTTGTCCTTCCTAACTCAGTTGACAGAGAGGAAGGAAACCGCTCAAGGATTTCACCATGAGGCCAATGGTGATTTTTAAACCAGTTGCAGCGTTAAATGGCTGTGATTGGAGAAAACTGAGGATGGATCAGCAACATTGTAGTTACTCCACAATTCTAAACTAAATGACAAAGTGAAAAGAAGGAAGCCTGTAGAGAATACAAAAATTCCAAAACATGCATCCTGTTTGCAATAAGGCGATAAAGTACAATTTTGAAAAATATGGCAAAGAAATGTCCTTAATACAAAGCATTATGTTTGGGCAAATCCAACACAACACATCACCGAGTACAACTCTTCATATTTTCAAGCGTGGTGGTGGCTGCATCATGTTATGGGTACGCTTGTCATCGGCAAGGACTAGGGAGTTTTTTAGAACAAAAAGAAAAGGAATAGAGCTAAGCACAGGCAAAGTCCTAGAGGAAAACCTGGTTCAGTCTGCATTCCAACAGACACTGGGAGACAAATCAACCTAAAATGCAAGGCCAAATATTGTACAATCCAGGTTTGCAAAGATCTTGGAGACTCTGCTGTAATCGTTGCCAAAGTTGATTCTAACATGTATTGACTCAGGGGATTGAATACTTATCTAAATATATGCCTGTTTTATTTCCCATAAATGTATTTATTGTGTAGATCGTTGACCAAAAGAAATGACAAATCATTTTTAATCCCACTTTGTAACAAAACGTGGAAATAGTCAAGGGGTGTGAATACTTTCTGAAGGTACTGTAGGTGACCAGTCAACCAAAAACTAGACGTTGTTTTTCCGTTGGAATTTGGTTGTGCTTTTAGACAGTTGAAAGCATGTCAATGTTATTTTGTAATTAAGTGCCTTATCCATGATATTCATATTACTAGTTAAAGCAGGTCCAAAGTGCCTTTGTTATTCTTGTGAGGGATCAGTGCAATATTCTTTGATAAATGATTCAACATGTACAGTATTACAATTCTGGAGCTGCTGCTCATGACAGCTCTGCAATTACTCATGACCAAATACAGTATTATTATTTATTACAGGCTTTTCAGATGTTAGGGGCTTCTCAAATACATCTCTACTAGTTGGACTCTGATAAAGAGAGATGTATCAGACCTTTAACGATGATCGGAAACTGTAGTGACCTAGAACCAGTGGTGTAAATACTCAAGTAAAAATACTTTAAAGTACTACTTAAGTAGTTTTTTGGGGGGTATCTGTACATTACTATTTATATTTTTGACAACATTAATTTTACTTCATTACATTCCTAAAGAAAATAATGTACTTTTTACTCCATGCAATTTCCATGACACCTAAAATTAATAGTTACATTTTGAATGCTTAGCAGGACAGGAAAATGGTTAAATTCCCGCATTTATCAAGAGTAGATCCCTACTGCCTCTGATCTGGCGGACTCACTAAATAATGTCTGAGTGTTGGAGTGTGACCCTGGCTATCTGTAAATTTAAAAAACAAGAAAATAGTGCTGTCTGGTTTGCTTAATATAAGGAATTTGAAAATACTTATACTTTTACTTTTGATATTTAAGTATATTTAAAACCAAATACTTTTAGACTTTTACTCAAGTAGTATTTTACTGAGTGACTTTCACTTTTGTCATTATCTATTAAGGTATCTTAACTTTTACTCAAATATGACATATGGGTACTTTTTCCACCACTGCCTAGCATTGAGGGGAATATTTGTTTGAAGTTGATGAAATGTGATATCATTGAAGGCAGTAAGATTCAGAACCACTCACCCTTTACTTTTACATGGGGTGCTTGAATCTTATGTTATTGCACTCATTCATGCATTTTAAATATATTTTACACTCTTGCTTGCATATTTCAATATTTTCACATTTTAGATGACAAAAAAAATCTCACAGGAAAAATGACATGGTAAGATAACTGATATTCCTGCCTTATTGTATTTAAAGTATCATAAGATAAGCTGAAGGATGCCTCTGTGATTGATTTATCTTTGGGACATTAGGACTTTAGTTATGTGCCTTGAGGCAACTCTGCCAGTCAATGGGTATTTTCATTGCTCCAAAGTCTTATCCCTCCCCCCATACATTTTTTAGCCATGGGGAAGATCTCTATTGCATACTCCTCACATCCTCATCTCCTTCTCAAAATCCATTGGATAAGAAAGCAGAGGTCCCGCCCCTCTGACCTTCTCCTCCAATGCGTTTTTAGAAGGAGACGAGGAGAGAGGACACAAGGCGTTTGGGATTGAGCTATTCCCATGTTTTACATGACAAGTTTTGAGACCCTGTAACATGTTTCATTTTAATAAATATTTGTTTAAAAAAGGAGACCAGTAACACCATGTATGAGTATTATTATTAATGGTCAATGAATTCAATATCAGTGATAATAACACGCTCCACGTTTAAAGAAAACACACACACACGACTGACTTTGGGAAACCCTGCATTAGAGGGCACTATCATCTAGTGCAGGGTTTCCCAAACTCGGTCCAGGGGCCCCCCTGGGTGCACATTTTTGTTTTTGCCCTAGAACTACACAGCTGATTCAAATCATCAAAGCGTGAATCAGTCTAGTGCTAGGGCAAAAACCAAAACGTGCACCCAGGGAGGGGGGAACCAAGTTCCGAGTTTGGGAAACCCTGACCTAATGGATAAACTGTCTTATTGCAAACAGGATGCATGTTTTGGAATATTTTTATTATGTACAAGCTTCATTTCACTCTGTCAGGTTAGTATTGTGGAGTAACTACAATGTTGTTGATCCATCCTCAGTTTTCTCCTATCACAGCCATTAAACTCTGTAACTGTTTTAAAGTCACCATTGGTCTCATGGTGAAATCCCTGAGTGGTTTCCTTCCTCTCCTTCAACTGAGTTAGGAAGGATGCCTGTATCTTTGTAGTGACTGGGTGTATTGATACGCCATCCAAAGTGTAATTAAAAACTTCACGATCTACTTTCTGAAGAATTTGTATGTCATTTTCCCATTAAGTTTTCGGGAGAAAGTCACTCTCGCCACGATCGCACAGGCCACACGCATGTTTCACGTTGTCAGACCTGCCACACTCATCTTTTGGACTTGTGACATTTATTTAGCCAAGCAATAGCAGCTATCTCTACATGCTGCAATAGCAGCTATCTCCACCTTTCCAGAAACAAGTCGCTCACCGTTGCCGCTTGTTATAGACCCCCCTCGACCCCCAGTTCTGCCCTGGACACCATATGTGAATTGATCGTCCCCCATCTATCTTCAGAGTTCGTACTGTTAGGTGACCTAAACTGGGACATGCTTAACACCCCGGCCGTCCTACAATCTAAGCTAGATGCCCTCAATCTCACACAAATCATCAAGGAACCTACCAGGTACAACCCTAAATCCGTAACCATGGGCACCCTCTTAGATATCATCCTTACCAACCTGCCCTCTAAATACACCTCTGCTGTCTTCAACCAGGATCACAGTGATCACTGCCTCATTGCCTACGTGCGTACTGGGTCCGCGGTCAAACGACCACCCCTCATCACTGTCATTTGCTCACAAAACACTTCAGCGAGCAGGCCTTTCTAATCGACCTGGCCCGGGTATCCTGGAAGGATATTGACCTCATTCCATCAGTAGAGGATGCCTGGTTACTCTTCAAAAGTGCTTTCCTCTCCATCTTAAATAAGCATGCACCATTAAAAAAATGTAGAACTAAGAACAGATATAGCCCTTGGCTCACCCCAGACTTGACTGTCTTTGACCAGCACAAAAACATCCTGTGGCATTCTGCATTAGCATCGAATAGCCCCCGCGATATGCAACTTTATAGGGAAGTCAGGAACCAATATACTCAGTCAGTTAGGAAAGCTAAGGCAACTTTTTCAAACAGAAATTTGCTTCCTGTAGCACTAATTCCAAAAGGTTTTGAGACACTGTATAATCCATGGAGAATAAGAGCACCTCCTCCCAGCTGCCCACTGCACTGAGGAAAGGAAACTGATAAATCTAAGATAATCGATATTTGTAGTGTTTGTTGTTCTTGCCTTCCTTCTCCAATCCGCTTGGTCCTGTTATGGTGGGTGTTTCTGTAACGGCTGTCGTAGTCGTTCTCCTCCTCAGACGAGGAGGAGCATGGATCGGACCAAGATGCGGATTGGTAAGTATTCATATTTTAATGGGAAAACAACAAACACTACAAAATACAACAACCAACAAACGTGACTAACCTGAAACAGTCCTGTGTGGCCCAAACACTGACACAGGAACAAACACCCACAAAACACAGGTGAAACCCAGGCTGCCTAAGTATGATTCTCAATCAGGGACAACGATTGACAGCTGTCTCTGATTGAGAATCATACCAGGCCGAACACAAAATCCCAACATAGAAAATCAAACCTAGACCAACCCACCCAACTCACGCCCTGACCAACTAAAACAAATACAAAACAAAGGAAAACAGGTCAGGAACGTGACAATTAGCCTATCAGAAGCTTCTAAAGCCATGACATCATTTTCTGGATTTTTCCAAGCTGTTTAAATGCACAGTCAACTTAGTGTATGTAAACTTCTGACTTATTGGAATTGTGATACAGTGAATTATAAGTGAAATAATCTGTCTGTAAACAATTGTTGGGAAAATGACTTGTGCCCTGCACAAAGTAGATGTCCTAACCGACTTGGCAAAACTATAGTTTGTTAACAAGAAATTTGTGGAGTGGTTGAAAAATTAGTTTTAATGACTCCAACCTAAGTGTATGTAAACTTCTGACTCCAACTGTAATAACATAATTTGTGGCTCCTGTATTGTTGGTAAAAATGCATAGTCACTGTCCCACACCAGTTTAGGTCTATGTCACTTGGAAATGATTAACCTATGTACCCTGTGGTTGCCTTGACTAGATTCTATATGGCTCCAGTCTGATCTTTGTTGGCTCAACTTAGTTTATTCACATAGATACCACTTAGTTCTGTTTCTTTATGTCTAATGCTTAACTCTGTGTTGGACCAATCCTGCACTTCCATAGTCTTTCCACCTTCATTCTGTTTACATATGTCTTATGTTTAACCTTATACTGCTTCTTCTTCCTACTTCCAACGGAAATAGTATGGGCACTGGAGAATTACCAGAGACTCTCCATCATGGGTCCTGGAAAATTACCGAAGAGCTGGATTTTTCACCCACACTAAGCATAGATGGTAACAGAGAGTAGCAGTGTTGTAAAAGAGAGGGTGGAGGGCAATGTAAATAGTCTGGGTAGCCATTTGATTAGATGTTCAGGAGTCTTATGGCTCGAGGGTAGAAGCTGTTTAGAAGCCTCTTGGACCTAGACTTGGCACTCCGGTACCTCTTGCCGTGCGGTAGCAGAGAGAACAGTCTATGACTAGGGTGGCTGGAGTCTTTGACAATTTTTAGGACCTTCCTCTGACACCGCCTGGTATAGAGGTTCTGGATAGGCCGTACGCACTACCCTCTGAAGTGCCTTGCGGTCGGATGCCGATCCGTTGCCATACCAGGCAGTGATGCAACCAGCCAGGATGTTCTCGAATGTGCAGCTATAGAACCTTTTGAGAATCTGAGGACCCATGCCAAATCTTTTCAGTCTCCAGAGGGGGAATAGGTTTTGTCGTGCCCTCTTCAAGACTGTCTTGGTGTGCTTGGACCATGTTAGGTTTTGGTGATGTGCACACCAAGGAACTTGAAGCTCTCAACCTGCTCCACTACAGCCCTGTCGATGAGAATGGGGGCGTGCTCGGTCCTCCTTTTCCTGTAGTCCACAATCATCTCCTTTGTTTTGATCACATTGAGAGGTTGTTGTCCTGGCACCACACGGCCAGGTCTCTGACCTCCTTCCTATAGGCTGTCTCGTCATTGTCTGTGATCAGGCCTACCACTGTTGTGTCATCGGCAAATTTAATGATGGTGTTGGAGTTGTGCCTGGCCGTGCAGTCGTGAGTGAACAGCGAGTACAGGAGGGGACTGCGCACGCATTCCTGAGGGGCCACTGTGATGAGGATCAGTGTGGCGGATGTGTTGTTAACTACCCTTACCACCTGGGGGCGGCCCGTCAGGAAGTCCAGGATCCAGTTGCAGAGGGAGGTGTTTAGTCCCAGGGTCCTTAGCTTATTGATGAGCTTTGAGGGCACTATAGTGTTGAACGCTGAGCAGTAGTCAATGAATAGCATTCTCACATAGGTGTTCCTTTTGTACAGGTGAGAAAGAGCAGTGTGGAGTGCAATAGTGATTGCATAATCTGTGGATCCGTTGGGGCGGTATGCAAATTGGAGTGGGTCTAGGGTTTCTGGGATGATGGTGTTGTAGTGAGCCATGACCAGCCTTTCAAAGCCCTTCATGGCTCCAGACGTGAGTGCTACGGGTCGGTAGTCATTTAGACAGGGACTATAGTGGTCTGCTTAAAGCATGTTGGTATTACAGACTCGGACAAGGAGAGGTTGAAAATGTCAGGGAAGATTCTTGCCAGTTGGTCAGTGCATGCTCGTAGTACCCGTCCTGGTAATCCGTCTGGCCCTGCGGCCTTGTGAATGTTGACCTGTTTAAAGGTCTTACTCACATCGGCTGCGGAGAGCGTGATCACACAGTCTTCCGGAACAGCTGGTGCTCTCATGCATGTTTCAGAGTTATTTGCCTCGAAGCGAGCATAGAAGTAGTTTAGTTCGTCTGGTAGGCTCGTTTCACTGGGCAGCTCTCGGCTGTGCTTCCCTTTGTAGTCTGTAATGGTTTGCAAGCCATGCCACATCTGACGAACGTCAGAGCCGGTGTAGTATGACCTGATCTTAGTCCTGTATTGACGGTTCATCGGAGGGCATAGCGGGATTTCTTGTAAGGTTCAGGGTTAGAGTCCAGCTCCTTGAAAGCGGCAGCTCTAGGCTTTAGCTCAGTGCGGATGCTGCCTGTAATCCATGGCTTCTGGTTGGGGTATGTACGTACGTAAGTTGAGTGAACTGTCAAATGTCTACTATTTTATAAGTAACTTTTCATCAAAAAAATTGAATAACATGGACTAGAGCTGCACATCCTATCTATCAGCTACATTTCTATGGCTCATGCTGACGCTTATATGGAGAACTCTGTAGTTATCTGTAACCCTGTGGTGCTGTTTGCATGTGTGACTATCTGACTGATAGATGCCACACCCTGTCAGGATGGATGAAAGAGAGAGCAGGAAGGAGGAGGGGGGACATTGTAGAAGGAAATATGTAAAATGAGAGGGCACACTGCAGCTATTGTTCCTAGTTTGTATCTCTTATCTTGAATGGACCGCTCAGGTGACATGCATGCAGATGTACACGGGTACTGACTAGGGTCATGTTCACTAGGCATAAAATAGAAGGAAACGGTCAGAAGGGGAGTGAAACTGGGAGGTACTATCAGAATTTGTCCAATAAGAAACATGTGTTTCGCTTTCCGTTGCACAACATTTTGATAATTTTTTGCTACTGTGTGCCCCAATGAACACAACCCAGAACATGTGCCTCAATATGTCTAAAAACAATATTATTTACATGGAAATAGCAGTTCTAGCATTCAGCCTACAGTAGCAGCCAATGTTTGGTATTCAATGTAGAATTACATTCCATGAGACTTTTTTTAAAACCATGCAGGGATTAACATTAATCTGTTTATCCACTTGTCCTTCAGACAAGGAAGTGCCAGAAAATGTTGTTGTGTTTGATGCAAGAAACCACTTTACAAAATAAAATGCATTATTATTCCCATACCATTATTATTTTTTACAAAGAATCAGACACAAATGTATGGTATCCTCTGCCTATTGGCTACTTATTAGCTTATTCAAGCCTGTCTCAAAATATAAGTAAAACTTTGAAAATATGGCAAAGAAATTGACTTTATGTCCTAAATACAAAGTGTTATGTTTGGGGCAAATCCAACAAAACATCACTAAGTACCACTTTTCATATTTTCAAGCATGGTGGTGGCTGCATCATGTTATGGGTATGCTTGTCATTGGCAAGGACTAGGGACTTTTTTAGCATAAAATGAAATGGAATAGTGCTAAGTACAGGAAAAATCCTAGAGGAAAACCTTTTTTCCAACTAGGAGATGAATTCAGCTTTCATCAGGACAATAACCTAAAACACAAGGCCAAACATGAACTGGAGTTGCTTACCAAGACAACATTGAATGTTCCTGAGTGGCCTAGTTACAGTTTAGACATCAATCGGCTTGAAAATCTATGGCAAAGCTTGAAATGGCTTTCTAGCAATGATCAACAACCAACTTGACAGAGCTTGAAGAACTTAAAGCTCTTAGAGACTTACCCAGAAAGACTCACAGCTGTAATCACTGCCAAAGATGATTCTAACATTTATTGAGGGGGTGTGAATACCTATGTAAATTATATGTTTCTGTAGTTCATTTTCAATAAATTAGCAACAATTTCTAAAAACAGGTTTTCACTTTGTCATTATGGGGTATTGTATGTAGAGATAAAAAAAAAAAAGTGTAAATCCATTTTGAAATCAGGCTGTCACACAACAAAATGTGGGATAAGTCAAGGGGCATGAATACTTTCTGAAGGCACTGTATGTTGTTAAAATCAGAACATCTACAAACATGGATTCTGTGTTCACGGTTTTATAAATTGAACTCATAACCTACTGCTAAGATCAAATTGACTTCAAGTGGTATTTGGCAATCAGGAGGATAACCTCAAATGCAGTGATGTGGCTATTAGGCTAGAGCAGGGGTCTCCAAGTTGATTGTGAAATACTAGTAGGGTTAGCACACAGATCTCCTATCAGGAGTTTCTCTAGACATCCAAGTTACTTCCCACAATGTTCCAATGTTGCCAAGGGTCGGATTTCCAAGACTAACCTTTGAGTAGCTCGCCAAACAATTCTGAATGTACATGCATTTTCCACGTGTTCCAACACAAACTGTCAAAAACAAATCTCACTATTATCAGACACGGCAAGCTCCCAGTATACTTACTATTCAATCAAAGCCACATTGACATTATCCCACCCCTGGTTAGCCACAATTGGCTTAAAAAGCCACACGTAAGACACTATCCAGTGGTGTAGTGGTGCCTGGAGAAGTGGGTATAGTCAAATTCTGCTAGAAATGTCCCAAACAACACGCCCAGCGAAAGAAAGGTGCCCTGTTTGAAAAAGTAGTTTTCCTATAGTTTTGTCAGGTTTTTCACTCTCAAAATGACACTGTTTTATAGAAACACAACAGAAATCGCATCCTCTAAGTCCACAACAATGCTTAAACCACATCAGGAGACCATTTCTGAGGTCTGTGAAAAATCGAAACAAATATTTTTTTGTAGGATGTGAAGTTGCCCTTTAATTCAATTGTGCACCTCGCCTAGATAATATTTGGCTGGTGATTCTGTACAATGTAGGCCTACACAGGCCTGGATCCAGGGAGGGAGGGGTGACACAACTAGTATTGTTTTAGAGCCCTAATAACACAAGTGAAACTGGTCCTAGTCCTACAACTTATCAAATGTTCAAAAATGTATCTGAAATGTAGCCCTACACATGGACACGTGTATCCGAAATGCAGCCTCATTTATGCCTACTAACACTCACAGATCAGCTCAACAGTAAGAGCACCACCAGCTTATCAAATATTCTTACAGGCTTCATAGCTTAAACCTCAATCATTGGAACTATAGGCTTCATTTTTTTGAATTTGTGACACTACGCAAAGAGCTAACCAGGCCGCCACTTCTCCAGGTGCGCTATTTTTTCTGTTGTAGAGTTTCAGAAAAGCAAACTAAATGCATATTCCATAGTCATAGCTGATGTGAAAGGTCCTACACTTATTTTTCGGTATTCATTTTTATTTAAATTGGTAAGTCAGTTTAGAACAAATTCTTTTTTACAATGACAGCAGGTTAACTGCCTTGTTCAGGAGCAGAACAACAGAATTTTACCTTGTCAGCTCGGGGACTCGATCTAGCAACCTTTCAGTTATTGGCCCAATGCTCTAACCACTAGGCTACCTGCCAGAAGCTCATTTAAATCTGCCACAAATAAGAGTAAATGCCCATTCCAAGAGCAGCACACAAACACACACGCTATAGCAAGAGAGCAGGGAGGGGCATAAAAGTAAGCTGTGTTGTTTTCATAGTATTCACATCACTTTCAGGGATTAGACATTAGAGATAATACAGTATTTGGCACGGGTCAAAAAGTGATTGATGAGGTATTTTATGGGTCACGTGGTTATGCCCATATATGTACATCCTGTCCGGAAGTTCTCACGGTATCGAGTGAGTGTTTATGTAACCTGATAGTGCATCTGTTTCTGTTAAAGCCTGTGTTAAAGCCTGTGTTTACATCAAAGCTGTCAAGGTGATTGCTGTGTAGTGGGCTACGTATCGTGAAATGTATGGATACGTAATACTTAAAAAATGTATGCACAAATAAAATACAAAATTAAAATTAAATGTTCTCGTTATTTGAAAGGGTCTCATTAATGTTATTGTACATCAGAGAGGCAAGAAGGATGGCGGAGCAGATGAGGAAAAATATATATTATACCCCCTCTAACCCAGGGTCTTATGGGGGTAAGGAGCGTTTACAGAGAGATATAGCCGAAGAAACAGGTAGCAGGTTAGGTGATGCTCAAGTGAATAAATGGCTAGCAGAGCAGGATGCTTACACACTGCATAAACCTGTGCGAAAACAATTTCCACAAAATATAGTTTTTTCTACTCATCTACTCGTCCCAGTTTCAGGTGGATCTATGTGACATGCAGGCGATTGCAGATAAAAATGATGGAAATCGATACATGCCAACGGTTATAGATATTTTCTCTAAAATAGCATTTGTAAGGGTCTTAAAAATTAAGAGTGGGGCAGAGGTGACCCGGGCCTTTGAGTCTATCTTGAAGGAAGGAGAAGCACCCAAGAAAGTGCAGATGGAAGGCGAAAATAATTTTTTTATAATACTTTTCAGAAACTCATGAAGAAGCGCAATATCATACATTTTGCTACAGGTTCTGATTTGAAAGCTTCAGTTGTTGAACGCTTTAACAGAACTTTGAAGGAGAGGATGTGGAAATACTTTACAGCTCACAACACCCATAGATATGTGGATATAGTTCAAGATTTAGTAAAGTGTTATAACTACAGCTACCATAATAGTATACGTATGAAACCCTCCGAGGTCTCTTCTGAAAACTATTTTCAAGTCTTTAAACATCTGTATAGTTTGTTCCCCCTTCGCCGTAAGAAAAAAATTGTTTTTAAATTCATAGCGGGGGACTTGGTACGTATATCCAAGTTGAGGGGTGTTTTCAACAAAAAATATGAGCAAGGTTACAGCGATGAGCTGTTCACAGTTACCGAATGTCTACCACGTATACCCCCTGTCTACAAGTTAAAATATTATGATGGGGAGCTTATAGAGGGTTCCTTTTATGAGAAGGAACTCCAGCAGGTAACGATGGGTAAAGACAAAGTCTTTCACGTGGAGGAGATTCTGGATCAAAAGAGAGAAAATGGTAAAAAATGGGTGTTGGTCGGTTGGAAAAAATGGCCACAAAAGTTCAACAGTTGGGTATTAGAGGACGAGGTGGTGGCAGTGGGGGTTAACTTAAACCCTCATGCATGATAAAAACACCATCATTCGAGTGTACACAGGAGTGCATCACCGAGCACAGTGGATTTTACCTGACTCTCCCCAGTAATGCGTCTGCAGATATATATATAGGAATAACAAAAGTTTGAATTATACAACCAATTTTCAAATCAAATCAAATCAAATCAAATCAAATTGTATTAGTCACATACACATGGTTAGCAGATGTTAATGCGAGTGTAGCGAAATGCTTGTGCTTCTAGTTCCGACAATGCAGTAATAACCAACAAGTAATCTAACCTAACAATTCCACAACTACTACCTTACACACACACACAAGTGTAAAGGGATAAAGAATATGTACATAAAGATATATGAATGAGTGGTGGTACAGAACGGCATGGCAGATGCAGTAGATGGTATAGAGTACGGTATATACATATGAGATGAGTACTGTAGGGTATGTAAACATAAAGTGGCATAGTTTAAAGTGGCTAGTGGTACATGTATTACATAAAGATGGCAAGATGCAGTAGATGATATAGAGTACAGTATATACATATGAGATGGGTAATGTAGGGTATGTAAACATTATATTAAGTGGCATTGTTTAAAGTGGCTAGTGGTACATTTTTACATAATTTCCATCAATTCCCATTTTTAAAGTGGCTGGAGTTGAGTCAGTATGTTGGCAGCGGCCGCTAAATGTTAGTGGTGGCTGTTTAACAGTCTGATGGCCTTGAGATAGAAGCTGTTTTTCAGTCTCTCGGTCCCTGCTTTGATGCACCTGTACTGACCTCGCCTTCTGGATGATAGCGGGGTGAACAGGCAGTGGCTTGGGTGGTTGTTGTCCTTGATGATCTTTATGGCCTTCCTGTGACATCGGGTGGTGTAGGTGTCCTGGAGGGCAGGTAGTTTGCCCCTGGTGATGCGTTCTGCAGACCTCACTACCCTCTGGAGAGCCTTACGGTTGTGGGCGGAGCAGTTGCCGTACCAGGCGGTGATACAGCCCGACAGGATGCTCTCGATTGTGCATCTGTAGAAGTTTGTGAGTGCTTTTGGTGACAAGCCGAATTTCTTCAGCCTCCTGAGGTTGAAGAGGCGCTGCTGCGCCTTCTTCACAACGCTGTCTGTGTGGGTGGACCAATTCAGTTTGTCCGTGATGTGTACACCGAGGAACTTAAAACTTTCCACCTTCTCCACTACTGACCCGTCGATGTGGATAGGGGGGTGCTCCCTCTGCTGTTTCCTGAAGTCCACAATCATCTCCTTTGTTTTGTTGACGTTGAGTGTGAGGTTATTTTCCTGACACCACACTCCGAGGGCCCTCACCTCCTCCCTGTAGGCCGTCTCGTCGTTGTTGGTAATCAAGCCTACCACTGTAGTGTCATCCGCAAACTTGATGATTGAGTTGGAGGCGTGCATGGCCACGCAGTCGTGGGTGAACAGGGAGTACAGGAGAGGGCTCAGAACGCACCCTTGTGGGGCCCCAGTGTTGAGGATCAGCGGGGTGGAGATGTTGTTACCTACCCTCACCACCTGGGGGCGGCCCGTCAGGAAGTCCAGGACCCAGTTGCACAGGGCGGGGTCGAGACCCAGGGTCTCGAGCTTGATGACGAGTTTGGAGGGTACTATGGTGTTAAATGCTGAGCTGTAATCGATGAACAGCATTCTCACATGGGTATTCCTCTTGTCCAGATGGGTTAGGGCAGTGTGCAGTGTGGTTGCGATTGCGTCGTCTGTGGACCTATTGGGTCGGTAAGCAAATTGGAGTGGGTCTAGGGTGTCCGGTAGGGTGGAGGTGATATGGTCCTTGACTAGTCTCTCAAAGCACTTCATGATGACGGAAGTGAGTGCTACGGGGCGGTAGTCATTTAGCTCAGTTACCTTAGCTTTCTTGGGAACAGGAACAATGGTGGCCCTCTTGAAGCATGTGGGAACAGCAGACTGGGATAAGGATTGATTGAATATGTCCGTAAACACACCAGCCAGCTGGTCTGCGCATGCTCTGAGGACGCGGCTGGGAATGCCGTCTGGGCCTGCAGCCTTGCGAGGGTTAACACGTTTAAATGTTTTACTCACCTCGGCTGCAGTGAAGGAGAGCCCGCAGGTTTTGGTAGGGGGCCGTGTCAGTGGCACTGTATTGTCCTCAAAGCGGGCAAAAAAGTTGTTTAGCCTGTCTGGGAGCAAGACATCCTGGTCCGCGACGGGGCTGGTTTTCTTTTTGTAATCCGTGATTGACTGTAGACCCTGCCACATACCTCTTGTGTCTGAGCTGTTGAATTGCGACTCGATTTTGTCTCTGTACTGGGACTTAGCCTGTTTGATTGCCTTGCGGAGAGAATAGCTACACTGTTTGTATTCGGTCATGCTTCCGGTCACCTTGCCCTGGTTAAAAGCAGTGGTTCGCGCTTTCAGTTTCACGCGAATGCTGCCGTCAATCCACGGTTTCTGGTTTGGGAATGTTTTTATCGTTGCTGTGGGTACGACATCGTCAATGCACTTCCTAATGAACTCGCTCACCGAATCAGCATATTCGTCAATATTGTTGTTGGACGCGATGCGGAACATATTCCAATCCGCGTGATCGAAGCAGTCTTGAAGCGTGGATTCAGATTGGTCGGACCAGCGTTGAACAGACCTGAGCGCGGGAGCTTGTTGTTTGAGTTTCTGTTTGTAGGCTGGAATCAACAAAATGGAGTCGTGGTCAGCTTTTCCGAAAGGGGGGCGGGGGAGGGCCTTATATGCGTCGCGGAAATTAGTATAACAATGATCTAGGGTTTTTCCAGCCCTGGTAGCACAATCGATATGCTGATAGAATTTAGGGAGTTTTGTTTTTAGATTAGCCTTGTTAAAATCCCCAGCTACGATGAATGCAGCCTCAGGGTGTGTGGTTTCCAGTTTACAAAGAGTCAGATAAAGTTCGTTCAGGGCCATCGATGTGTCTGCTTGGGGGGGAATATATACGGCTGTGATTATGATTGAAGAGAATTCCCTTGGTAGATAATGCGGTCGACATTTGATTGTGAGGAGTTCTAGATCAGGTGAACAGAATGACTTGAGTTCCTGTGTGTTGTTATGATGATCACACCACTTCTCGTTAATCATAAGGCATACCCCCCCGCCCCTCTTCTTACCGGAAAGATGTTTGTTTCTGTCGGCGCGATGCATGAAGAAACCAGCTGGCTGCACCGACTCCGTTAGCGTCCCTTGAGTTAGCCATGTTTCCGTGAAGCAGAGCACGTTGCAATCCCTGATGTCTCTCTGGAATGCTACCCGTGCTCGGATTTCATCAACCTTATTGTCAAGAGACTGGACATTGGCGAGTAGTATGCTAGGGAGTGGAGCGCGATGTGCCCGTCTCCGAAGCCTGACCACGAGACCGCCTCGTTTGCCCCTTTTTCGGCGTCGCACAGGGTCGCCGGCTGGGATCAGATCCATTGTATTGGGTGGAAGGCAAAACACTGGATCCGTTTCGGGAAAGTCATATTCCTGGTAGGAACGATGATGAGTTGACGTTAATCGTATATTCAGTAGTTCCTCCCGACTGTATGTAATGAAACCTAAGATTACCTGGGGTACCGATGTAAGAAATAACACATAAAAAAACAAAAAACTGCATATTTTCCAAGGAACGCGAAGCGAGGCGGCCATCTCTTTTCGGCGCTGGAAGTAGCCGAAGCCTATGGAGCCTATGGAGTTATCAGAGGCCAGGGAAGTAGGTCTCAGCGAGATTACATACCCCCATAGTTGGTATAATATCAAGGATAAGGACTGTGATTTTTATTGCAAAAGGATATCTGAACCCCCAAAGCTTATTAAGGTTAAAAAAGGATTCTATAGAACTGTAGAGAGGATCATCTTTGAGTTGAATGGCCTGCTAACCCTGAACAATATGAAAATACTATTGAACTACAACCCTATTCATAAACGTGTACAAATCTCAGGGGATGATGAGGGGGGTATAAAGACCGGTGGTAATTTAGCCTACATGTTGGGGATGAATTCCAATAAATGGACGTATGTGAAAGATAAATTATTCCCATTCCCCGCGGCTATACATGCAGGGTTTTACAACATGTTTGTGTATACCGACATCATATCCTATCAAAGGGTAGGAGACAGTTATGTACCCCTCCTGAGAACAGTTCATATAGAGGGAAAGGATGGTGATGTAGTCACTGTTAACTATGACAAGCCACACTATGTACCTGTAAGCAAGAAATATATTGAAAACATTCAGGTTGAGCTTAAAATGGATCAGAACAAAAATATAGAATTTACTTATGGTAAAACGATTGTAAAACTCCACATTAGACCTGCCAAAGCCTCTCTACATATATAATATATTAAATTGTATTATATATATAAAAAAATATATATAAACAAAATACATTTTTTTTTACATGGTTATGGTACACAACCACCATCTCGACCCTAACCGATATGTATCGAACTATGTTGATCAAGTGGGTAATGGATTACCCGGTTATCATGGAACCCCTACCATGTATGGTTTGGGGATAGGAGGTATATTTCGTAACCTCTTTAGGATGGTTTTACCATTTATGAAGAGAGGCCTTAGCATAGGCAAACCACATTAAAAATCAGCGGCCAAAAATATAGTAAGTGAGGTGGTGGCCAATGCTATGACTAGACAGGCGTCATCAGATCCCGAGCATCAAGAAGGCTTGGGTCTTACGCTGTTGTCTCGAAGACCAAAAAAGAGACCTCCGGGTATAAGGCGTAGGCCGGCCCTTAAAAAGCGGAGGTTAACCGTTAAAAGAAACTCAGTAAGTCAAAGACGACGTAAAGTGAGGAGGTCTGGACCAAAAACTGCAAAAAGATTACTCAGAAGTATTTTCTAAAAGAACCAGCAACATGACTCTTTTACACCGCATGTCCTCTGAAGCTATAAAGACAGAGCTCGATCTTTTCGCGGCCCCCTTAACCCAATTTTCAATAGATAGGTCCTGTTATGTGGAGATAGCCCCACTCTCTGCCATTACAGACTATGGACCTATAGAGTTTTTCATCCCAGGCCATGGTGACAACTACCTGGACCTCAAAAACACCTTATTACATTTACGTCTCAAAGTGACCAAAAGAGATGAAACTAATATTAAAAATGATGCCAAAGTGAGTCTCATTAGTTATCCCTTGGCGACCATCTTCTCCTAAGTGGACGTGACTTTGGGTGAACACCTAATCTGTCAAAGCAGTGCCACATATCCTTATAGGGCCATCCTGGAATGTTTACTAAACTACTCCGAAGACACAATTCAGCACTGGGCTGTTTAGCAAGGACACTGCAGGAGCATCTATGGCAGACATAGACCCCACAACCGGTGCAAACAAAGGACTGGAGGCACGCGCTCGCTACTGTGCAGAATCTCGAGAGTTTCATCTGCTAGGGCCTATACACTCTGACATTTTCTTTCAAGAACATTTACTCTTAAATTCGGTTGATTTAAGGCTAAAATTAACAAGGGCCAAGGATGAGTTTTGTCTGATGTCTGCCCAAGACAGTAACTTTAGTTTAAAAGGGTTGGGGGCTACGCTTTTTATTAAAAAAGTGTCTGTATCTCCAGCCGTTCGTCTGAGTCATTCACAGGCTTTGATGAAACGAAATGCCCATTACCCTCTCCAAGACAACCTGTTTCTAGGCCCGTTACCCCGCTACACCGTTATAGGCTTGGTTGATCACGCCTCTAATACAGGCAGCTTGCATAAAATCCCCTTGAATTTTCAGCATTTCAATGTAGAGTATGTAGCCCTCTGTCAGGACGGAGGTCAGGTCCCTGCTAAGGCTTTCCAACCACAATTTAATAACAACATATCTGTGCGAGAATTTTACAATCTATTCCTGGCTACAGGGAGGCATCTAAAAGATCTCTCTTTACCTATTGACAGAAATGAATTTGCAGAGGGTTACACATTGTATGCTTTCAATTTATCACCGGATGATGACACCTCGGGAAATCATTTCCAACCTCAGGCTGGATATGCGTTTCCGTACACCTTTAGCCTGTACAGTTAAGTATGATTGTTTATGCATGCTCTGATTCAATCTTGGAAGTGAATGCCCGAAGACAAGTCTTAGTGGATTATTATTAAGATATTAAGGATCGTTGAGCAAAAACATGAATACCCAAGAGCTAGAAGGTCTCATGAGCCACTTGATTGGAAAACAATTTTGTGGAGTATGGGCTTGTGATGAATTACCTATTGAGAAATGGAAGGATCGACCGGCCATGTTTATTGTCAATACCCATCCTGAACACATGCCTGGTGAACATTAGCTAGCTGTGACATTAGAAGATGAAGGAGGTAGAAAAATCGCAACTTTTTTTGATTCCTACGGCTTTCCCCCCGGATTTTCACATTTCCCCACATCTATTAAACAGTTTTTGACCAAAAATGGATCAAAGATCTACTACAGCATCAAACAAGTACAAGATAACCTTTCCACTATATGTGGTCAACACTGTGTATTCTACCTGTGGTCAACACTGTGTATTCTACCTATGCCAAAGAGCCCATTGAGTTTATTTTGAATATGTTATGTCTCTTTATAATGATGATTGAAGAAGTAATGATAGCACTGTAGATTGTTTTGTTAGAAAATATCAAAAGTGTTTAAGTATGTGTCCTTTAAGACCCTATAATGTTTTAACCGGGGTCCTGTTTCTGTTGTTCATTTCGTCACGGGTGTGTCAGTAGTCAAAAAAATCCATGTTTTATTTCTTTCTTCTTTAGTGTTCTGGGGTTTATCTCTCAAGGTTTCTTGTCGCTCGTAGTATTCACAGCTCTTCCTTATACTCCGTCTGACCTACCCCGGACATTACTGTTTCATATACAACCGCCAGGCCATAAGTTCACTACCACAGTGGCCATACTCTTTCAAATGTTCAAACCCATTCCACAGTTCAACGAGGTCACTACACATCAATCATCATGACAGCTTTAATGCAAACACATGCTTTACCCTAAACAGATGCATCAAATGTTCAAACCCATTCCACAGTTCAACAAGGTCACTACACATCAATCACCTTGACAGCCTTTATGTAAACACAGGCTTTAACAGAAACAGATGCACTATCAGGTTACATAAACATTCACTCGATACCGTGAGAACTTCCGGACAGGATGTACATATATGGGCATAACCACGTGACCCATAACATATCTCATCAATCACTTCTTGACCTGTGCCGAATACCGTATTCTCTCTGACATTATTAAAGTCAGTCCTGGAGGAATTATGGTTAAATGCCTTGCTCAAGGGCACGTGGACACATTTTTCACCTAGTCAGCTCAGGGAATCGAACCTTGTGGTTACTGGTCCAACGCTCTTAACTGCTAGACTACCTGCCGCCCCCTCATGACACCCCCACTTCCCTCACACTTCTCAGATCAAGAGTTAACACCTGGCATATAGCCTCTGTCTCGGTCTGCTCCACTGGCAGACCGGCAGCGCTACATTAACAAAATCGAGCAGGGTAATTCATATACTATTTGTTATGTTTATGGAAAACAAAACTGTTGGGGGAGGCACACATTTTATCTGGGGGGTCCAAGTCCGGCTTTGCCGCCCTGTAGAGCCTGGCCCTACAGTGCACATGAGGCTCTGGGCCTACAGTCTACATGTGATGGCAGAGTTTGCAAAACAAATGCCCCCCACGATTGACACAAATCAGGGGTGGGCAACTTTGATTGGGCTGGAGCCAAAAAATAACGGAAATCATCATGAGGGACTGCAGTGGCTCTTGGGTCTGTGTACCCACATCCATACCACTAGACTAATTTACCAATCTACAAAAGGGGGAGGCCTGCAGGCCACCAGTTGCCCATCCCTGATACAAATCATCATGATATCATTCTGCCAGGTAGGCCTAATTTGCAGTCAACATTTAACTGGGAAGGATTTTTGGGGAAGCATTTAGAAATGTTCATTTAAACAGCGCATTATAAATGAATTGCGCATCGCAAAGATTCAAACACGATTCAAACAAGACTTCGGACCAAACTTGTTCAATACCTGGTTTGCATACCCATTGTTGCCTTAATAAACATTTATTGGTCGATATCATAGATTGAAACTTCTTTACTACACTACCGGTTACCGATGTTGACATTCTGTGAGCTGATCCATGTGACAGTTTAGAGCTGCTTGCGCTTGCTGCAATATTCCATTCAAACTAGGCTGGCAATATTTCACGTGCTTTGCAATTGTGTAGGAAGGCTACTTTGTTCATGATTTCTATATTATACTACATAATTGATAACTCCACAACACTACTTTTCTAGGCATCAGTGGGATAAGAAGTGAGAATAGGCTATGCAATGCCCACTGAAAGAAAAGTGTGTATACCTTGTAGGCCTACCCTTACTTTGATGACTTTATAAATCAAATCAGTTTTCCACGTTGATTCAACGTTGATTCAACGTCATCTTTAAAAAAATATATGAAATGACGTTGAAAGATTTTGCCCAGTGGGATAACTAGAATTACAGATTTGTTTTCAATTATCTAAGTGGTAGACTAGGCCTACTCATTTCATTTGCTTATGTCAATGTTTCCAACCCATCCTATGAAGGCTACCTCCATTATACATACCTCTGTCCAAACTGCTATACCTAAATACTAGGAGAAGAAAATGCTGCTAAGCACAACTTGTTACTGTATTGCTTTGTCATAGAGGGGAGGTTGCTGTTTTCATGACTTGCCTTAGAACATTCACAAGATGTATTTTGCAACATTACAAACCAATTAGATGGACAACAAATGCTGTAACAACAGTCTTTGGTATGACTCGGCCAAGGATCGAACTCCCAATCCCAGAGCAGATACTCTAACAATAAGGCCACTGAGTTGGTAGATGATATGTTATACATCCAATATAATACGGGGGAAAAATGTTTTAGGGAGGTAGGAAGGTATAGATCCATTTGAAATGTAAAGTATACATAATGTTAGCAACAGCATAACATACACTCAAAAAAATACTAATAAAAAAATAAACACAATTGGTCTTCAAAATAAATAAGGACACTGTAGTAAGTCAGGCTAAAACAAGACACTAAAAGGTAAATAAATTTAAAAAAACACAACGAATACAGGCAATTTACTGCGGAGTAGAGGGAAATTGCAGTGCCTCTTCATAATTGAAGAAAGGCTGCCACATTTGGTAGAATTTCCTATATAGTGCACTACTTTTGACCAGAGCCCTATGGGGAATAGGGGGCTATTTAGGGAACATTGTTATTATCAGTTACTCATCGTGTACAGGCTCATGGTTTCACGTCCTGATTAAGACACATCCTTTTAGTTTATATCAGGGGACAAACTATATGACTTCATACTAACGTCATGGAATACTAGCGTGCCAAACGCCCACCAACATTACAGTACATACCTTTGGTTTTTCAACCCTCGGGTACAATTCCATTAGGATGTTCTGTCACTCACTCTGTTCAGAACCCTATCTTGCACAAGGTGTTACCTAAATACCTGTTATTAAGCAATGAATGTTGCTGCACTTGTTCCTTCTTTGTTGTATGGTAGCCTATCCATTGTGAACAGCCAACCTGATTTTAAAAACAAATCAAGCAAAACCTCACGCCACTCCCCCATGTGATATACTTTTTTGTGTTTATGTACTGATGTGCATGTGTAACTGATAAAAGCACACACACTACATGTTACTTTTTTTTTTAAACCTATGTAAATTGTATGTATTTTGTATTTTGTCTGTAGTGTCTTTTTCGTTATGTATCGGACCCCAGTAAGACTAACTGTCGCCAATGGGAATCTTAACAAAATCATATCAAAACCATTATTCGACATGATGTTTGTATTGACAGCTATGTGGCTGTAATTATGATACCAATCGTTACGAAAGCGTTACACCAGTTTTTCCAACCCCGGCCCTCAAGTACCCCTAACAGTACACAGTTACGTGGTAGCCATTCAACTCATTGAGGGCTTGATGATTAGTTGACAAGTTGAACCAGTTGTGCTTGTCCAGGGTTACAATACAAAAGTATACTGCTGGGTGTATTTGAGTACCAAGAAACACTGTATTGCGCAATGCTCTTGGGTAATTCCCAAATACCGGCCATTGCAAGGTGTTCCCATGTTTTTTTAAAGTTTTTTTTTTTGACATGTGTTCAAATTTTGCACAATAGGTTATGGCGATAGAGTCAGAGTCGTCACATGAATGTCAGTATAAACACGTCATAGGCGTGGGGCCCGAGTTGATGTCATTCTTAAACTCTAATTCTGCTCTCTCACATCGATAACTCGCTCATTATGCAGTTCCTCTAAACACATGCTGTGCTGTTGGACTCAAACAAGCTGCATTTCAACAGGCGTTTAAAAAACCCACTTGAACCAGGTCAGTAATTTGTATATCTGTCAGAGCTGTATTAGCCCTGGTGTGACCAGAGAGTGAGTGAGTTGGAAACACTTTTTTTTCTTAAAATCGTTTTTGACAGGTTTGATATGGAGCACAATACCACTGAGGAGTTTACAACGTTTACATTTTAGTCATTTAGCAGACGAGAGCGACTTACACTTAGCGTAATATGTTACACATTGGAAAGTCTCACCCTATCACACAATGTTGTGCAACTTAGTTGCTGTATGTGCGGATGCTGGGGCATGCCGAGGGAGAGTTTTTGGGAAGGTGTTTTGTGCGGCGGGTCACTCCTGGAGTGCGTTGTGTGTGTTCATCCAAACAATACAACTTGATTATTTCATGGGAAATCAGTGTCCTAGACTGTTTACGCTAGTCAACTACGTGCGAGTTTCGGTGGCCTTACAGGTTCATTACAATAGCTAGGTTACTAGCACTTATCTCAGTCATAATATATATATGTATCGTATGTCAGAGCTTGGGGGGTAAAAAGTCAAGCGCAGTAAACAAAATTTACGAAAGCAGCGCTCTCATGTGGCACATGGTTGTTTTACCTTCCACCAGCCAAGTTCTGCCAACACCGAGCATACTCCCCCTTTCTGGGCAAAAACCTCATGACACGTCAAATGAACGTCTAATTTTGAGTTGCGAACAAATGTAAATTCAACATGAATTGCACTAACCCGTGACATTATGTTGACCTGTGGTTTAATTCTGGTTAAAGTGAAAAATAAACGGTGTACATTGACGGTTAACGCCAGTCTGATGAAAATGACGTATATTTTTAAGCAGTGGGAGAACTGTAGACTACCGCTCTCTAAAATGAGAAGTGTTCTCTAGTCCGCTCCCAAAAAGAAATCGGAAACATCCATGTTATCCTGTGTCCAAAGCTGAGTGCGTCTCCATTATAGTCCACTACTTAAGTAGTTTTTTTGGATATCTGTACTTTACTATTTATATTTTTACAACTTTTACTTCACTACATTCCTGAAGAAAATAATGTACTTTTTATTCCATACATGTTCCCTGACAACCAAAAGTACTCCTTACATTTTGAATGGTTTGCAGGACAGGAAAATTGTCAAATTCTCACATCCCTGGTCTTCCCTACTGCCTCTGATCTGGCGGACTCACTAAACACACGTGCTTAATTTGTAAATTATGTTGGAGTGTGCCCCTGGCTGAAAAACAACAAAATGGTGAAGTCTGGTTTGCATAATATAAGGAATTTAAACTTTTGTATTTATACTTTTGATACTTAGGTATATTTTTACATTTACTTTTGATACTTAAGTAAATGTAAAACCAAATACTTTAACTCAAGTAGTATTTTACTGGGGGATTTTCACTTTTACTTGAGTCATTTTCTATTAAGGTATCTTTACTCAAGTATGACCTTTCGGTACTTTTTCCACCACTGGGGAAAAATGCCTAGATAGCTTGTTGGAAGTCTGCCATATTTTTAGGTCTAAAAGCTTTAACTTTGGGAAATGCTTACTATTCCTCAAACTGACAGAAGCAGAAAGCACTGGAATTTTGACTCAATGTAAAAATGACCTGATCAGTCTTGTAAATGACTGTAATATAATCTCATAAATCTGATTGTAATTTCCTTGAGGTGAGGAAACTCACTACATAGTGTGTAATAGCTTTATATTTTGATGGGGTTATTTTTTCTAGCTAGAATGTCCTGTACAGTACAGATGTGCTGTCAAACAAGTATTAAAAAAAAGGGATTCAAGAACTCATCTCTCGGAACACAACTCAGAGCACTTATCTGTTGCGCCATCCTGTAAAGTTGATGACTTGTATTAACCTAAGATTAGAAAAGAACCTATAACTCCTCAGCCTTCACACTTTTCCTCCCTCTCTCTCCTGCTCGCTGGCCCCCCTTTATTTCTTTATTTTTTTCACTTTCTTTTCCCTTCCCCTGTTGTACCATACAGCCTGTTCGGTCTGTCATCTACAGTACTTGGCCTTATGTCTCCAAGGGCTCCCTGAGTTTAATACACCACCTCTTACATTAGTGTGCATTAACCCCACCACACACACACACACACCGAACACACACTCTCACATACACACACCACACACTCTTTCTCTCTCACTCAAACACACACACACCTGTCAAATTGCCTTCCCAAAATGACAACCTACCACATGTTCCAAAAATGTGGCTATAGACTTGCCTTGGCTGAATGTGAACAATACTGTGACATGTTAACAGTAAACCCAGCCTGCTGCATAGTAGAGCTCTGTCCTTTTATGTGGAAGTAGATCCCAGGAGGTCTTCCTGCTTCTCTGTTTTTAGTATAAGTTGAAAGCTGTTGAAGGGCCTTTTCTTTGTTTTTTTGCACATATTATCGTTAATTTATCCAGCGGTGTGTATTTTGTTTTAAATGTCTTGTTTGCCTTCCAGGTGGATGATTGACTGTACAGGAAGTGAATGCTAGACGCACCAGTCACTGATCTCACACTGTCAACAGCAGAAGAGCAGATGGATGTAGTTATCTGGCCATCGTTAAGTTGACAGGACCATCCTGGATTGTGTACCACAGTGGAATTACCATACTACTGGTCAGCAGACGAGTAATGGACATGCACAAGGATTCCTCATCTATGGATTTCAACGGAGTGATTTTTGTCTGACCAAAACATTTTCTATAGAAGGCCAAGGCTTTCCCTACAAAATATAAGGAGCTAATATTCTGGTCACATTTTTACTGAGATGTTATTGTTTTCCAACGGCTTGAAGTGGAGCCTGTAATTGTGATGAAGACACACCCTGTTTCTGTTCATCAGAGGAATCCAGTGTTCATCCTGTTATAGCCAAGAAATCTCCAGAGGAGGAATTCTTCTCAGACATCCCTTGGAAATCTGAAATTTCAATAAGGGGCTTCTCTGTTTTTCGCTTCCCTGAAAATTTCATTTTTGTCTACCACTACACCATGTATCTATCGATGCAGAAGAACTTCAGGACATTTACTGTGTTAGCCTTTATTGTAACTTTCACCATGTTCCTCTTCAGTTTCACTTTGAGAGATCCCTCTCTGTACTTCTTCAAATATGCCATACGCAAGTCGGACAGCTTCTTCTCTAATGGCCAGTGTGGCTGTCGAGAGTGTATGACAGAGCTGGAGGACGACCCCTGGTTCACTGAGCGGTTCAACCTGTCAGTCCCCCCTCTGATGTCTAGGAGGAACAGCCTGCTGACTATTGACACATTCCACTGGTGGCAGGTGAGATGTTACTACTACAAGGGTTAGGATTGAGCTTGTGCTAGGGTTAGGGTTGAACTGGGATGTGGACTTGAAGCTAGGGTTAGGGTTGTACTGGGATGTGGACATGAATCAAGGGTTAGGTTTAGGGTTGAGGCAAGGGTTAGTTGAACCGGGATATGGACATAAAGCAGGGGTTAGAGTTTGGGATAGTCCACCCTCTGATGACCTGGAGGGACAGTCTGCTGACTGACATGTACAGGTGATGGCAGATGAAATGTTCTGAGACTTACAGGTGAATAATCAGAGGTGAGTTTGGTTCAGTCACATCAGGCAACCCATCCTAATGATAATCAGGACAAGGAAGAAAACAATGTGTCCATGACTACGTTATTAATGATATGTACGTACCAGCGCAATTAACTTTGTTTTCTTAACAATGCCATCTCCTAGTCAGCTATGCTTTACTATGACGTGGCTAAGATTGCACCAGAAAGAACTGAATGAATACCATTCAACACTGCTAGAAAAGTTTAGATTCAATAAACAGAGGGGAAAAAACTTCCACTCCCTGTTGCTCAGTCTTTCAGAGACATTCTATTTTTGAACCTAATCTGTCACCATATTGACAGTTATAGGTTAGTTGAAATTAATTTGCTTAGGCATTAAATATGTAAATATTTTTTTTATTGTGGCATTGCCCCAGATTCAAACCTATGATCTTCTGCTGTCTATCCATTGAATGAATCCACTGCTCCACCAAAGCTGGTCATTTTAGTCTATTCAAACAGACTCTATTTCAAAGGAAACAAGCCCACATTAAGATCCAATTAGTGGGCATGACCAACACCACTGAACATACTTTAAGGGATACCTCGGGATTTTGGCAATGAAGCCCTTTACCTACTTCCCCAGAGTCAGATGAAGCCCTTTACCTACTTCCCCAGAGTCAGATGAAGCCCTTTACCTACTTCCCCAGAGTCAGATGAAGCCCTTTACCTACTTCCCCAGAGTCAGATGAAGCCCTTTACCTACTTCCCCAGAGTCAGATGAAGCCCTTTACCTACTTCCCCAGAGTCAGATGAAGCCCTTTACCTACTTCCCCAGAGTCAGATGAAGCCCTTTACCTACTTCCCCAGAGTCAGATGAAGCAGTGGATACCGTTTGTATGTGTCTGCGTCCAGTAGGGCAACATGTAGCCAAGCGGTTAAGAGTGTTGGGCCAAATCCCAGAGCCAACTAGGTGAAAAATCTGATGTGCTATTGAGCAAGGCACTTAACCCTAATTGCTCTTGTAAGTTGCTCTGGATAAGAGCAATATATAGAGGTATAGGGCTAATATAGAGGTAGTTTTGAGAGCAAGTATTAACTAGTGTTGGCTCAATGACTGGAAGTCTATGGGTATCTGCTAGCAGATTACCAGTCATTGCGCTAACGCTAGTTAGCAATTGTGCTAGTTAGCAACTTCCTTCAAAATGCACGCAGATGTAAAAATGGTATCCATGAGTTCATCTGACTGGGCAAGTAGATACAGGGCCTCATTACCAAAATCCCAAAGTATCCATTTAATAGGATTGTTTTTTGATGCTGAGAACAGAATGTACATGTTTTTAAATAACATTCTTAGAACATTCTTTGAACTAATGTTTTGTGGTTTTTATGGAGTTTTCTTGAACATGACCTTAAATAGAATGACGAGGAAACCTGCAGAAAACATTATGCTGAAATACTGGAATTCCCACAGAAAAAGGCTGTTTCTTAACGTTTTCAGATAATTCTGAGAACATGAGTTTAAATAGAACCATGAGGAAACGTTACGGGAAGGTTGTATGCAAAATAACCATAGGACAACCATGCTCTCACCAAGCGCTAAGAAACATATGGTTCTCCGAACATTGTGGTAGCTGGGCTGTCTATGCTGTGTGTCTACCTCTTCTGGCTCTGCTCTGTCCAGAGTGGTTGAAGACACAGCTAAAGGATTGACAGTTTCCGTCTCTGTCCAGCGGTTGCAGGGACAGAAGGACCCGGCCAACTTCAGAGAGGTGGTGGAGAAGTTGTTCCAGGTCATCCCTGATGATGACGACCTCTACAAGGACGCTGGGCCTGAGCGCTGTAGGACCTGTGCTGTGGTGGGGAATTCTGGGAACCTCAAGGGCTCCCGCTACGGACCCCTCATCGACTCCAGTGATGTCATCATCAGGTGACTGAGCAAGCTTGTTTTTTGTTTGTCACACCTCAGAGTATTATATTAGGAATGGAGCTGCAAAGCCAGATAAGATTTTGTTCTGTATAGCATTCATGTCTGACCAAGATCTAGGTTTTGATGTTATTTGCAAGTGCAACCATTGTAGTCCAGTTTCTTGATTCCCACCCCCACCTTTGATAAGATTACACCTGAGCCAGTATACAAACGGTATACAAAGCGTTTTATAGACTACAATGATCATGACAATACCACATGAAAGTACAAGTTTGTTCCATTGAGGTGTTTGTATAGGCTATGAATATCATCTCCCTTGTTGAATTATATTGTGATCTGATCGTGGTATGAGGTACATGTAGGTGTCGACGCCCCATTTGGTTTGATGTCATCAATATCACCCTAGCATAGACAGTTCCTCACATCGTGTCACACCTGTCAGCTGCCCTACCTGTTGTTCCCATGTCAGTTTGACTCATAGAATTTGTTAGTCAAAGCCCAAAAGCTGTTTTAGCATGATGTGCAGCACCATTGAGGGCTTTTGCTATTTTGTAGTAGTCAACTGGGACTTGATATGGGTTGGATGGCAGAATTCCATCCAGGTCAGCAGAAGGGGTCAGCTAATGAAATGTACTCCTGAGAAAACGTTCCTTTAAAACCTTTTATTGCAGTGGGCTAAATTAGGGCCACAGTGACTTTTGGTAGTCTTAAACAAATCTATTTTTAAACAAAAGTATATACCTCACACACATCGTTATGAGCTTATAAAAGACACCTGTACCATTTCAGATATAGCTTAAATTTGAAATTGAGTTTGCATACAAATATGACACTTTATATACATCACAGAAGACTGAAATATAACAAAATAGTTTGACATAGAAACACCGGATTTTCTGAAATCTTTATTAATTAACATTCTACCCATGAGGCCAAAGAGTGCGCTTTTGGTCATTAACTACAGGAAAGGCTACCTGCAGGTGGCAGTGAATAGCCCTTGGTTTTATACGTGGTGAGACTAGACACACTCCAGCACATAGGTGGGGGTATGAACCTTTTCAGTTTATTTACCAACTTCCAACCATTCCCTCCAAGATTTCGCTGGGATTTTTTGTGATATTTGCAGGAAAAATGCTTGATTTTGCAGCGGCAATTCTGCAATTTTGCATAGCAATATGCAACGATTTTGGCAAACTTGTTGCGGAAATGCGCTGATGGTGTGGCTTGATGGAACCACATTATGTGATAAATGTGCAATGGAGGGAGGGACTGGCCAATACACTCAAATAAGATTGGGTTTGTTCGAGCAGTAAGGTTAACGAAGCCAACTGTAGACGAAAGTTGACGGGTTAAAGTCGGGGGAGGTGCATCTGCGACAGCCGAAAGTTAGACACTGGGGTGGTTAACAACAGCAAGGCTCAGTTCAACTTGGCAGTGTCAACATAGCTGCTATTGTTTATAAAAGTTGTACTTTCTAAAAGTCAAATGTTCCTATACCCCCATATCAAACACTCAAACAAAACATAACATGTATAGGCTACAATTAATTGGTCTCATCACTTTCATTTGTATCCCATGTAGCAAACTTGGTTCCTGTTTCAGTCACTTTTGGTCACATTCGTGTGGGTTAACCAAAAACACCCTAATAATTGGTTGACAAATGGTGCATCCCACAATTCAGGTAATGGCTGCATGGTGCAGTTGGTGAGAAGCGACTTGAAAGTGACTTATTTATTAACTGCATGACCTTTGATCACATGGTTTTTGTAAAGTTCATGCAGTCAACATGTAAGTCCAGCTTTAGATTTGATTTCTGCACTGTTTTTCAATGAGGAACCAGACCAACTA
This sequence comes from Salvelinus alpinus, assembly GCF_045679555.1. Classification (NCBI taxonomy): domain Eukaryota; kingdom Metazoa; phylum Chordata; class Actinopteri; order Salmoniformes; family Salmonidae; genus Salvelinus; species Salvelinus alpinus. Next base: position 33,052,982 of record NC_092114.1, read on the forward strand.
TCAATGTGTAAATGAGGAGGAAAGTCCTTGGCTGAAATGGATTATACTGCTCATCCCACACTCACTTAACACACAAACACACAGAGAAGGAGAGATCCTCTCTGCAGAACTAACTGGATTAATTGACCAGGCAGAATCACAGCTATCCCCTCAATGCACTCACTGTTACTGGGACACATATGAACTGTATGATCATGTGGAGATGCAGGAATGCCACAGACTGCCACATGATTCATCACCATGTTCACATTCCAAATGAAATACTTTTTAATTTAGATACAAATTCAAGGTTTTTTTAACCTCCAGGCATCCCACCCTCAAAACAGCTATGTTGATTAGTATGTGGAAGTAGTATCACCTATATGTTATATTGCAGAATATACTACCTTAACCGTAACCCTGCTCCTGCAGAATGAACATGGCTCCTACCTCTGGCTTTGAGGAGGATGTTGGGAGCCGGACTACGCATCACGTCATGTACCCAGAGAGCGCCATAGATCTGGACAACACCACCAGTCTTCTGCTCATCCCCTTCAAGACTCTGGACCTGCAGTGGATCACCAGTGCCTTGACCACCGGCTCCATCAACGAGTGAGTGATCAATAACCATGCGCTACACGTTCACATAAAGTATGTAAGTGCACCTTAGCAAATCTTCAATAGAAACTGTAGTTGACGCCTGTGGAATTGTCTGCAAAGATTAAAGTATAAACAACTTTCTCATCACTGAGGTCCGGAATCATTTATCCTTCAAGCTGTGTAAACTTTCTGTTGTGACGTGACTATCATTAATCTGATGACTGTTATTTATTTTATCAACTGTTTTTAATTGTTACTCGACTAAATTAATCATGTCACAATTAACTCATTAGGAATTTGGGGCACCACACGAAAAGTTGTTTAACGAATTAAACTCTAAAGATATAGATATCTCTTACATCAATAACAGTCAATTATTAATCATTACCTAATATCAGTCTCATTCTGAACGTCACATACTCTTTGCTATCTGCAACAACCCTAACTTTATTGATGAATCAGCAATACACAAATTGGCTTAATTATTTATTTACTAACTAAATAATTAAACAGAATACATATATACATACGGTATAGATTATTGATTAGACGTAATACAATGAAAACAGGTCCCTAGTGGACGAACAAAAGCATCACTGCTTGGTTATAAAAGGGAAGGGTCAATAGAAAGAAAGGTAAAGGGAGAGACAGAGATTCAACTTATCATTGTTACGTTTGGAACCTACGCTCAAAGGAATAGTAATACTTTGCACATGAACCACCGCTCATTCGGATAGGAAATGCATTATTTACATGTATATATTTACGCATAGATGTCTTTCTCCAATCGATCCGTTTATGGGGACTGGCTCGATGTAAGGCTCTGGTTGTCCACCCGTGGTCACAAAGTCCTTAGTTGTAGAGCTGCTCTGGTAGTGAAGTCTTTGTTAGAATAGATATAGATATTTCAGATGTACCAACGGTTGTCTGAGAGGGATTCTTCCTTCCCACCTCGTGTCTTTTAGTCAACGTTCTAGGACCACTTTTGCATGCACAGCTGCAGACTGTGAATGTTCTGGTCTAGTCTTTATGATCTTCACTCTTGTTGAGGTTAAGAGCTTCAGAGTTTCTAACCATTTCAACGTGTAGACCACGGTCTCACGTCTTTTGGTTTCGTAGTGGTCTCAATGATTGAATATTCAGGGTTCAGCTCCCGTACACTACACGCCAGTAGTAACCCGACAATGTACTGGTCTCACCATTTTCAGCCGTGTAACCACCGCTCCACTCTTTCTGGTGTTGTAGTTTTAACCATTCGTGACGTCCAGCTTACACCGTCCGTCTGCTTGGTCTAATGTAAATTTCGCTACCAAGGCTTTTATGCTCGGGTAAAAAGGGGACATCGCGCCGACACAATGTCTATGCTCACTTGTGCATGGTTACTGACTGGGCACAAGTTTATATGAAAAACAATTATCTAATTTAGAAGGCTAAAATTACATTGCTATCTTCACAAAAGTTCTCATATTTAATATATTTTATACAACATTTAGATGTAAAGTTGATACATAGAATACCTACACTTTCAGAGTTAGTTACTTTGTTATAACATCCTTAATGACATCACAAAATAACAAACAATATGACATGATTATTCTTTAGATCCCCATCGACTATTCTTAGCATTTAGATGTTAGGAATAATGTTCCCCTTTTATTGATGTAAAAGTTTTGGCGGCGAAGAGACTGGAACAAAGAGGTGTGTCTTCCCATACTAGAGAACCAGACGAGCAGTTCTTGTGCTGATGTTGCTTCCAGAGGTAGTTTGGAACTCTAATGAGTGTTGCAACCGAGGACGGACGATTTTTACGCACTTCAGCACTCAGTGGCACCGTTCTGAGCTTGTGTGGCTGAACTGACTTGGTGGCATCCTATGACTGTGCCACGTTGAAAGCCACTGAGCTCTTCAATAGGGCTATTCTACTGCCGATGTTTGTGTATAGAGATTGCATGGCTGTGTTTTTAATTTTATACACCTGTCAGCAATTGGTGTGACTGAAATAGCCAAATCCACTCATTTGAAAGGGTGTCCACCTACTTTTGTATATATAGTGTATCTGTGATAATACTTTGATAGTACTTATATTATGCATTTTGCTTCCCGCAGAACATACGTTCCTGTCCGGTCCAGGATTAAGGCAAACAAGAACAGGGTGAGTGAACCTTTGGGTCTGTCTGTAATGGCACCCTATAGTGGAGCATTACTTTTGACCAAAGCCCTATGTATGGGTCAATCTGCTTTAGTTTACCTTACCTGGAGACGAAAGAATGCAGATTTTGAAGAGTGATTGGTTGGTTGAACATTCAAATGTAATGATTTCAACTTCTCACATGGTCAAAGTTTTTTTGTTTGTTTTGCAGGTGCTGATATACAGCCCAACCTTCTTTAAATATGTCTATGACACATGGCTGGAGAGTCATGGCCAGTATCCCTCCACTGGCTTCCTCAGCCTATTGTTCGCCATGCACATCTGTGATAAGGTGAGTCCACCCACCTTCACTTCCATTTGTCTGTCTGCCAAAGTTCTATACACCATGAGCGTGACTGCAAAGCATGAGCTGGGTTTGTGCTGAGATCTTAGCGTTTAAAGCCGTAAAAAGTGTCCCAAAATTATACTTTTTACTGCCGATGGAATTGAAGTCACCGCCTGCGTTGGCGAAAAGGCCATACACTGTGCAGCACTGCATTAGCTACCCACCACTTGGCTCACGCAGCAACGCTGCTCTACAAATACATTTTGTGCCGGGAAAGATGTGCAGAGCACCGAGTGTTATGCTAATTGTCTCCATCTACACGGGAGGTGTGAATTACAGGCAATTACCATGTCATTGGCAGAAGCCATTAGCCCAAACAAAGAGAAACATATTTCAAAGTTGATACATGTACCTCCAGGTATAGTTATATGTATATTTTAATGACATTAATTTCATATTATTTAATACATGATTTTCAAGAAGTGTGCTCTATTATAAATAAAAATTGAAAATATACTTACATGAAAGATTTAATTTTAAGACTTCAGGAAATAGATTAACTGCTATGTTGAGTAAAAATGCACCCATGGTTCCCTTGAATGTCAACAGCCTTTTTGCTGTTTGTCTTTTGAATGTAGAAAAACAGGAATCTATACAGTTTACCCAAGTGATGCAGAGGGAGGGGCAACTGCACCTGTCTTTGAACTAGACACACTGGAACACTGCCAATGTCCTGTAGTTGTTACACAGCGCTCGTCAGAATACCAGAATATCATATAAACACATCAATCAGTACAGCAACATTCCACCTCATCAGTTCTGTGCCACATGACATTATCTGGGTCAAAGCACATATGTATATGACTGTAAGTCACATGGTAGTCAGTGGCATCGTGCACCAAACCAGTTTGGGGGGGGGGGGGCGGCACACTGATGTCCAAATCCAGGGTGGATGAGTATCTCTGCATAATGTTGTATTGTATCATTTAGGTGAGTGTGTACGGGTTCGGAGCGGACCGGAATGGGAACTGGCACCACTACTGGCAAAATGATTACCTAGGAGGCGAATTCCGCCAAACCGGGGTGCATGATGCGGACCATGAGCACAACGTCACCATGCTTCTGGCTGACAAACACAAGATCAATATTTTCAAAGGCTTCTGATATCTGGAGATGTCATTGGCCTGAGACCATCAAGCCTCATCAGCCTAAATCCTGTCGACTCAGGGATTACCCACTGGGGATAAACTGGTTGAAATAACATTGTTTCAACGGAATTTGTCTATGTATCATGATGTGGAATGCATGTGTAAAATGTATTGGATTCGCAAAAAGTAATCAATGTAAACAATTGTTTTGAGGGTGAAATTTCAACCAGGATTATGTCATGGTAACCTATTTTTAAGACACAACTTATATAAAATGTTACATTTGTATCTTTTTGTAACAATGTCAGTGTTAGTTGTGAACTAACCCTTTTTTTACTTTTTCCCCCCTGACTAGCTCTGACTTTGCTGATAGCTACTTCTTTGTGGATAAATGTACTTACTGTGATATGTGGTTGTCCCTACTGTGATATGTGGTTGTGCCTTCTTGCTATCTTAAGATGAATGCACTAAATATCTGTGTCGCTCTGGATATGAGCGTCTGCTAAATGACTAAAATGTATAAACTAAATAGATTAACTTTCGCTATTGGAAGCCATTCCAAAGGGTAGGTTTAACAATGTAAAGGAAACGTAACCATACTTTATCAATCGGATACCATCAATGATGCTATTTAGGCCTATATAGCATTTGCAAAGTCATCAACAGCTATTGTTTCAATTCAACCCAGGGTTCAACTAAAAATAGACAATACATATCGGCAAATGGTTTGAATCTTTTGGTTAATTTAAAAGTTAATAATCTATGGGGGGGGGGGGGTTGCGCTAAGCTGACATATGGAATTGTCACAACATTTGATCATTTGATAAATGATTGATTTTGGCCTTTACTACTAAAGCACATTGGAAAATGGCAAAAAGTAACAAAATAAATCATAAGAAACAAGGTTTTGAAGTGTCTGTCATAAACCTGGGATATATAAGAATGTATATATATATTTTTTTGTGTGTATATATTTATTTGTAAAAAAGAGTGCACGTTCAAGATCGCAGGTCTGTGGACCGCTTCACAATTTCTACAATAAACAGATTTGATCACCTGCACCATGTCATTTTAATGTCATGTATTCTCAACTGCAATCTGTCATTTGGTTGTGCTATTAGATGAAGCACAGTGATAACACATTAAGTTATTTGAACTTTGTTGTGCTTTTAAATGGTCTTAACTGCGGTGATACACATGTACAGTGCCTTCAGAAACTTTTCACCCTTGACTTTTTCCACATTTTGTTGCTACAGCCTGAATTTAAAATGGATAACATTTAGATGTACCACTGATCTACACACAATGTCACATGTCAAAGTGGAATTGTTATTTAAAAAAAAAAAAAGTAATCTAATTTATAAAAATGAAAAGCTGATTAACTCCTTTATCGCATGCCTAAATAAGTTCAGGAGTAAATATGTGCTTAGCAAGTCCAGTAAGTTGCATGAACTCGCTGTGTGCAATAATGGTGTTAATCAATTTCTGAATGACTAAGTCCTCTCTGTACCCCACACATACAATTATCTGTAAGGTCCCTCAGTCAAGCAGTGAATTTCAAGCACCGATTCAACGACAAAGACCAGGGAGGTTTTCCAATGCCTTGCGAAGAAGGGGACCTATTGGTAGATGGCTTAAAAAAGCAGATATTGAATATTCCTTTGAGCATAGTGAAGTTATTAATTACACTTTGGGATGGTGTATCAATACACCCAGTCGCTACAAAGATACAGTTGTCCTTCCTAACTCAGTTGACAGAGAGGAAGGAAACCGCTCAAGGATTTCACCATGAGGCCAATGGTGATTTTTAAACCAGTTGCAGCGTTAAATGGCTGTGATTGGAGAAAACTGAGGATGGATCAGCAACATTGTAGTTACTCCACAATTCTAAACTAAATGACAAAGTGAAAAGAAGGAAGCCTGTAGAGAATACAAAAATTCCAAAACATGCATCCTGTTTGCAATAAGGCGATAAAGTACAATTTTGAAAAATATGGCAAAGAAATGTCCTTAATACAAAGCATTATGTTTGGGCAAATCCAACACAACACATCACCGAGTACAACTCTTCATATTTTCAAGCGTGGTGGTGGCTGCATCATGTTATGGGTACGCTTGTCATCGGCAAGGACTACAGAGTTTTTTAGAACAAAAAGAAAAGGAATAGAGCTAAGCACAGGCAAAGTCCTAGAGGAAAACCTGGTTCAGTCTGCATTCCAACAGACACTGGGAGACAAATCAACCTTTCAGCAGGACAATAACCTTAAAATGCAAGGCCAAATATTGTACAATCCAGGTTTGCAAAGATCTTGGAGACTCTGCTGTAATCGTTGCCAAAGTTGATTCTAACATGTATTGACTCAGGGGATTGAATACTTATCTAAATATATGCCTGTTTTATTTCCCATCAATGTATTTATTGTGTAGATCGTTGACCAAAAGAAATGACAAATCATTTTTAATCCCACTTTGTAACAAAACGTGGAAATAGTCAAGGGGTGTGAATACTTTCTGAAGGTACTGTAGGTGACCAGTCAACCAAAAACTAGACGTTGTTTTTCCGTTGGAATTTGGTTGTGCTTTTAGACAGTTGAAAGCATAGTGATAACACATTGGGAATTCAACAACCTTTCGGCTGTCTCTTTGAGCGAGTGAATATAGGTTGTAATCTCATTGATCAACGTCTCAACCAAATATTACCCAATTGTCCACGTTGAAATGACGTGGTGTGCCCAGTGGATATGGTTTTGATACAGAGCTGATGCTGGTTGATTTATATAGTTGACTGAAACAAAACTATTTCATATTCACATTTAGCCACCATGTACAGTCGTAACCCCATAAAACAGAAGGGTATCAATGTTATTTTGTAATTAAGTGCCTTATCCATGATATTCATATTACTAGTTAAAGCAGGTCCAAAGTGCCTTTGTTATTCTTGTGAGGGATCAGTGCAATATTCTTTGATAAATGATTCAACATGTACAGTATTACAATTCTGGAGCTGCTGTTCATGACAGCTCTGCAATTACTCATGACCAAATACAGTATTATTATTTATTACAGGCTTTTCAGATGTTAGGGGCTTCTCAAATACATCTCTACTAGTTGGACTCTGATAAAGAGAGTGGAATCAGACCTTTAACGATGATGGGAAACTGTAGTGACCTAGAACCAGTGGTGTAAAGTACTCAAGTAAAAATACTTTAAAGTACTACTTAAGTAGTTTTTTGGGGGTATCTGTACTTTACTATTTATATTTTTGACAACATTAATTTTACTTCATTACATTCCTAAAGAAAATAATGTACTTTTTACTCCATGCAATTTCCATGACACCTAAAATTAATTGTTACATTTTGAATGCCAAGCAGGACAGGAAAATGGTTAAATTCCCGCATTTATCAAGAGTAGATCCCTACTGCCTCTGATCTGGCGGACTCACTAAATAATGTCTGAGTGTGGAGTGTGACCCTGGCTATCTGTACATTTAAAAAACAAGAAAATAGTGCTGTCTGGTTTGCTTAATATAAGGAATTTGAAAATACTTATACTTTTACTTTTGATATTTAAGTATATTTAAAACCAAATACTTTTAGACTTTAACTCAAGTAGTATTTTACTGAGTGACTTTCACTTTTGTCATTATCTATTAAGGTATCTTAACTTTTACTCAAATATGACATATGGGTACTTTTTCCACCACTGCCTAGCATTGAGGGGAATATTTGTTTGAAGTTGATGAAATGTGATATCATTGAAGGCAGTAAGATTCAGAACCACTCACCCTTTACTTTTACATGGGGTGCTTGAATCTTGTGTTATTGCACTCATTCATGCATTTTAAATATATTTTACACTCTTGCTTGCATATTTCAATATTTTCACATTTTAGATGACCAAAAAAATCTCACAGGAAAAATGACATGGTAAGATAACTGATATTCCTGCCTTATTGTATTTAAAGTATCATAAGATAAGCTGAAGGATGCCTCTGTGATTGATTTATCTTTGGGACATTAGGACTTTAGTTATGTGCCTTGAGGCAACTCTGCCAGTCAATGGGTATTTTCATTGCTCCAAAGTCTTATCCCTCCCCCCATACCCTTTTTGAGCCATGGGGAAGATCTCTATTGCATACTCCTCACATCCTCTCTCCTCATCTCCTTCTCAAAATCCATTGGATAAGAAAGCAGAGGTCCCGCCCCTCTGACCTTCTCCTCCAATGCGTTTTTAGAAGGAGACGAGGACAGAGGACACAAGGCGTTTGGGATTGAGCTATTCCCATGTTTTACATGACAAGTTTTGAGACCCTGTAACATGTTTCATTTTAATAAAGATTTGTTTAAAAAAGGAGACCAGTAACACCATGTATGAGTATTATTATTAATGGTCAATGAATTCAATATCAGTGATAATAACACGCTCCACGTTTAAAAAAAACACACACACACGACCGACTTTGGGAAACCCTGCATTAGAGGGCACTATCATCTAGTGCAGGGTTTCCCAAACTCGGTCCAGGGGCCCCCCTGGGTGCACATTTTTGTTTTTTCCCTAGAACTACACAGCTGATTAAAATCATCAAAGCGTGAATCAGTCTAGTGCTAGGGCAAAAACCAAAACGTGCACCCAGGGAGGGGGGAACCAAGGTCCGAGTTTGGGAAACCCTGACCTAATGGATAAACTGTCTTATTGCAAACAGGATGCATGTTTTGGAATATTTTTATTATGTGCAAGCTTCATTTCACTCTGTCAGGTTAGTATTGTGGAGTAACTACAATGTTGTTGATCCATCCTCAGTTTTCTCCTATCACAGCCATTAAACTCTGTAACTGTTTTAAAGTCACCATTGGTCTCATGGTGAAATCCCTGAGTGGTTTCCTTCCTCTCCTTCAACTGAGTTAGGAAGGATGCCTGTATCTTTGTAGTGACTGGGTGTATTGATACACCATCCAAAGTGTAATAAAAAACTTCACGAACTACTTTCTGAAGAATTTGTATGTCATTTTCCCATTCCCATTAAGTTTTCGGGAGAAAGTCACTCTCGCCACGATCGCACAGGCCACAGGTACGTTTTCCTGACAAACTGCAAATAAAAGTGTGTTTAAAAAAATCACCCGACAACTAACTGGACGAGTTTATATTTATACCCAGCGAGAGTTATTATTCCTTTTTATTATGCAATTGTGTCATTTGCCTTTCGTGCTGCTTGCGTTGTTGTACGTCGAGGATGGTTTCTATTTATTCGAAAATGAGAACTAATGTACAAAAAATGCCCCACATTGTATTATATTCAGCGATTTATTTGTGTTTAAGTCAATAACTTAACTCTACTTTTGCAGCCAAATAGGACATATTTTGTGACCAATACACACTTGGCTGCAGGTGTGCTCACTGTCTGTTGGCTATGATACTTTCACCTTGTGCTTTGCAATACAGTAGTCTATTCTCTTCACCGTTAGAAAGCCAAGATAAAAGTTGTAAAGATTGTCAATCAACCCCATGGATTATTCCTGTGTTGTATGTATGTCAGGATGTCTGTTGAAAGCCAAGAGAACCGAACAGTGGAGGTACTGGGGGTACCTGAGGAGGTGGACGATGAGCTGCTGTATTTGTACTTTGAGAACAAGCGTCGTTCTGGAGGAGGTAGTCTGGTGTCTGTGGAGCTGGAAGGAAGCCGGGCCATATTACTGTTTGAAGAGGCAGAGGGTAAGAATGGATTCAGTCTGTGTAATTCTTGTAATCTGATATAATGTTGAAGGCTAATAAGTTTCCTATGTACCTACACAACATCTTCATGATTCATTCTTTATCTGGATCCCCATTAGCTGATGTCTTAGCAACAGCTAGTATTCCTGTGGTCCACAAATGAATGATACTATTGTACCAAAAACAATTCCTCCATTGCCATCCATAGTATTCTGATTATATCTGTGTTTGATTGACAGTTGCAGCAAGGGTCCTGTCTAAAGGACCCCATGTCCTGCACAACGCTGAGTTGACCGTGAGGAAGCCTGCGTGTAAGGATCTATTCTACCACGCCCATAAATCTGCTCCTTTTATTCTTTGTCCCCAACACTCTAGGCGACCAGTTTTGATAGCCTTTAGCCGCACCCTCATCCTACTACTCCTCTGTTCCTCGGGTGATGTGGAGGTAAACCCAGGCCCTGCATGTCCCCAGTCACCCTCATTTGTTGACTTCTGTGATCGAAAAAGCCTTGGCCTCATGCATGTCAACATCAGAAGCCTCCTCCCTAAGTTTGCCTTACTCACCGCTTTAGCACACTCTGCCAATCCTGATGTCCTTGCCGTGTCCGAATCCTGGCTTAGGAAGGCCACCAAAAATTCTGAGATTTCCATACCCAACTATAACACTTTCCGTCAAGATAGAACTGCCAAAGGGGGAGGAGTTGCAATCTACTGCAGAGATAGCCTGCAAAGTTCTGTCATACTTTCCAGGTCTATGCCCAAACAGTTCGAACTTCTAATTTTAAAAATTAATCTCTCCAGAAATAAGTCTCTCACTGTTGCCGCCTGCTACCGACCCCCCTCAGCTCCCAGCTGTGCCCTGGACACCATCTGTGAATTGATCGCTCCCCATCTAGCTTCAGAGTTTGTTCTGTTAGGTGACCTAAACTGGGATATGCTTAACACCCCGGCAGTCCTACAATCCAAGCTTGATGCCCTCAATCTCACACAAATCATCAAGGAACCCACCAGGTACAACCCCAAATCCGTAAACATGGGCACCCTAATAGACATTATCCTGACCAACCTGCCCTCCAAATACACCTCTGCTGTCTTCAATCAAGATCTCAGCGATCACTGCCTCATTGCCTGTATCCGCCACGGGTCCGCGGTCAAACGACCACCCCTCATCACTGTCAAACGCTCCCTAAAACACTTCTGCGAGCAGGCCTTTCTAATCGACCTGGCCCGGGTACCCTGGAAGGATATTGACCTCATCCCGTCAGTTGAGGATGCCTGGTCATTCTTTAAATGTTACTTCCTCACCATATTAGACAAGCATGCTCCGTTCAAAAAATGCAGAACCAAGAACAGATATAGCCCTTGGTTCACTCCAGACCTGACTGCCCTCGACCAGCACAAAAACATCCTGTGGCGAACTGCAATAGCATCGAAGAGCCCCCGCGATATGCAACTGTTCAGGGAAGTCAGGAACCAATACACGCAGTCAGTCAGGAAAGCAAAGGCCAGCTTTTTCAAGCAGAAATTCGCATCCTGTAGCTCTAACTCCAAAAAGTTCTGGGATACTGTAAAGTCCATGGAGAACAAGAGCACCTCCTCCCAGCTGCCCACTGCACTGAAGCTAGGTAACACGGTCACCACCGATAAATCCGTGATAATCGAAGACTTCAACAAGCATTTCTCAATGGCTGGCCATGCCTTCCTCCTGGCGACTCCAACCTTGGCCAACAGCCCCGCCCCCCCCGCTGCTACTCGCCCAAGCCTCTCCAGCTTCTCCTTTACCCAAATCCAGATAGCAGATGTTCTGAAAGAGCTGGAAAACCTGGACCCATACAAATCAGCTGGGCTTGACAATCTGGACCCCCTATTTCTAAAACTGTCCTCCGCCATTGTCGCACCCCCTATTACCAGCCTGTTCAACCTCTCCTTCGTATCATCTGAGATCCCCAAGGATTGGAAAGCTGCCGCGGTCATCCCCCTCTTCAAAGGGGGAGACACCCTGGACCCAAACTGTTACAGACCTATATCCATCCTGCCCTGCCTATCTAAGGTCTTCGAAAGCCAAGTCAACAAACAGATCACTGACCATCTCGAATCCCACCGTACCTTCTCCGCTGTGCAATCCGGTTTCCGAGCCGGTCACGGGTGCACCTCAGCCACGCTCAAGGTACTAAACGATATCATAACCGCCATCGATAAAAGACATTACTGTGCAGCCGTCTTCATCGACCTGGCCAAGGCTTTCGACTCTGTCAATCACCATATTCTTATCGGCAGACTCAGTAGCCTCGGTTTTTCTAATGACTGCCTTGCCTGGTTCACCAACTACTTTGCAGACAGAGTTTAGTGTGTCAAATCGGAGGGCATGTTGTCCGGTCCTCTGGCAGTCTCTATGGGGGTACCACAGGGTTCAATTCTCGGGCCGACTCTTTTCTCTGTATACATCAATGATGTTGCTCTTGCTGCGGGCGATTCCCTGATCCACCTCTACGCAGACGACACCATTCTATATACTTCCGGCCCTTCCTTGGACACTGTGCTATCTAACCTCCAAACGAGCTTCAATGCCATACAACACTCCTTCCGTGGCCTCCAACTGCTCTTAAACGCTAGTAAAACCAAATGCATGCTTTTCAACCGTTCGCTGCCTGCACCCGCACGCCCGACTAGCATCACCACCCTGGACGGTTCCGACCTAGAATATGTGGACATCTATAAGTACCTAGGTGTCTGGCTAGACTGCAAACTCTCCTTCCAGACTCATATCAAACATCTCCAATCCAAAATCAAATCAAGAATCGGCTTTCTATTCCGCAACAAAGCCTCCTTCACTCACGCCGCCAAACTTACCCTAGTAAAACTGACTATCCTACCGATCCTCGACTTCGGCGATGTCATCTACAAAATAGCCTCCAACACTCTACTCAGCAAACTGGATGCAGTTTATCACAGTGCCATTCGTTTTGTTACTAAAGCACCTTATACGACCCACCACTGCGACCTGTATGCCCTAGTTGGCTGGCCCTCGCTACATGTTCGTCGTCAGACCCACTGGCTCCAGGTCATCTACAAGGCTATGCTAGGTAAAGTGCCGCCTTATCTCAGTTCACTGGTCACGATGGCTACACCCACCCGCAGCACGCGCTCCAGCAGGTGTATCTCACTGATCATCCCTAAAGCTAAAACCTAATTTGGACGCCTTTCCTTCCAGTTCTCTGCTGCCTGCGACTGGAACGAATTGCAAAAATCTCTGAAGTTGGAGACTTTTATCTCCCTCAACAACTTTAAAAATCTGCTATCCGAGCAGCTAACCGATCGCTGCAGCTGTACATAGTCCATCTGTAAACTACCCACCCAATTTACCTACCTCACCCCCCATACTGCTTTTATTTATTTACTTTTCTGCTCTTTTGCACACCAGTATCTCTTCTTGCACATGATCATCTGATGATTTATCACTCCAGTGTTAATCTGCTAAATTGTAATTATTCGATTTATTGCCTACCTCATGCCTTTTGCACACATTGTATATAGATTCTCTTTCTTTCTACCATGTTATTGACTTGTTTATTGTTTACTCCATGTGTAACTCTGTGTTGTCTGTTCACACTGCTATGCTTTATCTTGGCCAGGTCGCAGTTGCAAATGAGAACTTGTTCTCAACTAGCCTACCTGGTTAAATAAAGGTGAAATAAAAAATAAATAAAAAATTTAAAAAATCCATGGAGACTGTTGCTGCGGGGGGTTAACCCAACCACCAGTCAGGAGCTGGTGGAGCTGTATGTAGAGAACATGATGGGAATGGACATAGACGAGTACTCTCTGTACCCCTCACCTGGCATGGACCTGGTCCTAGTACACTTCCGCCAGGCCTTCAATAAAGGTTAGGGGTTTTCCTATCAAGTTCAAAGATGGAATCCACAGTAGGGGGAAACGGCATCACAAGCCGCACCACCACTCTTGTTTTTGTTGGCGTGCTGAGGAATATCGTGCAGCGTTGTAAAAACATTGTAGTAAACATTGTGCTCTTCTATCGTGTGTGCAATGTCAGAAGGGGGAAAAACAGTTTGTTTGCAGTAACTTCTTTGATGTTGTAGTATCACAAACAGACATGCAGAGTTCAATTTACACCATGACATTTAGGGGATGTCTGTATTGAGTGCATGCACTTGCACAAAATATTTTTTGGGGCCTAATAATAAAGACATACTTTAAATGGTAAAAATGTCCTACCTTTTAATGGCATGAACACAGCAAGTCATATTTTTATCTGATTGTCAAACGAATCACTTCAAAAAGTAGGCATTTTCGTCCACTTCAAAATAATTCCAGCATTCCAACTGGATGTATGCTCGTGGAATTTGATGACTGGAAATAGACATCTCTTACAAAACCCCAGAAAGTGTTCCTAATGACATTTAGCGATTTCCATCGTTTAGGCTGACATTAATTTATTCGTCTTGCTGACAAAAATACTTTTTTTGTAGCCAGAAAAGTTGGGACACTTGAAATGGGATGAAACTGTCCCGGGAAAATGTGATGGTCACCCTAACACGCACGGTCAAATTACTAGAATAGGTAGCCTACATTCAATTAAATAAATTATTTGAATCAGCCTGAGGGGACACCCTCGTTCATGAGTTGTCCATAATTCATGAGTTAATGCTTGGAGTATTCCCAGATTGTGTGACATAAAACACTACCTTTCTTTCCTTACATTAATGACATTTGACGGTGTTATTTGTCACTAGGAAGCATTTAACAATTGAATAAAAACATTGAACTTAAACCCTGTACGAATCATGGATCTTGGCGATTTCGGAACATGCACTATTAGTGTAACAATGCCTACGTAACATTTCATTATGTTTCACCGTGAAACTGTTCTCATGGGCACACAAATCCAAAATAATGTAGGCTTATTCCATTGCAAAATCAAATGCTTCTAACCGTCAACTATAGGCCTACTTAAAACCATAGATTAAGTAATTTTAATTATTTGGCAAACAATATAATTATGACTGTATTTTAAGTGGCTATGCTTTTGCATACTTTATAGGTAATGTGTGTATTCTTCCTTATTTTGCATGCACAGACTTCCAGAAGCTTTTCACAAAGATTTCTAAGAAGCCTCTGGATGGAGCGCAGATCGTTCTGGAACAGATAGATCAAACTGACTCCATCCTAATTGAGAACCTGCACCCCAGCATCACAGCAGACATGCTCAATCTGTACCTGGAGAGCCAACGGGGCGGGGGCGGTGGAGTTAAGGAAGTCACCATGATGTCAGAAGGGGTTGCCAGGGTCTCCTTCCTGGACTTTGACTGTAAGTTTTGAACATAGACTTATATGTTTTTAATGTACTGTGTGTCTACCGAATGTCTGTTTTGAATGTAAGTTATGTTTTCTACTGTAGAAAAAAATGACTTCGTACATTTGTATACAAGCATTTCTGTTGTAGCTGTTGTATCCATTTTAAAGTACTAATGTTGTTGTATGTTAATGAAACATAAAAGCTATAAAGAAGGGGTATTCAAATCCTACCATGAGGGTCTGGAGTACTGCTGGTTCTCTCTTCTACCTGATAATTAACTGCACCCACCTGGTATCCCAGGTCTAAATCAGTCCCTGATAAGAAGGGAAGAATGTACTGGAACTGGCCTCGAGATCCAGATCTGAGTTTGATGGCTATAAAGCATGCAAGTTCTATGTAGCTGTTGAATGTGTTTTATTCCCTTCCTTATTACATCTAACAGCAGTGGAACGTGTCCTTAAACAATCACACAAACTCGAGAAGATGGATCTGATGGTCAGGCCTTACTTCTCCTTCCTCCAATCAGAGGACACCTCCTCACCTCTGACCGTTCCCCTGACCTCTGTGAATGGAACATCCGATAGTAACACAACGAACACACCGCAGACAGACAGTGGTGGGCAATCACAGACTGGTTCTATCCCTGCAGCCAGTACCAGTGACCATTCTCAGTCCTCCCATCAGGCTACCTCTGAGCCCCTGGTTCCCCTTCTGTCCCAACCTGTGTCCCAGGCAACAGCAGCCCAGGGAGGCATGGAGGACCTAACATCGATCCCAGAGCCCATGTCGAGCCATATCTCCGTCCCTGACCCAGTGAAACTTGCGCTGCTCCTGCTCAGTCCCCTGCTCCAGAGCCTTCAGCTGGCCCACCCAGCTTGTAGCGTCCAGATCAAGGAAGACGGGGTCCACATGGCCGGGTCTGACCGGCTGGGGCTGGAGCAGCTGAAGAACGCTATGTTGGAGTTCCTTGGGGGTGTGGCCCAGGCTCATCTCACCTTTGACCCCGAGAAGGCCCACTTCCTGGCCAAACAGGAAGTGAAAGACAAGCTGCTGCAGACGTTGAAGGACAAGGGACTGCCGTCCGTGTACACAGTGTCGGACTGCGTTGTTGTGGTAACGTCTCCGTCTTTCAGCTTGGTGAGCCAGGCGTGTAGCTTGCTGAAGACCCTGCTGTCTGACTTCAGTATCCCCGTGGACAGAGAGTATGAGTGTATGCTGTACGCCCAGGAGTGGACTGGCTTCCTCCAGTCTCTGGGTCTCTGCTCTGCTAAGGTGTCAGAGAGGGGACAGCTAGATGTCCTGACTCTGAGAGGGTTGGAGGAGGAGAAGCAGGCTAAGATAGTGGAGTTCCTCAGTACACCCATTGAAACAGAGGCTATCATCTCTATGGAGCCAGGCATGTTGAAGTACATCCAGACCCACCATCATCAGCTACTGGCTGATATGGACCAGGTGTCTATCTTCCCTCTGGACGCACATGGCATCTGTGGACTACGAGTAGGTGTTTTACCTTTTTGAAATATCATAAAAACATTCCCTTGCATAATATAAATTCATTCACAGTATATGCAGTAATCCTCTCATACCCTTTTCACACAACCGAGTCAAGCTGAGCTGTACTGGGTTGGCCTGGTTACACGTGCTGGAGAGGACAATGTGAAAATAAAATATCGGAGCCAGAACAGTACGGTTGAGGTTGGCACGCTAGTGTGAAAAGGGTATCCAATGTCTTTGTGAATAATGGTCTTATACAGCGTTTCATACTCGTCATGTCTGTGATTGGTAGATCCACGGCAACGCAGGGGCGTGTCAAATGGCTGATGAGGTTCTGTGGGGCGTGGTGTCGTCCATCGTGACCAGCACCATCACAGTAAACGAACCGGGCGCGGCACGGTTCCTCATCCAGGAGGGAGAGGGGACCAACATCTTCAGGGAGATGCAGGCCAAGTTCCAGGTCTACATCAACATGGAGAAGGTGCACTGGGAACCCCTGGAGAACGAGGTAGCTGGCCCAATGATGACAATATTAATATTGCTGCTTTTACTATCATTACTAATTCACTTGACAAATGAGGTTGCCGAATGATAAAGATCTACACATGGATGTATAATGCAATTTGTTTTCTGTGCTATGAACTTGTTCCTCTACATTGTTTGGATAAGCATAGTTAGGCAAATGGTGTATTTCAGAGATGATAAGAGGCTGGTGGGAGGAGCTATAGGAGGATGGGCTCATTGTAATGCTGGAATGGAATTCACGGAACTGTATCAAGTATATGTAAACCACATGTTTGACGCCGTTCCATTTATTCCACTCCAGCCATTACAATGAGCCCATCCTCCTATAGCTCCTCCCACCAGCCTCCTCTGTCCACTATATATGTGTGTGTATTTATATATTTCTGTATGTCTATATACAGTATGTCTCTGGTGTATTCTAGCTTTGTGATCTCCCTACAGGACATCTTTGAGGCTGTGTGGAATATGATGTCCCATCAGAGCTTCCAGAGAAGGTCCTCAGATGGTTCCTTACAGGCTTCCACATCAGTTCTGACGCATACTAACCAGACTTCCAACGACCTCTCAGCTCCAGACATAGGTACATACTTTCATTATTCTCATAGCGATCACATATATTTGTAAAAAAGCCTAGACCCTGAAGAGCATATGGAAGCACAGTGGCCAGAATAATCTTCAGAGAAGGGAGTTATTCTATTGGCATTGTTGTTTTGCAATCACTGAAAACATATGTACTGATCCCAGGTCTTCTAGAGGAAGCAAAGAGGCTGTTCTCAGCCATAGATGAGATGGTGGACTCTGGCCTCTCTAGTCTGACCAGAACCACTGACATTGAGGAGGATCTGTATACGGCCGGGGAACCCATTGCCTCCAGCACCGACCAGGGCCCAGACAGAGACAGCAATGACATGGAGGAGCAGGCTACAGAGCTGCTAGTGGAGGGATGGAGTAATGATGATGAGGGTGCTCTTGCTCCTCTGGTTGCCCAGGACGGAGGGCTGTCCTGGGCCACGCAACTCTCCTCTACCCTGGACGAGGAGGCCCAGATGTCCCTGGCCATCCAGTACTCCATGGAAACCACAAAGAGGTCCCTGACCGAGGAGGAGGAGCTGCAGAAGGTTCTGGAGCTGTCCAAGAAGATGACGAAGATGACTCGGCATGATGGTGACGATGGTGCCATGGCTACCTCTTCCCTCCCTGCTGCTGGCTCACACCTCGATCAGGCTGTCCAGGTGTCTCTGCAGGAGGCCATCCAGTCAGCCAACACAAATCTTTGTGTTCGCTGGCTACAGTTGTGACCTGATCAGAGTGGACATTGCCCTGAACAAGAAGGTCACCCTGAGAAAGCATGAGGAGAAGCTAGACCACCGCAGCCTGAGGAGCCTGTCTCAGTACCACAGGTACGTGTGTATGTCTGTGTGTACACTGTGCGTTTTTTTATAGTAATGTGCACCGATATGGAAAATCTATATCGATGTCAGTTGCATTTTTTCCATTCAATATCATATCGGTTCATAGAAAATACGTTGTGAAATGTTTACTTTTATTTGAAGTCCAGACAACTGCTTGCGGATTGTCCATTGGGACAGGTGTGTTCTGATGGTATAAACCTACCTAACTGGTTTGAATACAAGGGGAAGCCCATTCACAGTTGATGGCCCATCAGCAGGCAATTAACTATGGTAACTCAAGAGCCTGTGAAAAGATCTGTTTTATGCCTGCAGGAACAGTCATTTACAGAATGGTGTAGGTTAAGAATAAACCTAGATTACGATATGCCTTGCTCATATCAATATTAAAAGATATCATATGGAATTTGCAATATTGGTGCCCGCAAGCACATTTTTTTTACATTTACAAAAAAATATAATCAATCAACCAATCAGGAGGTGTCTGGACCTCATCAAGAGGAAACATGCCGTGGAGGTCACCATCCAGGGAACCACGGCAACCATCTCCGGGTTCAAAGACTTTGTTACCGGGGCGATGCCGGACATGAAGCTCCTGCTGAGGAGGATATCCACGACGACGTCAGACACTGACATCCTGCGGACGGTGCAATGGCTGTGGCACGACCCAGCGTCGTCAGGGACGAAGACCGCGTACGCTCCGGAGGCGACAGTGTTTATGGAGAACGCCTGGAAGATGAGGCAGAAAAAGATCGACATCCTGCTCAACAACCTGCCGCACATCATCAACTTTGAGAAGATGCAAGAGTACAATGTGGCTTCTGGGAAGTCAGTAACCATCTCCAGGAAGATGCTGAGCTCAGAACACTTGTACTCAGATATACAAGGTAAAGAGAACTTTGCAAATAGTGTATGTGAGCTTATTCTTATGTTATTTATTTTTTGGTAAATAAGAATTAGATTTGTGAGATGCTATTTAATTACTGACACAATATCCCTGTTATCTTAACAAAGCTATTTAATATGTTGCACCGTTTTCCGTCATGCTATATTGCACTTATATTGCTACAATATGTTGCACTGTTTTTCAGATGAGAACTACAGTCTACTGTCCAACCTGCCTGAAACGTCCAGAGTGAACGAGGATTCTGATGAGTTCCAGGATGTTGTGAAAGACTTCTACGACTCCATACATGAGTACCACAACAGAATCAAAATCATTAAGGTATGTAGGATCTATCGATGTCAACAGCAACTAACCATTAACTTCGTATTGTATCAGTGACGTCAGAAGCCATTCCTCTGTTAAGTTTGTATCTTTGTTCTCCGTAACAGAATGGAGTCCTTATAGCGGATTTCCTTACAGCGGGTTTGTTAGGGAATGTAGGAGATTCAGTTAAAGTGTGACTGACTATGCAGTAATCCTTGAGTTATGTGTCTGGGAGCAGGCTACAGACAGAGTCACATTAACAAGACATACTTCACCTCAACAACCTCGCTAAGCGCTGGTGAAAATTGCCATTTCAATGCTCTCTGATATACAGTATCATCTCATCCTAGGGATGGGTCAGTTTTATTACGCATTACTACTTTAAGTAGAACCAGCACCTGGTTTGAGGGAAAGCCTGTGTACAGTAGCACAGAAGCAACAGTACAGGACCAAAGGGGAGAGGAGAGGGGAGACCAACCAACAATATTCATCCATCTGGAAGTGACTGTTAAAGCACTGTGATAAGGATGAAGCAGAATAATAGGAGGCACTTAATGAAGAGAGGCTTGGCACAATACTGTTTATCCTTTAGCAGTGCAATGAGATGAGAAGAGCGATGCCAGTTAGCCAGATGACCCTGGTGCTTAGTGAAAAAGGTATTGCCAGAGGGCTGTACACTACATGCTGCTTGGTGCTCAGTAGTGAAGCCAGAGGCCTGCCTGTACACCCTGTTCACTCAAATCATGCTAATTTGTATTCTGAGTAAACTGTCACTTTTAAATGAATGTCTAGGCCTAGGACTATGTTATGCAACTGACAACATGCAATGTTCCCTACAACTCCTCTGGGATTGCAGCTCCCCCAGGACTGCTGCGCTAAAGAAATACCAGCCCGTGCAGAGAAGTACAAAAAAATGTTTCCCCGTTAGTTAACACAATCAACATGTCCCTCTTCTCAAAATGTTTCATAAAATCAATGTAATATTTGCCACTTTCAATGCAACGTGACAAGCATGAGCGGTTGCGAGTAGATTAACTTGTTGTGAGATCAAAGCGAGAGCTGCATGTAGCCACGTGTGCACATGTATTCATCTTCTTTGCTAGTTATTGAGTTATGGCTCATTTCTGGTCAGCATCTTTGAAAAACGAGTCAGGTAAAGAGCTTTTTTATGTCTTAAAGGGGCAGTGTTATGTTTTGAGACAGGCTTGAATAAGCTAATAAGTAGCCAATAGGCAGAGGATACCATACATTTGTGTCTGATTCTTTGTAACAATAATAATGGTATGGGAATAATAATGCATTTTATTTTGTAAAGTGGTTTCTTGCATCAAACACAACACAACAACATTTTCTGGCACTTCCTTGTCTGAAGGACAAGTGGATAAACAGGTTAATGTTAATCCCTGCATGGTTTAAAAAAAAGTCTCATGGAATGTAATTCTACATTGAATACCAAACATTGGCTGCTACTGTAGGCTGAATGCTAGAACTGCTATTTCCATGTAAATAATATTGTTTTTAATGGTAGGCCACTCTGGTAGGCCTACATTATGATCACTGTTAAAACTGTAACTTAAAGTGGGTACAATCTCAGTGTTCACAGTAAACGCACGCAGGAAGTTGCACAGAATATTCACAACATACAAGTTCGCGCTCAGTAGACCTGAAATTTGCTCAGAGAGAACATTGACCCCCAGTCTTACTTAGACATATTGAGGAACATGTTCTGGGTTGTGTTCATTGGGGCACACCGTAGCAAAAAATAATCAAAATGTTGTGCAACGGAAAGCGAAACACATGTTTCTTATTGGACAAATTCTGATAGTACCTCCCAGTTTCACTCCCCTTCTGACCGTTTCCTTCTATTTTATGCCTAGTGAACATGACCCTAGTCAGTACCCGTGTACATCTGCATGCATGTCACCTGAGCGGTCCATTCAAGATAAGAGATACAAACTAGGAACAATAGCTGCAGTGTGCCCTCTCATTTGACATATTTCCTTCTACAATTTCCCCCCTCCTCCTTCCTGCTCTCTCTTTCATCCATCCTGACAGGGTGTGGCATATATCAGTCAGATAGTCACACATGCAAACAGCACCACAGGGTTACAGATAACTACAGAGTTCTCCATATAAGCGTCAGCATGAGCCATAGAAATGTAGCTGATAGATAGGATGTGCAGCTCTAGTCCATGTTATTCCATTTTTTTTGATGAAAAGTTACTTATAAAATAGTAGACATTTGACAGTTCACTCAACTTACGTACGTACATACCCCAACCAGAAGCCATGGATTACAGGCAGCATCCGCACTGAGCTAAAGCCTAGAGCTGCCGCTTTCAAGGAGCTGGACTCTAACCCTGAACCTTACAAGAAATCCCGCTATGCCCTCCGATGAACCGTCAATACAGGACTAAGATCGTGTCATACTACACCGGCTCTGACGTTCGTCAGATGTGGCATGGCTTGCAAACCATTACAGACTACAAAGGGAAGCACAGCCGAGAGCTGCCCAGTGAAACGAGCCTACCAGACGAGCTAAACTACTTCTATGCTCGCTTCGAGGCAAATAACTCTGAAACATGCATGAGAGCACCAGCTGTTCCGGAAGACTGTGTGATCACGCTCTCCGCAGCCGATGTGAGTAAGACCTTTAAACAGGTCAACATTCACAAGGCCGCAGGGCCAGACGGATTACCAGGACGGGTACTACGAGCATGCACTGACCAACTGGCAAGAATCTTCGCTGACATTTTCAACCTCTCTTTTTCCGAGTCTGTAATACCAACATGCTTTAAGCAGACCACTATAGTCCCTGTCTAAATGACTACCGACCCGTAGCACTCACGTCTGGAGCCATGAAGGGCTTTGAAAGGCTGGTCATGGCTCACTACAACACCATCATCCCAGAAACCCTAGACCCACTCCAATTTGCATACCGCCCCAAC
This sequence comes from Salvelinus alpinus, assembly GCF_045679555.1. Lineage (NCBI taxonomy): Eukaryota > Metazoa > Chordata > Actinopteri > Salmoniformes > Salmonidae > Salvelinus > Salvelinus alpinus. The sequence goes on from NC_092114.1 coordinate 33,075,795, forward strand.
GGATCCACAGATTATGCAATCACTATTGCACTCCACACTGCTCTTTCTCACCTGTACAAAAGGAACACCTATGTGAGAATGCTATTCATTGACTACTGCTCAGCGTTCAACAATATAGTGCCCTCAAAGCTCATCAATAAGCTAAGGACCCTGGGACTAAACACCTCCCTCTGCAACTGGATCCTGGACTTCCTGAGGGGCCGCCCCCAGGTGGTAAGGGTAGTTAACAACACATCCGCCACACTGATCCTCATCACAGGGGCGCAGTCCCCTCCTGTACTCGCTGTTCACTCACGACTGCACGGCCAGGCACAACTCCGACACCATCATTAAATTTGCCGATGACACAACAGTGGTAGGCCTGATCACAGACAATGACGAGACAGCCTATAGGAAGGAGGTCAGAGACCTGGCCGTGTGGTGCCAGGACAACAACCTCTCAATGTGATCAAAACAAAGGAGATGATTGTGGACTACAGGAAAAGGAGGACCGAGCACGCCCCCATTCTCATCGACAGGGCTGTAGTGGAGCAGGTTGAGAGGTTCAAGTTCCTTGGTGTGCACATCACCAAAACCTAACATGGTCCAAGCACACCAAGACAGTCTTGAAGAGGGCACGACAAAACCTATTCCCCCTCTGGAGACTGAAAAGATTTGGCATGGGTCCTCAGATTCTCAAAAGGTTCTATAGCTGCACATTCGAGAGCATCCTGGCTGGTTGCATCACTGCCTGGTATGGCAACGGATCGGCATCCGACCGCAAGGCACTTCAGAGGGTAGTGCGTACGGCCTATCCAGAACCTCTATACCAGGCGGTGTCAGAGGAAGGTCCTAAAAATTGTCAAAGACTCCAGCCATCCTAGTCATAGACTGTTCTCTCTGCTACCGCACGGCAAGAGGTACCGGAGTGCCAAGTCTAGGTCCAAGAGGCTTCTAAACAGCTTCTACCCCCGAGCCATAAGACTCCTGAACATCTAATCAAATGGCTACCCAGACTATTTACATTGCCCCCCCCCCCCTCTCTTTTACAACACTGCTACTCTCTGTTACCATCTATGCTTAGTGTGGGTGAAAAATCCAGCTCTTCGGTAATTTTCCAGTACCCATGATGGAGAGTCTCTGGTAATTCTCCAGTGCCCATACTATTTCCTTTGGAAGTAGGAAGAAGAAGCAGTATAAGGTTAAACATAAGACATATGTAAACAGAATGAAGGTGGAAAGACTATGGAAGTGCAGGATTGGTCCAACACAGAGTTAAGCATTAGACATAAAGATACAGAACTAAGTGGTATCTATGTGAATAAGCTAAGTTGAGCCAACAAAGATCAGACTGGAGCCATATAGAATCTAGTCAAGGCAACCACAGGGTACATAGGTTAATCATTTCCAAGTGACATAGACCTAAACTGGTGTGGGACAGTGACTATGCATTTTTACCAACAATACAGGAGCCACAAATTATGTTATTACAGTTGGAGTCAGAAGTTTACATACACTTAGGTTGGAGTCATTAAAACTCATTTTTCAACCACTCCACAAATGTCTTGTTAACAAACTATAGTTTTGCCAAGTCGGTTAGGACATCTACTTTGTGCAGGGCACAAGTCATTTTCCCAACAATTGTTTACAGACAGATTATTTCACGTATAATTCACTGTATCACAATTCCAGTAAGTCAGAAGTTTACATACACTAAGTTGACTGTGCATTTAAACAGCTTGGAAAATTCCATAAAATGATGTCATGGCTTTAGAAGCTTCTGATAGGCTAATTGACATCATTTGAGTCAATTGGAGGTGTACCTGTGGATGTATTTCAAGGCCTACCTTCAAACTCAGTGCCTCTTTCCTTGATATTCATGGGAAAATCAAAAGAAATCAACCACGTTCATCTGTACAGACAATAGTACACAAGTATAAACCCCATGAGACCACGCAGCAGTCATACCGCTCAGGAAGGAGATGCGTTCTGTCTCCTAGAGATGAACGTACTTTGGTGGGAAAAGTGCAAATAAATGCCTTGCTCAAGGGCACGTGGACACATTTTTCACCTAGTCAGCTCAGGGAATCGAACCTTGTGGTTACTGGTCCAACGCTCTTAACTGCTAGACTACCTGCCGCCCCCTCATGACACCCCCACTTCCCTCACACTTCTCAGATCAAGAGTTAACACCTGGCATATAGCCTCTGTCTCGGTCTGCTCTACTGGCAGACCGGCAGCGCTACATTAGCTAAATCGAGCAGGGTAATTCATATACTATTTGTTATGTTTATGGAAAACAAAACTGTTGGGGGGGCACACATTTTATCTGGGGGGTCCATGCCCGGCTTTGCCACCCTGTAGAGCCTGGCCCTACAGTGTACATGAGGCTCTAGGCTTACAGTCTACATGTGATGGCAGAGTTTGCAAAACAAATGCCCCCCACGATTGACACAAATCAGGGGTGGGCAACTTTGATTGGGCTGGAGCCAAAAAATAACGGAAATCATCAAGAGGGATGATCATCTTGGGTCTGTGTACCCACATCCATACCACTAGACTAATTTACCAATCTACAAAAGGGGGAGGCCTGCGGGCCACCAGTTGCCCATCCCTGATACAAATCATCATGATATCATTCTGCCAGGTAGGCCTAATTTGCAGTCAACATTTAACTGGGAAGGATTTTTGGGGAAGCATTTAGAAATGTTCATTTAAACAGCGCATTATAAATGAATTGCGCATCGCAAAGATTCAAACACGATTCAAACAAGACTTCGGACCAAACTTGTTCAATACCTGGTTTGCATACCCATTGTTGCCTTAATAAACATTTATTGGTCGATATCATAGATTGAAACTTCTTTACTACACTACCGGTTACCGATGTTGACATTCTGTGAGCTGATCCATGTGACAGTTTAGAGCTGCTTGCGCTTGCTGCAATATTCCATTCAAACTAGGCTGGCAATATTTCACGTGCTTTGCAATTGTGTAGGAAGGCTACTTTGTTCATGATTTCTATATTATACTACATAATTGATAACTCCACAACACTACTTTTCTAGGCATCAGTGGGATAAGAAGTGAGAATAGGCTACGCAATGCCCACTGAAAGAAAAGTGTGTATACCTTGTAGGCCTACCCTTACTTTGATGACTTTGCAAATCAAATCAGTTTTCCACGATGATTCAACGTTGATTCAACGTCATCTTTAAAAAAAAATATGAAATGACGTTGAAAGATTTTGCCCAGTGGGATAACTAGTATTACAGATTTGTTTTCAATTATCTAAGTGGTAGACTAGGCCTACTCATTTCATTTGCTTATGTCAATGTTTCCAACCCATCCTATGAAGGCTACCTCCATTATACATACCTCTGTCCAAACCGCTATACCTAAATACTAGGAGAAGAAAATGCTGCTAAGCACAACTTGTTACTGTATTGCTTTGTCATAGAGGGGAGGTTGCTGTTTTCATGACTTGCCTTAGAACATTCACAAGATGTATTTTGCAACATTACAAACCAATTAGATGGACAACAAATGCTGTAACAACAGTCTTTGGTATGACTCGGCCAAGGATCGAACTCCCAATCCCAGAGCAGATACTCTAACAATAAGGCCACTGAGTTGGTAGATGATATGTTATACATCCAATATAATACGGGGGAAAAATGTTTTAGGGAGGTAGGAAGGTATAGATCCATTTGAAATGTAAAGTATACATAATGCTCTAACTTCCGGCGCCGAAAAGAGATGGCCGCCTCGCTTCGCGTTCCTTGGAAAATATGCAGTATTTTGTTTTTTTATGTGTTATTTCTTACATCGGTACCCCAGGTAATCTTAGGTTTCATTACATACAGTCGGGAGGAACTACTGAATATACGATTAACGTCAACTCATCATCGTTCCTACCAGGAATATGACTTTCCCGAAACGGATCCAGTGTTTTGCCTTCCACCCAATACAATGGATCTGATCCCAGCCGGCGACCCTGTGCGACGCCGTAAAAGGGGCAAACGAGGCGGTCTCGTGGTCAGGCTTCGGAGACGGGCACATCGCGCTCCACTCCCTAGCATACTACTCGCCAATGTCCAGTCTCTTGACAATAAGGTTGATGAAATCCGAGCACGGGTAGCATTCCAGAGAGACATCAGGGATTGCAACGTGCTCTGCTTCACGGAAACATGGCTAACTCAAGAGACGCTAACGGAGTCGGTGCAGCCAGCTGGTTTCTTCATGCATCGCGCCGACAGAAACAAACATCTTTCTGGTAAGAAGAGGGGCGGGGGGGTATGCCTTATGATTAACGAGACGTGGTGTGATCATCATAACAACACACAGGAACTCAAGTCATTCTGTTCACCTGATCTAGAACTCCTCACAATCAAATGTCGACCGCATTATCTACCAAGGGAATTCTCTTCAATCATAATCACAGCCGTATATATTCCCCCCCCAAGCAGACACATCGATGGCCCTGAACGAACTTTATCTGACTCTTTGTAAACTGGAAACCACACACCCTGAGGCTGCATTCATCGTAGCTGGGGATTTTAACAAGGCTAATCTAAAAACAAAACTCCCTAAATTCTATCAGCATATCGATTGTGCTACCAGGGCTGGAAAAACCCTAGATCATTGTTATACTAATTTCCGCGACGCATATAAGGCCCTCCCCCGCCCCCCTTTCGGAAAAGCTGACCACGACTCCATTTTGTTGATTCCAGCCTACAAACAGAAACTAAAACAACAAGCTCCCGCGCTCAGGTCTGTTCAACGCTGGTCCGACCAATCTGAATCCACGCTTCAAGACTGCTTCGATCACGCGGATTGGAATATGTTCCGCATTGCGTCCAACAACAATATTGACGAATATGCTGATTCGGTGAGCGAGTTCATTAGGAAGTGCATTGACGATGTCGTACCCACAGCAACGATTAAAACATTCCCAAACCAGAAACCGTGGATTGACGGCAGCATTCGCGTGAAACTGAAAGCGCGAACCACTGCTTTTAACCAGGGCAAGGTGACCGGAAGCATGACCGAATACAAACAGTGTAGCTATTCTCTCCGCAAGGCAATCAAACAGGCTAAGTCCCAGTACAGAGACAAAATCGAGTCGCAATTCAACAGCTCAGACACAAGAGGTATGTGGCAGGGTCTACAGTCAATCACGGATTACAAAAAGAAAACCAGCCCCGTCGCGGACCAGGATGTCTTGCTCCCAGACAGGCTAAACAACTTTTTTGCCCGCTTTGAGGACAATACAGTGCCACTGACACGGCCCCCTACCAAAACCTGCGGGCTCTCCTTCACTGCAGCCGAGGTGAGTAAAACATTTAAACGTGTTAACCCTCGCAAGGCTGCAGGCCCAGACGGCATGTGTTTACGGACATATTCAATCAATCCTTATCCCAGTCTGCTGTTCCCACATGCTTCAAGAGGGCCACCATTGTTCCTGTTCCCAAGAAAGCTAAGGTAACTGAGCTAAACGACTACCGCCCCGTAGCACTCACTTCCGTCATCATGAAGTGCTTTGAGAGACTAGTCAAGGACCATATCACCTCCACCCTACCGGACACCCTAGACCCACTCCAATTTGCTTACCGACCCAATAGGTCCACAGACGACGCAATCGCAACCACACTGCACACTGCCCTAACCCATCTGGACAAGAGGAATACCCATGTGAGAATGCTGTTCATCGATTACAGCTCAGCATTTAACACCATAGTACCCTCCAAACTCGTCATCAAGCTCGAGACCCTGGGTCTCGACCCCGCCCTGTGCAACTGGGTCCTGGACTTCCTGACGGGCCGCCCCCAGGTGGTGAGGGTAGGTAACAACATCTCCACCCCGCTGATCCTCAACACTGGGGCCCCACAAGGGTGCGTTCTGAGCCCTCTCCTGTACTCCCTGTTCACCCACGACTGCGTGGCCATGCACGCCTCCAACTCAATCATCAAGTTTGCGGATGACACTACAGTGGTAGGCTTGATTACCAACAACGACGAGACGGCCTACAGGGAGGAGGTGAGGGCCCTCGGAGTGTAGTGTCAGGAAAATAACCTCACACTCAACGTCAACAAAACAAAGGAGATGATTGTGGACTTCAGGAAACAGCAGAGGGAGCACCCCCCTATCCACATCGACGGGTCAGTAGTGGAGAAGTTGGAAAGTTTTAAGTTCCTCGGTGTACACATCACGGACAAACTGAATTGGTCCACCCACACAGACAGCGTGGTGAAGAAGGCGCAGCAGCTTCTCTTCAACCTCAGGAGGCTGAAGAAATTCGGCTTGTCACCAAAAGCACTCACAAACTTCTACAGATGCACAATCGAGAGCATCCTGTCGGGCTGTATCACCGCCTGGTACGGCAACTGCTCCGCCCACAACCGTAAGGCTCTCCAGAGGGTAGTGAGGTCTGCAGAACGCACCACCGGGGGCAAACTACCTGCCCTCCAGGACACCTACACCACCCGATGTCACAGGAAGGCCATAAAGATCATCAAGGACAACAACCACCCAAGCCACTGCCTGTTCACCCCGCTATCATCCAGAAGGCGAGGTCAGTACAGGTGCATCAAAGCAGGGACCGAGAGACTGAAAAACAGCTTCTATCTCAAGGCCATCAGACTGTTAAACAGCCACCACTAACATTTAGCGGCCGCTGCCAACATACTGACTCAACTCCAGCCACTTTAAAAATGGGAATTGATGGAAATTATGTAAAAATGTACCACTAGCCACTTTAAACAATGCCACTTAATATAATGTTTACATACCCTACATTACCCATCTCATATGTATATACTGTACTCTATATCATCTACTGCATCTTGCCATCTTTATGTAATACATGTACCACTAGCCACTTTAAACTATGCCACTTTATGTTTACATACCCTACAGTACTCATCTCATATGTATATACCGTACTCTATACCATCTACTGCATCTTGCCATGCCGTTCTGTACCACCACTCATTCATATATCTTTATGTACATATTCTTTATCCCTTTACACTTGTGTGTGTGTATAAGGTAGTAGTTGTGGAATTGTTAGGTTAGATTACTTGTTGGTTATTACTGCATTGTCGGAACTAGAAGCACAAGCATTTCGCTACACTCGCATTAACATCTGCTAACCATGTGTATGTGACTAATACAATTTGATTTGATTTGATTTGATTTGATGTTAGCAACAGCATAACATACACTCAAAAAAATAAAAATAAATAAAATAAACACAATTGGTCTTCAAAATAAATAAGGACACTGTAGTAAGTCAGGCTAAAACAAAACACTAAAAGGTAAATAAATTAAAAAAACACAACGAATACAGGCAATTTACTGCGGAGTAGAGGGAAATTGCAGTGCCTCTTCATAATTGAAGAAAGGCTGCCACATTTGGTAGAATTTCCTATATAGTGCACTACTTTTGACCAGAGCCCTATGGGGAATAGGGGGCTATTTAGGGAACATTGTTATTATCAGTTACTCATCGTGTACAGTCTCATGGTTTCACGTCCTGATTAAGACACATCCTTTTAGTTTATATCAGGGGACAAACTATATGACTTCATACTAACGTCATGGAATACTAGCGTGCCAAACGCCCACAAACATTACAGTACATACCTTTGGTTTTTCAACCCTCGGGTACAATTTAATTAGGATGTTCTGTCACTCACTCTGTTCAGAACCCTATCTTGCACAAGGTGTTACCTAAATACCTGTTATTAAGCAATGTTGCTGCACTTGTTCCTTCTTTGTTGTATGGTAGCCTATCCATTGTGAACAGCCAACCTGATTTTAAAAACAAATCAAGCAAAACCTCACGCCACTCCCCCATGTGATATACTTTTTTGTGTATATGTACTGACGTGCATGTGTAACTGATAAAAGCACACACACTACATGTTACTTTTTTTTTAAACGTATGTAAATTGTATGTATTTTGTATTTTGTCTGTAGTGTCTTTTTCGTTATGTATCGGACCCCAGTAAGACTAACTGTCGCCAATGGGAATCTTAACAAAATCATATCAAAACCATTATTCGACATGATGTTTGTATTGACAGCTATGTGGCTGTAATTATGATACCAATTGTTATGAAAGCGTTACACCAGTTTTTCCAACCCCGGCCCTCAAGTACCCCTAACAGTACACAGTTACGTGGTAGCCATTGACAAACACACATCATTCAACTCATTGAGGGCTTGATGATTAGTTGACAAGTTGAACCAGTTGTGCTTGTCCAGGGTTACAATACAAAAGTATACTGCTGGGTGTATTTGAGTACCAAGAAACACTGTATTGCGCAATGCTCTTGGGTAATTCCCAAATACCGGCCATTGCAAGGTGTTCCCATGTTTTCTTTTTGTTTTTTTTACATGTGTTCAAATTTTGCACAATAGGTTATGGCGATAGAGTCAGAGTCGTCACATGAATGTCAGTATAAACACGTCATAGGCGTGGGGCCCGAGTTGATGTCATTCTTAAACTCTAATTCTGCTCTCTCACATCGATAACTCGCTCATTATGCAGTTCCTCTAAACACATGCTGTACTGTTGGACTCAAACAAGCTGCATTTCAACGGGCGTTTTAAAAACCACTTGAACCAGGTCAGTAATTTGTCTATCTGTCAGAGCTGTATTAGCCCTGGTGTGACCAGAGAGTGAGTGAGTGAGAAACACTTTTTTTTCTTAAAATCGTTTTTGACAGGTTTGATATGGAGCACAATACCACTGAGGAGTTTACAACGTTTACATTTTAGTCATTTAGCAGACGAGAGCGACTTACACTTAGCGTAATATGTTACACATTGGAAAGTCTCACCCTATCACACAATGTTGTGCAACTTAGTTGCTGTATGTGCGGATGCTGGGGCATGCCGAGGGAGAGTTTTTGGGAAGGTGTTTTGTGCGGCGGGTCACTCCTGGAGTGCGTTGTGTGTGTTCATCCAAACAAAATACAACTTGATTATTTCATGGGAAATCAGTGTCCTAGACTGTTTACGCTAGTCAACTAACTTACGTGCGAGTTTCGGTGGCCTTACAGGTTCATTACAATAGCTAGGTGGGACAACCACTTATCTCAGTCATAATATATATATATATGTATCGTATGTCAGAGCTTGGGGGGTAAAAAGTCAAGCGCAGTTCAGTGCTCTCATGTGGCACATGGTTGTTCTACCTTCCACCAGCCAAGTTCTGCCAACACCGAGCATACTCCCCCTTTCTGGGCAAAAACCTCATGACACGTCAAATGAACGTCTAATTTTGAGTTGCGAACAAATTAATCCTACAGACGAAGAACCATATATGTGACAATTTTTCCATTTTAAGATAATCAGTTATTTTTATATTATTAATTGTGTGTACCACATTAGGTGTTTTATGGTTGACAAATAACCATACCCATATCTTCCAACAACAATTTATATTTTTTTGTTATTTCAAAAATACTTTTTTTACTAAATGTCACCATTATGTAATGGGGTGCTATTTGGGATTAAGCAGTGGTGTAAAGTACTTAAGTAAAAATACTTTAAAGTACTACTTAAGTCGTTTTTTTTGGATATCTGTACTTTCCTATTGATATTTTTACAACTTTTACTTCACTACATTCCTGAAGAAAATAATGTACTTTTTATTCCATACATGTTCCCTGACAACCAAAAGTACTCCTTACATTTTGAATGGTTTGCAGGACAGGAAAATGGTCAAATTCTCACATCCCTGGTCTTCCCTACTGCCTCTGATCTGGCGGACTCACTAAACACACATGCTTTATTTGTAAATTATGTTGGAGTGTGCCCCTGGCTGAAAACAACAAAATGGTGAAGTCTGGTTTGCATAATATAAGGAATTTAAACTTTTGTATTTATACTTTTGATACTTAGGTATATTTTAACATTTACTTTTGATACTTAAGTAAATGTAAAACCAAATACTTTAACTCAAGTAGTATTTTACTGGGGGATTTTCACTTGAGTCATTTTCTATTAAGGTATCTTTACTCAAGTATGACCTTTGGGTACTTTTTCCACCACTGGGGAAAAATGCCTAGATAGCTTGTTGGAAGTCTGCCATATATTTAGGTCTAAAAGCTTTAACTTTGGGAAATGCTTACTATTCCTCAAACTGACAGAAGCAGAAAGCACTGGAATTTTGACTCAATGTAAAAATGACCTGATCAGTCTTGTAAATGACTGTAATATAATCTCATAAATCTGATTGTAATTTCCTTGAGGTGAGGAAACTCACTACATAGTGTGTAATAGCTTTATATTTTGATGGGGTTATTTTTCTAGCTAGAATGTCCTGTACAGTACAGAGGTGCTGTATTTAAAAAAAGGGATTGAAGAACTCATCTCTGCAGAAGTTTGAGAGCTGAACTTGCTCACAGGAAGCAGGAAAGAAAAAACAATCTCTCGGAACACAACTCAGAGCACTTATGTTGCGTCATCCTGTAAAGTTGATGACTTGTATTAACCTAAGATTAGAAAAGAACCTATAACTCCTCAGCCTTCACACTTTTCCTCCCTCTCTCTCCTGCTCGCTCGCTCTCCCTTATTTCTTTCTTTTTTTCACTTTCTTTTCCCTTCCCCTGTTGTACCATACAGCCTGTTCGGTCTGTCATCTACAGTACTTGGCCTTATGTCTCCAAGGGCTCCCTGAGTTTAATACACCACCTCTTACATTAGTGTGCATTAACCCCACCACACACACACACCGAACACACACTCTCACATACACACACCACACACTCTTTCTCTCTCACTCAAACACACACACACCTGTCAAATTGCCTTCCCAAAATGACAACCTACCACATGTTCCAAAAATGTGGCTATAGACTTGCCTTGGCTGAATGTGAACAATACTGTGACATGTTAACAGTAAACCCAGCCTGCTGCATAGTAGAGCTCTGTCCTTTTATGTGGAAGTAGATCCCAGGAGGTCTTCCTGCTTCTCTGTTTTTAGTATAAGTTGAAAGCTGTTGAAGGGCCTTTTCTTTGTTTTTTTGCACATATTATCGTTAATTTATCCAGCGGTGTGTATTTTGTTTTAAATGTCTTGTTTGCCTTCCAGGTGGATGATTGACTGTACAGGAAGTGAATGCTAGACGCACCAGTCACTGTTCTCACACTGTCAACAGCAGAAGAGCAGATGGATGTAGTTATCTGGCCATCGTTAAGTTGACAGGACCATCCTGGATTGTGTACCACAGTGGAATTACCATACTACTGGTCAGCAGACGAGTAATGGACATGCACAAGGATTCCTCATCTATGGATTTCAACGGAGTGATTTTTGTCTGACCAAAACATTTTCTATAGAAGGCCAAGGCTTTCCCTACAAAATATAAGGAGCTAATATTCTGGTCACATTTTTACTGAGATGTTATTGTTTTCCAACGGCTTGAAGTGGAGCCTGTAATTGTGATGAAGACACACCCTGTTTCTGTTCATCAGAGGAACCCAGTGTTCATCCTGTTATAGCCAAGAAATCTCCAGGGGAGGAATTCTTCTCAGACATCCCTTGGAAATCTGAATTTTCAATAAGGGGCTTCTCTGTTTTTCGCTTCCCTGAAAATTTCATTTTTGTCTACCACTACACCATGTATCTATCGATGCAGAAGAACTTCAGGACATTTACTGTGTTAGCCTTTATTGTAACTTTCACCATGTTCCTCTTCAGTTTCACGTTGAGAGATCCCTCTCTGTACTTCTTCAAATATGCCATACGCAAGTCGGACAGCTTCTTCTCTAATGGCCAGTGTGGCTGTCGAGAGTGTATGACAGAGCTGGAGGACGACCCCTGGTTCACTGAGCGGTTCAACCTGTCAGTCCCCCCTCTGATGTCTAGGAGGAACAGCCTGCTGACTAACGACACATACCACTGGTGGCAGGTGAGATGTTACTACTGCAAGGGTTAGGATTGAGCTTGTGCTAGGGTTAGGGTTGAACTGGGTTGTGGACTTGAAGCTAGGGTTAGGGTTGAACTGGGTTGTGGACTTGAAGCTAGGGTTAGGGTTGAACTGGGTTGTGGACTTGAAGCTAGGGTTAGGGTTGAACTGGGTTGTGGACTTGAAGCTAGGGTTAGGGTTGAACTGGGTTGTGGACTTGAAGCTAGGGTTAGGGTTGAACTGGGTTGTGGACTTGAAGCTAGGGTTGAACTGGGTTGTGGACTTGAAGCTAGGGTTAGGGTTTGTAAAGGCAGTCATTGTTGTTCTCCTCCTCAGACGAGGAGGAGCATGGATCGGACCAAGATGCGGATTGGTGATTAATCATACTTTTAATGAAAACAGCAAACAAGACACTACAAAACTACAAAACAACAAACGTGACTAACCTTCAACCGTCCTGTGTGGCCCAAACACTGACACAGGAACAAACACCCACAAAACCCCAGTGAAACCCTGGCTGCCTTAGTATGACTCTCAATCAGAGACAAACGATACACACCTGTCTCTAATTGAGAATCATACCAGGCCGAACACAAAACCCAACATAGAAATACAAAACATAGACTACCCACCCAACACTCACGCCCTGACCAATAAAGACATACAAAACAAGAGAAAACAGGTCAGGAACGTGACAGAACCCCCCCCCCCTTAAGGTGCGAACTCCGGGCGCACCAGCACAAAGTCTAGGGGAGGGTCTGGGTGGGCGTCTGTCCACGGTGGCGGCTCTGGCGGTGGACGAGGTCCCCACCCCACCATAGTCACTCCCCGCTTCCGTATCCCCCTCCCAATGACCACCCTCCAACTCAACCCACCTAAATAAAGGGGCAGCATCGGGATAAGGGGCAGCAGCTCCGGGATAAGGGGCAGCAGCTCCGGGATAAGGGGCAGCAGCTCCGGGATAAGGGGCAGCAGCTCCGGGATAAGGGGCAGCAGCTCCGGGATAAGGGGCAGCAGCTCCGGACTGACTGGCAGCTCCTGACTGTAGGGCAGCTCCTGACTGTAGGGCAGCTCCTGACTGTAGGGCAGCTCCTGACTGTAGGGCAGCTCATGACTGTAGGGCAGCTCATGACTGTAGGGCAGCTCATGACTGTAGGGCAGCTCATGACTGTCTGACGGCTCCGGCAGATCCTGTCTGGTTGGCGTCTCTGGCAGATCCTGTCTGGTTGGCGTCTCTGGCAGATCCTGTCTGGTTGGCGTCTCTGGCAGATCCTGTCTGGTTGGCGGCCCTGGCAGATCCTGACTGACGACTGGCTCTAGCGGCTCCTGACTGACTATCGGCTCTGACGGCTCGGGACAGACGGGCGGCTCTAATGGCTCGGGACAGACGGATGGCTCAGACGGCACTGGGCAGACGGATGGCTCAGACGGCACTGGGGAGACGGATGGCTCAGATGGCGCTATGGAGACGGATGGCTCAGATGGCGCTTGGCAGACGGGCAGTTCAGGCGCCGCTGGGCAGACGGGCAGTTCAGGCACCGCTGGGCAGACGGGCCGTTCAGGCACCGCTGGGCAGACGGCAGACTCTGGCCGGCTGAGACGCACTATAGGCCTGGTGCGTGGTACCGGAACTGGAGGTACCGGGCTGAGGGCACGCACCTCAGGGCGAGTGCGGGGAACAGGAACAGGGCACACTGTGCTCTCGTGGCGCACTCTAGGCCTGGTGCGTGGTACCGGAACTGGAGGTACCGGGCTGAGGGCACGCACCTCAGGGCGAGTGCGGGGAGAAGGAACAGTGCGTCCAGGGCTCTGGAGACGCACAGGAGGCTTGGTGCGTGGTGCCGGAACTGGAGGCACTGGGCTGGAGACACGCACCATAGGGAGAGTGCGTGGAAGAGGAACAGGGCTCTGGAGATGCACTGGAAGCCTGGTGCGTGGTGTAGGCACTGGTGGTACTGAGCTGGGGTGGGAAGGTGGCGCCGGATATACCGGACCGTGAAGGAGGACACGTGCTCTTGAGCACCGAGCCTCCCCAACCTTACCAGGTTGAATGGTCCCCGTAGCCCTGCCAGTGCGGCGAGGTGGAATAGCCCGCACTGGGCTATGCAGGCGAACCGGGGACACCACCTGTAAGGCTGGTGCCATGTACGCCGGCCCGAGGAGACGTACTGGAGACCAGATACGTTGGGCCGGCTTCATGGCACTCGGCTCGATGCCCAACCTAGCCCTCCCAGTGCGGCAAGGTGGAATAGCCCGCACTGGGCTAAGCACGCGTACTGGGGACACCGTGCGCTTTACCGCATAACACGGTGTCTGACCAGTACGACGCCCTCTTACTCCACGGCAAGCCCGGGGAGTTGGCTCAGGTATCCAACCCGGCTTCGCCACACTCCCCTTTAGCCCCCCCCCCCAAGAAATGTTTGGGTGAGCCTCTCGGGCTTCCAGCCTCTCATACGTGCTGCCTCCTCAATCCACCGCTCCTGGGCTGTGGCTGCCTTCTTCTCCTCCCGCGAGCGGCGATTCACACCAACCTTAGCCCAGGGTCCTTCTCCGTTGAATATTTGTTCCCAACTCCATTCCTCTTCTCTCCATTGCTTTAGTTCCTTTCCTCCGGCTCCAATCCGCTTGGTCCTGTTGTGGTGGGTGTTTCTGTAAAGGCAGTCATTGTTGTTCTCCTCCTCAGACGAGGAGGAGCATGGATCGGACCAAGATGCGGATTGGTGATTAATCATACTTTTAATGAAAACAGCAAACAAGACACTACAAAACTACAAAACAACAAACGTGACTAACCTTCAACCGTCCTGTGTGGCCCAAACACTGACACAGGAACAAACACCCACAAAACCCCAGTGAAACCCTGGCTGCCTTAGTATGACTCTCAATCAGAGACAAACGATACACACCTGTCTCTAATTGAGAATCATACCAGGCCGAACACAAAACCCAACATAGAAATACAAAACATAGACTACCCACCCAACACTCACGCCCTGACCAATAAAGACATACAAAACAAGAGAAAACAGGTCAGGAACGTGACAGGGTTGAACTGGGTTGTGGACTTGAAGCTAGGGTTAGGGTTGAACTGGGTTGTGGACTTGAAGCTAGGGTTAGGGTTGAACTGGGTTGTGGACTTGAAGCTAGGGTTAGGGTTGAACTGGGTTGTGGACTTGAAGCTAGGGTTAGGTTTAGGGTTGAGGCAAGGGTTAGTTGAACCGGGATGTGGACATAAAGCAGGGGTTAGAGTTTGGGATAGTCCACCCTCTGATGACCTGGAGGGACAGTCTGCTGACTGACATGTACAGGTGATGGCAGATGAAATGTTCTGAGACTTACAGGTGAATAATCAGAGGTGAGTTTGGTTCAGTCACATCAGGCAACCCATCCTAATGATAATCAGGACAAGGAAGAAAACAATGTGTCCATGACTACGTTATTAATGATATGTACGTACCAGCGCAATTAACTTTGTTTTCTTAACAATGCCATCTCCTAGTCAGCTATGCTTTACTATGACGTGGCTAAGATTGCACCAGAAAGAACTGAATGAATACCATTCAACACTGCTAGAAAAGTTTAGATTCAATAAACAGAGGGGAAAAAACTTCCACTCCCTGTTGCTCAGTCTTTCAGAGACATTCTATTTTTGAACCTAATCTGTCACCATATTGACAGTTATAGGTTAGTTGAAATTAATTTGCTTAGGCATTAAATATGTAAATATTTTTTTTATTGTGGCATTGCCCCAGATTCAAACCTATGATCTTCTGCTGTTTATCCATTGAATGAATCCACTGCTCCACCAAAGCTGGTCATTTTAGTCTATTCAAACAGACTCTATTTCAAAGGAAACTAGCCCACATTAAGATCCAATTAGTGGGCATGACCAACACCACTGAACATACTTTAAGGGATACCTCGGGATTTTGGCAATGAAGCCCTTTACCTACTTCCCCAGAGTCAGATGAAGCCCTTTACCTACTTCCCCAGAGTCAGATGAAGCCCTTTACCTACTTCCCCAGAGTCAGATGAAGCCCTTTACCTACTTCCCCAGAGTCAGATGAAGCCCTTTACCTACTTCCCCAGAGTCAGATGAAGCCCTTTACCTACTTCCCCAGAGTCAGATGAAGCCCTTTACCTACTTCCCCAGAGTCAGATAAAGCCCTTTACCTACTTCCCCAGAGTCAGATGAAGCCCTTTACCTACTTCCCCAGAGTCAGATGAAGCCCTTTACCTACTTCCCCAGAGTCAGATGAAGCCCTTTACCTACTTCCCCAGAGTCAGATGAAGCAGTGGATACCGTTTGTATGTGTCTGCGTCCAGTAGGGCAACATGTAGCCAAGCGGTTAAGAGTGTTGGGCCAAATCCCAGAGCCAACTAGGTGAAAAATCTGATGTGCTATTGAGCAAGGCACTTAACCCTAATTGCTCTTGTAAGTTGCTCTGGATAAGAGCAATATATAGAGGTATAGGGCTAATATAGAGGTAGTTTTGAGAGCAAGTATTAACTAGTGTTGGCTCAATGACTGGAAGTCTATGGGTATCTGCTAGCAGATTACCAGTCATTGCGCTAACGCTAGTTAGCAATTGTGCTAGTTAGCAACTTCCTTCAAAATGCACGCAGATGTAAAAATGGTATCCATGAGTTCATCTGACTGGGCAAGTAGATACAGGGCCTCATTACCAAAATCCCAAAGTATCCATTTAATAGGATTGTTTTTTGATGCTGAGAACAGAATGTACATGTTTTTAAATAACATTCTTAGAACATTCTTTGAACTAATGTTTTGTGGTTTTTATGGAGTTTTCTTGAACATGACATTAAATAGAATGATGAGGAAACCTGCAGAAAACATTATGCTGAAATACTGGAATTCCCACAGAAAAAGGCTGTTTCTTAACGTTTTCAGATCATTCTGAGAACATGGGTTTAAATAAAACCATGAGGAAACATTACGGGAAGGTTGTATGCAAAATAACCATAGGACAACCATGCTCTCACCAAGCGCTAAGAAACATATGGTTCTCCGAACATTGTGGTAGCTGGGCTGTCTATGCTGTGTGTCTACCTCTTCTGGCTCTGCTCTGTCCAGAGTGGTTGAAGACACAGCTAAAGGATTGACAGTTTCCGTCTCTGTCCAGCGGTTGCAGGGACAGAAGGACCCGGCCAACTTCAGAGAGGTGGTGGAGAAGTTGTTCCAGGTCATCCCTGATGATGACGACCTCTACAAGGACGCGGGGCCTGAGCGCTGTAGGACCTGTGCTGTGGTGGGGAATTCTGGGAACCTCAAGGGCTCCCGCTACGGACCCCTCATCGACTCCAGTGATGTCATCATCAGGTGACTGAGCAAGCTTGTTTTTTGTTTGTCACACCTCAGAGTATTATATTAGGAATGGAGCTGCAAAGCCAGATAAGATTTTGTTCTGTATAGCATTCATGTCTGACCAAGATCTAGGTTTTGATGTTATTTGCAAGTGCAACCATTGTAGTCCAGTTTCTTGATTCCCACCCCCACCTTTGATAAGATTACACCTGAGCCAGTATACAAACGGTATACAAAGCGTTTTATAGACTACAAAGATCATGACAATACCACATGAAAGTACAAGTTTGTTCCATTGAGGTGTTTGTATAGGCTATGAATATCATCTCCCTTGTTGAATTATATTGTGATCTGATCGTGGTATGAGGTACATGTAGGTGTCGACGCCCCATTTGGTTTGATGTCATCAATATCACCCTAGCATAGACAGTTCCTCACATCGTGTCACACCTGTCAGCTGCCCTACCTGTTGTTCCCATGTCAGTTTGACTCATAGAATTTGTTAGTCAAAGCCCAAAAGCTGTTTTAGCATGATGTGCAGCACCATTGAGGGCTTTTGCTATTTTGTAGTAGTCAACTGGGACTTGATATGGGTTGGATGGCAGAATTCCATCCAGGTCAGCAGAAGGGGTCAGCTAATGAAATGTACTCCTGAGAAAACGTTCCTTTAAAACCTTTTATTGCAGTGGGCTAAATTAGGACCACAGTGACTTTTGGTAGTCTTAAACAAATCTATTTTTAAACAAAAGTATATACCTCACACACATCGTTATGAGCTTATAAAAGACACCTGTACCATTTCAGATATAGCTTAAATTTGAAATTGAGTTTGCATACAAATATGACACTTTATATACATCACAGAAGACTGAAATATAACAAAATTGTTTGACATAGAAACACCGGATTTTCTGAAATCTTTATTAATTAACATTCTACACATGAGGCCAAAGAGTGCGCTTTTGGTCATTAACTACAGGAAAGGCTACCTGCAGGTGGCAGTGAATAGCCCTTGGTTTTATACGTGGTGAGACTAGACACACTCCAGCACATAGCCCTCTTTGTATTACAGTGATGGGTCAGTTTTATGCAATGACTGTTTTTTGCTGAAATAGTGCAGTGAATGGTAAAATTAGCAGGGAATTGTTGATTTTGCTAAACATTTTGATTACACGGTATCCTGGGGGGACTGGCCAATACACTCGAATAAAATTGGGTTTGTTCGAGCAGTAAGGTTAACGAAGCCGACTGTAGACGAAAGTTGACGGGTTAAAGTCGGGGGAGGTGCATCTGCGACAGCCGAAAGTTAGACACTGGGGTGGTTAACAACAGCAAGGCTCAGTTCAACTTGGCAGTGTCAACATAGCTGCTATCGTTTATAAAAGTTGTACTTTCTAAAAGTCAAATGTTCCTATACCCCCATATCAAACACTCAAACAAAACATAACATGTATAGGCTACAATTAATTGGTCTCATCACTTTCATTTGTATCCCATGTAGCAAACTTGGTTCCTGTTTCAGTCACTTTTGGTCACGTTCGTGTGGGTTAACCAAAAACACCCTAATAATTGGTTGACAAATGGTGCATCCCACAATTCAGGTAATGGCTGCATGGTGCAGTTGGTGAGAAGCGACTTGAAAGCGACTTATTTATTAACTGCATGACCTTTGATCACATGGTTTTTGTAAAGTTCATACAGTCAACATGTAAGTCCAGCTTTAGATTTGATTTCTGCACTGTTTTTCAATGAGGAACCAGACCAACCATCAATGTGTAAATGAGGAGGAAAGTCCTTGGCTGAAATGGATTATACTGCTCATCCCACACTCACTTAACACACAAACACACAGAGAAGGAGAGATCCTCTCTGCAGAACTAACTAGATTAATTGACCAGGCAGAATCACAGCTATCCCCTCAATGCACTCACTGTTACTGGGACACATATGAACTGTATGATCATGTGGAGATGCAGGAATGCCACAGACTGCCACATGATTCATCACCATGTTCACATTCCAAATGAAATACTTTTTAATTTAGATACAAATTCAAGTTTTTTTAACCTCCAGGCATCCCACCCTCAAAACAGCTGTGTTGATTAGTATGTGGAAGTAGTATCACCTATATGTTATATTGCAGAATATACTACCTTAACCGTAACCCTGCTCCTGCAGAATGAACATGGCTCCTACCTCTGGCTTTGAGGAGGATGTTGGGAGCCGGACTACGCATCACGTCATGTACCCAGAGAGCGCCATAGATCTGGACAACACCACCAGTCTTCTGCTCATCCCCTTCAAGACTCTGGACCTGCAGTGGATCACCAGTGCCTTGACCACCGGCTCCATCAACGAGTGAGTGATCAATAACCATGTGCTACACGTTCACATAAAGTATGTAAGTGCACCTTAGCAAATCTTCAATAGAAACTGTAGTTGACGCCTGTGGAATTGTCTGCAAAGATTAAAGTATAAACAACTTTCTCATCACTGAGGTCCGGAATCATTTATCCTTCAAGCTGTGTAAACTTTCTGTTGTGACGTGACTATCATTAATCTGATGACTGTTATTTATTTTATCAACTGTTTTTAATTGTTACTCGACTAAATTAATCATGTCACAATTAACTCATTAGGAATTTGGGGCACCACACGAAAAGTTGTTTAACGAATTAAACTCTAAAGATATAGATATCTCTTACATCAATAACAGTCAATTATTAATCATTACCTAATATCAGTCTCATTCTGAACGTCACATACTCTTTGCTATCTGCAACAACCCTAACTTTATTGATGAATCAGCAATACACAAATTGGCTTAATTATTTATTTACTAACTAAATAATTAAACAGAATACATATATACATACGGTATAGATTATTGATTAGACGTAATACAATGAAAACAGGTCCCTAGTGGACGAACAAAAGCATCACTGCTTGGTTATAAAAGGGAAGGGTCAATAGAAAGAAAGGTAAAGGGAGAGACAGAGATTCAACTTATCATTGTTACGTTTGGAACCTACGCTCAAAGGAATAGTAATACTTTGCACATGAACCACCGCTCATTCGGATAGGAAATGCATTATTTACATGTATATATTTACGCATAGATGTCTTTCTCCAATCGATCCGTTTATGGGGACTGGCTCGATGTAAGGCTCTGGTTGTCCACCCGTGGTCACAAAGTCCTTAGTTGTAGAGCTGCTCTGGTAGTGAAGTGTTTGTTAGAATAGATATAGATATTTCAGATGTACCAACGGTTGTCTGAGAGGGATTCTTCCTTCCCACCTCGTGTCTTTTAGTCAAAGTTCTAGGACCACTTTTGCATGCACAGCTGCAGACTGTGAATGTTCTGGTCTAGTCTTTATGATCTTCACTCTTGTTGAGGTTAAGAGCTTCAGAGTTTCTAACCATTTCAACGTGTAGACCACGGTCTCACGTCTTTTGGTTTCGTAGTGGTCTCAATGATTGAATATTCAGGGTTCAGCTCCCGTACACTACACGCCAGTAGTAACCCGACAATGTACTGGTCTCACCATTTTCAGCCGTGTAACCACCGCTCCACTCTTTCTGGTGTTGTAGTTTTAACCATTCGTGACGTCCAGCTTACACCGTCCGTCTGCTTGGTCTAATGTAAATTTCGCTACCAAGGCTTTTATGCTCGGGTAAAAAGGGGACATCGCGCCGACACAATGTCTATGCTCACTTGTGCATGGTTACTGACTGGGCACAAGTTTATATGAAAAACAATTTTCCAATGTTTAGAAGGCTAAAATCACATTGCTATCTTCACAAAAGTATTCTCATATTTTATATATTTTATACAACATTTAGATGTAAAGTTGATACATAGAATACCTACACTTTCAGAGTTAGTTACTTTGTTATACCATCCTTAATGACATCACAAAATAACAAACAATATGACATGATTATTCTTTAGATCCCCATCGACTATTCTTAGCATTTAGATGTTAGGAATAATGTTCCCCTTTTATTGATGTAAAAGTTTTGGCGGCGAAGAGACTGGAACAAAGAGGTGTGTCTTCCCATACTAGAGAACCAGACGAGCAGTTCTTGTGCTGATGTTGCTTCCAGAGGTAGTTTGGAACTCTAATGAGTGTTGCAACCGAGGACGGACGATTTTTACGCACTTCAGCACTCAGTGGCACCGTTCTGAGCTTGTGTGGCTGAACTGACTTGGTGGCATCCTATGACTGTGCCACGTTGAAAGCCACTGAGCTCTTCAATAGGGCTATTCTACTGCCGATGTTTGTGTATAGAGATTGCATGGCTGTGTTTTTAATTTTATACACCTGTCAGCAATTGGTGTGACTGAAATAGCCAAATCCACTCATTTGAAAGGGTGTCCACCTACTTTTGTATATATAGTGTATCTGTGATAATACTTTGATAGTACTTATATTATGCATTTTGCTTCCCGCAGAACATACGTTCCTGTCCGGTCCAGGATTAAGGCAAACAAGAACAGGGTGAGTGAACCTTTGGGTCTGTCTGTAATGGCACCCTATAGTGGAGCATTACTTTTGACCAAAGCCCTATGTATGGGTCAATCTGCTTTAGTTTACCTTACCTGGAGACGAAAGAATGCAGATTTTGAAGAGTGATTGGTTGGTTGATAACATTCAAATGTAATGATTTCAACTTCTCACAAGGTCAAAGTTTTTTTGTTTTTTTTGCAGGTGCTGATATACAGCCCAACCTTCTTTAAATATGTCTATGACACATGGCTGGAGAGTCATGGCCAGTATCCCTCCACTGGCTTCCTCAGCCTATTGTTCGCCATGCACATCTGTGATAAGGTGAGTCCACCCACCTTCACTTCCATTTGTCTGTCTGCCAAAGTTCTATACACCATGAGCGTGACTGCAAAGCATGAGCTGGGTTTGTGCTGAGATCTTAGCGTTTAAAGCCGTAAAAAGTGTCCCAAAATTATACTTTTTACTGCCGATGGAATTGAAGTCACCGCCTGTGTTGGCGAAAAGGCCATACACTGTGCAGCACTGCATTAGCTACCCACCACTTGGCTCACGCAGCAACGCTGCTCTACAAATACATTTTGTGCCGGGAAAGATGTGCAGAGCACCGAGTGTTATGCTAATTGTCTCCATCTACACGGGAGGTGTGAATTACAGGCAATTACCATGTCATTGGCAGAAGCCATTAGCCCAAACAAAGAGAAACATATTTCAAAGTTGATACATGTACCTCCAGGTATAGTTATATGTATATTTAATGACATTAATTTCATATTATTTAATACATGATTTTCAAGAAGTGTGCTCTATTATAAATAAAAATTGAAAATATACTTACATGAAACATTTAATTTTAAGACTTCAGGAAATAGATTAACTGCTATGTTGAGTAAAAATGCACCCATGGTTCCCTTGAATGTCAACAGCCTTTTTGCTGTTTGTCTTTTGAATGTAGAAAAACAGGAATCTATACAGTTTACCCAAGTGATGCAGAGGGAGGGGCAACTGCACCTGTCTTTGAACTAGACACACTGGAACACTGCCAATGTCCTGTAGTTGTTACACAGCGCTCGTCAGAATACCAGAATATCATATAAACACATCAATCAGTACAGCAACATTCCACCTCATCAGTTCTGTGCCACATGACATTATCTGGGTCAAAGCACATATGTATATGACTGTGTAAGTCACATGGTAGTCAGTGGCATCGTGCACCAAACCAGTTTGGGGGGGGGAGGGCGGCGGCACACTGATGTCCAAATCCAGGGTGGATGAGTATCTCTGCATAATGTTGTATTGTATCATTTAGGTGAGTGTGTATGGGTTCGGAGCGGACCGGAATGGGAACTGGCACCACTACTGGCAAAATGATTACCTAGGAGGCGAATTCCGCCAAACCGGGGTGCATGATGCGGACCATGAGCACAACGTCACCATGCTTCTGGCTGACAAACACAAGATCAATATTTTCAAAGGCTTCTGATATCTGGAGATGTCATTGGCCTGAGACCATCAAGCCTCATCAGCCTAAATCCTGTCGACTCAGGGATTACCCACTGGGGATAAACTGGTTGAAATAACATTGTTTCAACGGAATTTGTCTATGTATCATGATATGGAATGCATGTGTAAAATGTATTGGATTCGCAAAAAGTAATCAATGTAAACAATTGTTTTGAGGGTGAAATTTCAACCAGGATTATGTCATGGTAACCTATTTTTAAGACACAACTTATATAAAATGTTACATTTGTATCTTTTTGTAACAATGTCAGATCTTTAATGTTATATCCACTATCAGACCCCCCCTCCCCCCCGACACACACACAAAAAGTAAAGTGTTAGTTGTGAACTAACCCTTTTTTTACTTTTTCCCCCCTGACTAGCTCTGACTTCGCTGATAGCTACTTCTTTGTGGATAAATGTACATACTGTGATATGTGGTGGTCCCTACTGTGATATGTGGTTGTGCCTTCTTGCTATCTTAAGATGAATGCACTAAATATCTGTGTCGCTCTGGATATGAGCGTCTGCTAAATGACTAAAATGTATAAACTAAATAGATTAACTTTCGCTATTGGAAGCCATTCCAAAGGATAGGTTTAACAATGTAAAGGAAACGTAACCATACTTTATCAATCGGATACCATCAATGATGCTATTTAGGCCTATATAGCATTTGCAAAGTCATCAACAGCTATTGTTTCAATTCAACCCAGGATTCAACTAAAAATAGACAATACATATCGGCAAATGGTTTGAATCTTTTGGTTAATTTAAAAGTTAATAATGTATGGGGGGGGGGGGGGGGGGTTGCGCTAAGCTGACATATGGAATTGTCACAACATTTGATCATTTGATAAATGATTGATTTTGGCCTTTACTACTAAAGCACATTGGAAAATGGCAAAAAGTAACAAAATAAATCATAAGAAACAAGGTTTTGAAGTGTCTGTCATAAACCTGGGATATATAAGAATGTATATATATTTTTTTTTGTGTGTATATATTTATTTGTAAAAAAGAGTGCACGTTCAAGATCGCAGGTCTGTGGACCGCTTCACAATTTCTACAATAAACAGATTTGATCACCTGCACCATGTCATTTTAATGTCATGTATTCTCAACTGCAATCTGTCATTTGGTTGTGCTATTAGATGAAGCACAGTGATAACACATTAAGTTATTGTGAACCCATTTGAACTTTGTTGTGCTTTTAAATGGTCTTAACTGCGGTGATACACATGTACAGTGCCTTCAGAAACCTTTCACCCTTGACTTTTTCCACATTTTGTTGCTACAGCCTGAATTTAAAATGGATAACATTTAGATGTACCACTGATCTACACACAATGTCACATGTCAAAGTGGAATTGTTATTTAAAAAAAAAAAAAGTAATCTAATTTATAAAAATGAAAAGCTGATTAACTCCTTTATCGCATGCCTAAATAAGTTCAGGAGTAAATATGTGCTTAGCAAGTCCATTAAGTTGCATGAACTCGCTGTGTGCAATAATGGTGTTAATCAATTTCTGAATGACTAAGTCCTCTCTGTACCCCACACATACAATTATCTGTAAGGTCCCTCAGTCAAGCAGTGAATTTCAAGCACCGATTCAACGACAAAGACCAGGGAGGTTTTCCAATGCCTTGCGAAGAAGGGGACCTATTGGTAGATGGCTTAAAAAAGCAGATATTGAATATTCCTAGCTTACATTTACACTTTGGGATGGTGTATCAATACACCCAGTCGCTACAAAGATACAGTTGTCCTTCCTAACTCAGTTGACAGAGAGGAAGGAAACCGCTCAAGGATTTCACCATGAGGCCAATGGTGATTTTTAAACCAGTTGCAGCGTTAAATGGCTGTGATTGGAGAAAACTGAGGATGGATCAGCAACATTGTAGTTACTCCACAATTCTAAACTAAATGACAAAGTGAAAAGAAGGAAGCCTGTAGAGAATACAAAAATTCCAAAACATGCATCCTGTTTGCAATAAGGCGATAAAGTACAATTTTGAAAAATATGGCAAAGAAATGTCCTTAATACAAAGCATTATGTTTGGGCAAATCCAACACAACACATCACCGAGTACAACTCTCATATTTTCAAGCGTGGTGGTGGCTGCATCATGTTATGGGTACGCTTGTCATCGGCAAGGACTACAGAGTTTTTTAGAACAAAAAGAAAAGGAATAGAGCTAAGCACAGGCAAAGTCCTAGAGGAAAACCTGGTTCAGTCTGCATTCCAACAGACACTGGGAGACAAATCAACCTTTCAGCAGGACAATAACCTTAAAATGCAAGGCCAAATATTGTACAATCCAGGTTTGCAAAGATCTTGGAGACTCTGCTGTAATCGTTGCCAAAGTTGATTCTAACATGTATTGACTCAGGGGATTGAATACTTATCTAAATATATGCCTGTTTTATTTCCCATCAATGTATTTATTGTGTAGATCGTTGACCAAAAGAAATGACAAATCATTTTTAATCCCACTTTGTAACAAAACGTGGAAATAGTCAAGGGGTGTGAATACTTTCTGAAGGTACTGTAGGTGACCAGTCAACCAAAAACTAGACGTTGTTTTTCCGTTGGAATTTGGTTGTGCTTTTAGACAGTTGAAAGCATAGTGATAACACATTGGGAATTCAACAACCTTTCGGCTGTCTCTTTGAGCGAGTGAATATAGGTTGTAATCTCATTGATCAACGTCTCAACCAAATATTACCCAATTGTCCACGTTGAAATGACGTGGTGTGCCCAGTGGATATGGTTTTGATACAGAGCTGATGCTGGTTGATTTATATAGTTGACTGAAACAAAACTATTTCATATTCACATTTAGCCACCATGTACAGTCGTAACCCCATAAAACAGAAGGGTGTCAATGTTATTTTGTAATTAAGTGCCTTATCCATGATATTCATATTACTAGTTAAAGCAGGTCCAAAGTGCCTTTGTTATTCTTGTGAGGGATCAGTGCAATATTCTTTGATAAATGATTCAACATGTACAGTATTACAATTCTGGAGCTGCTGTTCATGACAGCTCTGCAATTACTCATGACCAAATACAGTATTATTATTTATTACAGGCTTTTCAGATGTTAGGGGCTTCTCAAATACATCTCTACTAGTTGGACTCTGATAAAGAGAGATGTATCAGACCTTTAACGATGATCGGAAACTGTAGTGACCAAGAACCAGTGGTGTAAAGTACTCAAGTAAAAATACTTTAAAGTACTACTTAAGTAGTTTTTTGGGGGTATCTGTACTTTACTATTTATATTTTTGACAACATTAATTTTACTTCATTACATTCCTAAAGAAAATAATGTACTTTTTACTCCATGCAATTTCCATGACACCTAAAATTAATTGTTACATTTTGAATGCTTAGCAGGACAGGAAAATTGTTAAATTCCCGCATTTATCAAGAGTAGATCCCTACTGCCTCTGATCTGGCGGACTCACTAAATAATGTCTGAGTGTTGGAGTGTGACCCTGGCTATCTGTACATTTAAAAAACAAGAAAATAGTGCTGTCTGGTTTGCTTAATATAAGGAATTTGAAAATACTTATACTTTTACTTTTGATATTTAAGTATATTTAAAACCAAATACTTTTAGACTTTTACTCAAGTAGTATTTTACTGAGTGACTTTCACTTTTGTCATGATCTATTAAGGTATCTTAACTTTTACTCAAATATGACATATGGGTACTTTTTCTACTACTGCCTAGCATTGAGGGGAATATTTGTTTGAAGTTGATGAAATGTGATATCATTGAAGCCAGTAAGATTCAGAACCACTCACCCTTTACTTTTACATAGGGTGCTTGAATCTTGTGTTATTGCACTCATTCATGCATTTTAAATATATTTTACACTCTCGCTTGCATATTTTAATATTTTCACCTTTTAGATGACAAAAAAAATCTCACAGGAGAAATGACATGGTAAGATAACTGATATTCCTGCGTTATTGTATTTAAAGTATCATAAGATAAGCTGAAGGATGCCTCTGTGATTGATTTATCTTTGGGACATTAGGACTTTAGTTATGTGCCTTGAGGCAACTCTGCCAGTCAATGGGTATTTTCATTGCTCCAAAGTCTTATCCCTCCCCCCATACATTTTTGAGCCATGGGGAAGATCTCTATTGCATACTCCTCACATCCTCTCTCCTCATCTCCTTCTCAAAATCCATTGGATAAGAAAGCAGAGGTCCCGCCCCTCTGACCTTCTCCTCAAATGCGTTTTTAGAAGGAGATGAGGAGAGAGGACACAAGGTGTTTGCGATTGAGCTATTCCCATGTTTTACATGACAAGTTGAGACAAGTAACATGTTTCATTTTAATAAAGATTTGTTTAAAAAAGGAGACCAGTAACACCATGTATGAGTATTATTATTAATGGTCAATGAATTCAATATCAGTGATAATAACACGCTCCACGTTTAAAGAAAACACACACACACGACCGACTTTGGGAAACCCTGCATTAGAGGGCACTATCATCTAGTGCAGGGTTTCCCAAACTCGGTCCAGGGGCCCCCCTGGGTGCACATTTTAGTTTTTGCCCTAGAACTACACAGCTGATTCAAATCATCAAAGCGTGAATCAGTCTAGTGCTAGGGCAAAAACCAAAACGTGCACCCAGGGAGGGGGTAACCAAGGTCCGAGTTTGGGAAACCCTGACCTAATGGATAAACTGTCTTATTTGCCAATGGCTCTGCTTCACAAGAGCATAATGACAATATCATCTTTGCTCTCCTGAGACTCTCTTGTTGAAGGATTAAGGTATAAACATACATACATACATACATTAGGTTACAAATTATAGTGTTGAACTACATTGCAGTCATGAACATTTACATTTACATTTAAGTCATTTAGCAGACGCTCTTATCCAGAGCGACTTACAAGTTGGTGCATTCACCTTATGATGTCCAGTGGAACAACCACTTTACAATAGTGCATCTAACTCTTTTAAGGGGGGGGGGGGTTAGAAGGATTACTTTATCCTATCCTAGGTATTCCTTAAAGAGGTGGGGTTTCAGGTGTCTCCGGAAGGTGGTGATTGATTCCGCTGACCTGGCGTCGTGGGGGAGTTTGTTCCACCATTGGGGTGCCAGAGCAGTGAACAGTTTTGACTGGGCTGAGCGGGAGCTGTACTTCCTCAGAGGTAGGGAGGCGAGCAGGCCAGAGGTGGATGAACGCAGTGCCCTTGTTTGGGTGTAGGGCCTGATCAGAGCCTGAAGGTACGGAGGTGCCGTTCCCCTCACAGCTCCGTAGGCAAGCACCATGGTCTTGTAGTGGATGCGAGCTTCAACTGGAAGCCAGTGGAGAGAGCGGAGGAGCGGGGTGACGTGAGAGAACTTGGGAAGGTTGAACACCAGACGGGCTGCGGCGTTCTGGATGAGTTGTAGGGGTTTAATCGCACAGGCAGGGAGCCCAGCCAACAGCGAGTTGCAGTAATCCAGACGGGAGATGACAAGTGCCTGGATTAGGACCTGCGCCGCTTCCTGTGTGAGGCAGGGTCGTACTCTGCGAATGTTGTAGAGCATGAACCTACAGGAACGGGTCACCGCCTTGATGTTGGTTGAGAACGACAGGGTGTTGTCCAGGATCACGCCAAGGTTCTTAGCGCTCTGGGAGGAGGACACAATGGAGTTGTCAAGCGTGATGGCAAGATCATGGAACGGGCAGTCCTTCCCCGGGAGGAAGAGCAGCTCCGTCTTGCCGAGGTTCAGCTTGAGGTGGTGATCCGTCATCCACACTGATATGTCTGCCAGACATGCAGAGATGCGATTCGCCACCTGGTTATCAGAAGGGGGAAAGGAGAAGATTAATTGTGTGTCGTCTGCATAGCAATGATAGGAGAGACCATGTGAGGATATGACAGAGCCAAGTGACTTGGTGTATAGCGAGAATAGGAGAGGGCCTAGAACAGAGCCCTGGGGGACACCAGTGGTGAGAGCACGTGGTGCGGAGACAGATTCTCGCCACGCCACCTGGTAGGAGCGACCTGTCAGGTAGGACGCAATCCAAGCGTGGGCCGCGCCGGAGATGCCCAACTCGGAGAGGGTGGAGAGGAGGATCTGATGGTTCACAGTATCAAAGGCAGCCGATAGGTCTAGAAGGATGAGAGCAGAGGAGAGAGAGTTAGCTTTAGCAGTGCGGAGCGCCTCCGTGACACAGAGAAGAGCAGTCTCAGTTGAATGACTAGTCTTGAAACCTGACTGATTTGGATCAAGAAGGTCATTCATGAACATTTATTTATTTATTTATTTAACCTTTATTTAACCAGGTAGGCAAATTGAGAACACGTTCTCATTTACAATTGCGACCTGGCCAAGATAAAGCAAAGCAGTTCGACACATACAACAACACATAGTTACACATGGAGTAAAACAAACATATAGTCAATGATACAGTGAAAAAAAAAAAAGTCTATATACAATGTGAGCAAGTGAGGTGAGATAAGGGAGGTGAAGGCAAACAAATATATGTATAAATAAATAAAAATATAAAAAGGCCATGGTGGCGAAGTAAATACAACACAGCAAGTAAAATAAAAAATAAAAACACTGGAATGGTTGGTTTGCAGTGGAAGAAAGCGCAAAGTAGACAGAAATAATGGGGTGCAAAGGAGCAAAATAAATAAATAAATACAGTAGGTAAAGAGGTAGTTGTTTGGGCTAAATTATAGATGGGCTATGTACAGGTGCAGTAATCTATGAGCTGCTCTGACAGCTGGTGCTTAAAGCTAGTGAGGGAGATAAGTGTTTCCAGTTTCAGAGATTTTTGTAGTTCGTTCCAGTCATTGGCAGCAGAGAACTGGAAGGAGAGGCGGCCAAAGGAAGAATTGGTTTTGGGGGTGACCAGAGAGATAAACCTGCTGGAGCGCGTGCTACAGGTAGGTGTTGCTATGGTGACCAGCGAGCTGAGATAAGGGGGGACTTTACCTAGCAGGGTCTTGTAGATGACCTGGAACCAGTGGGTTTGGCGACGAGTATGAAGCGAGGGCCAGCCAACGAGAGTGTACAGGTCGCAGTGGTGGGTAGTATATGGGGCTTTGGTGACAAAACGGATGGCACTGCTATTTTGTAAATGACATCACCGAAGTCGAGGATTGGTAGGATGGTCAGTTTTACAAGGGTATGTTTGGCAGCATGAGTGAAGGATGCTTTGTTGCGGAATAGGAAGCCAATTCTAGATTTAACTTTGGATTGGAGATGTTTGATGTGAGTCTGGAAGGAGAGTTTACAGTCTAACCAGACACCTAGGTATTTGTAGTTGTCCACATATTCTAAGTCAGAGCCGTCCAGAGTAGTGATGTTGGACAGGCGGGCAGGTGCAGGCAGCGATCGGTTGAAGAGCATGCATTTAGTTTTACTTGTATTTAAGAGCAATTGGAGGCCACGGAAGGAGAGTTGTATGGCATTGAAGCTCGCCTGGAGGGTTGTTAACACAGTGTCAAAAGAAGGGCCAGAAGTATACAGAATAGTGTCGTCTGCGTAGAGGTGGATCAGAGAATCACCAGCAGCAAGAGCGACATCATTGATGTATACAGAGAAGAGAGTCGGTCCAAGAATTGAACCCTGTGGCACCCCCATGGAGACTGCCAGAGGCCCGAACAACAGACCCTCCGATTTGACACACTGAACTCGATCAGAGAAATAGTTGGTGAACCAGGCGAGGCAATCATTATAGAAACCAAGGCTGTCGAGTCTGCCGATGAGGATGTGGTGATTGACAGAGTCAAAAGCCTTGGCCAGGTCAATGAATACGGCTGCACAGTATTGTTTCCTATCGATGGCGGTTAAGATATCGTTTATGACCTTGAGCGTGGCTGAGGTGCACCCATGACCAGCTCTGAAACCAGATTGCATAGCGGAGAAGGTATGGTGGGATTCGAAATGGTCGGTAATCTGTTTGTTGACTTGGCTTTCGAAGACCTTAGAAAGGCAGGGTAGGATAGATATAGGTCTGTAGCTGTTAGGGTCAAGAGTGTCCCCCCCTTTGAAGAGGGGGATAACCGCAGCTGCTTTCCAATCTTTGGGAATCTCAGACGACACGAAAGAGAGGTTGAAAAGGCTAGTAATAGGGGTGGCAACAATTTCAGCAGATAGTTTTAGAAAGAAAGGGTCCAGATTATCTAGCCCGGCTGATTTGTAAGGGTCCAGATTTTGCAGCTCTTTTAGAACATCAGCTGACTGTATTTGGGAGAAAGAGAAATGGGGAAGGCTTGGGCGAGTAGCAGAGGGGAGGGCAGTGCTGTTGTCCGGGGTAGGGGTAGCCAGGTGGAAAGCATGGCCAGCCGTAGAAAAATGCTTATTGAAATTCTCAATTATAGTGGATTTGTCGGTGGTGACAGTGTTTCCTATCTTCAGAGCAGTTGGAAGCTGGGAGGAGGTGTTCTTATTCTCCATGGACTTTACAGTGTCCCAGAACTTTTTTGAATTTGTGTTGCAGGAAGCAAATTTCTGCTTGAAAAAGCTAGCCTTGGCTTTTCTAACTGCCTGTGTATACTGGTTTCTAGCTTCCCTGAAAAGTTGCATATCACGGGGGCTGTTCGATGCTAATGCAGAACGCCATAGGATGTTTTTCTGTTGGTTAAGAGCAGTCAGGTCAGGAGAGAACCAAGGGCTATATCTGTTCCTGGTTCTAAATTTCTTGAATGGGGCATGCTTATTCAAGATGGTGAGGAAGGCATTTAAAAAAAATGTCCAGGCATCCTCTACTGACGGGATGAGATCAATATCCTTCCAGGATACCTCGGCCAGGTCGATTAGAAAGGCCTGCTCGCTGAAGTGTTTCAGGGAGCGTTTGACAGTGATGAGTGGAGGTCGTTTGACCGCTGACCCATTACGGATGCAGGCAATGAGGCAGTGATCGCTGAGATCTTGGTTGAAAACAGCAGAGGTGTATTTGGAGGGCAAGTTTGTTAGGATGATATCTATGAGGGTACCCGTGTTTACGGAATTGGGGTGGTACCTGGTAGGTTCATTGATAATTTGTGTGAGATTGAGGGCATCAAGCTTAGATTGTAGGGTGGCTGGGGTGTTAAGCATGTTAAAATTTAGGTCGCCTAGCAGCACGAGCTCTGAAGATAGATGGGGGGCAATCAGTTCACATATAGTGTCCAGAGCACAGCTGGGGGCAGAGGGTGGTCTATAGCAGGCGGCAACGGTGAGAGACTTGTTTTTAGAGAGGTGGATTTTTAAAAGTAGAAGTTCAAATTGTTTGGGAACAGACCTGGATAGTAAAACAGAACTCTGCAGGCAATCTTTGCAATAGATTGCAACACCGCCCCCTTTGGCCGTTCTATCTTGTCTGAAAATCTTGTAGTTGGGGATGAAAATGTCAGAATTTTTGGTGGTCTTTCTAAGCCAGGATTCAGACACGGCTAAAACATCCGGGTTGGCAGAGTGTGCTAAAGCAGTGAACAAAACAAACTTAGGGAGGAGGCTTCTAATGTTAACATGCATGAAGCCAAGGCTATTACGGTTACAGAAGTAGGAGTGGAGCTAGGTACTGCAGGGCCTGGATTCACCTCTACATCACCAGAGGAACAGAGGAGGAGTAGGATAAGGGTACGGCTAAAAGCTATGAGAATTGGTCGTCTAGAACTTCTAGAGCAGAGAGTAAAAGGAAGTTTCTGGGGGCGATAAAATAGCTTAAAGGAATAATGTACAGACAAAGGTATGGTAGGATGTGAATACAGTGGAGGTAAACCTAGGTATTGAGTGATGATGAGAGAGATATTGTCTCTAGAAACATCATTGAAACCAGGTGATGTCATCGCATATGTGGGTGGTGGAACTGTGAGGTTGGATATGGTATAGTGAGCAGGGCTAGAGGCTCTACAGTGAAATAAGCCAATAAACACTAACCAGAACAGCAATGGACAAGGCATATTTACATTAAGGAGAGGCATGCTTAATCGAGTGATCAATAAGGGTCCAGTGAGTAGAGGTTGGTTGGGGTCACGGCGATCCAGACAGCTGGCCGGGTAGATGGCTATCGGTAGCAAGATAGCATAGTATGGAAGTCTATTTGTAGATACCTCGTGCGTTTCCGTCGGTAGGTTAGTGGGGTTCCGTGTGGTAGAGGGGATCAATCCAAATTGGCAAAATAGATATAGTGACCCAAGAAAAAAAATATAATAATAATTGTCCGATATACTTATTCAGATAGCAGCCGATAAGACAGCTAACGGTTAGCGGGCCCCAGATGAGCGTTCAGGTAACGTCGGGACGGAGGTGCCAGTTGGATAACTCCCTCGGGCAGATAACGTCGGCAGTCAGTCGGGAAGGCCCGGTGGTGCTCCGTATCTGCAGCAACAACAAAACAAAAAAAAACGGGACCGGATAGGTGACTGTAGCCCAGGAATGGCTGATGGAACTCCTCAGCTGGCTAGCTCCGGAATGATTTGAGTTTGCTCCGGGATCGACGTAAGCCAATAGTCACACGGTTTGCAGCTAGCTAGCTGCAAATGTCCAGAGCCTGCGGCTGAAATCCGGGGAAACTGAGAGAAAAAAAGTCCCGGAATGCTCCGGTCCGAGTCGCGTTGCACAAAAGTGCCGGTAGATTATCGAGCTAAAGGAATAGCTGATGACCACAAAACGTGGGCAGCTGAAACACCAACGCTAGCCAGCAGACCGGCTAATTTCTGGGCAGCTACAGATTAGCTTCTGGCTAGCTATCGGATAGCTTCTGGTTAGCTTTCTGGCTAGCTTCTGAATTAGCCCCTGGCTAGCTTCCACGGTGGATTTTCAGATTTGAGGTAAATAATACTTTTTTGTAATTGGTGAAGCGGGTTGCAGGAAAGCTTTTGCAGGAAAGCTTTTGTAGTTGAGTTCTTGGATAATAAAATATATAAAAGATATGCGAAGAAAGGTGTAAATATATATATATATACAGGACACGACAATACGAAACAGAAATGACGTCTGAACTGCTAAGCCATCTTGGACCATGACCCAACTAGAATCATCAGCGTCCTCTGACTCTCTCCCCCTCCATTCATGTTCCATGAATATTTGCATATTTAACCAATTAGGATATTCTGACTAATTAGGCCTACTTACTCCCGAGTGGCGCAGCGGTCTACAGTCCCTGGTTCGAATCCAGGCTGTATCACATCCGGCTGTTATTGGGAGTCTCATATGGCCCATCGTCATCCGGGTTTGGCCGGGGTACGCCATCATTGTAAATACGAATCTGTGCTTAACTGACTTGCCTAGTTAAATAAACGTTCAATTAAAATAAAATACTCAAGTGGCCTTGCTACTGTAAATGTAATTCATAAATCCTGTAGCTGGCGCAAAAGCGCCACTACCCGGTGGCATGGCGAACAACCAGGAAATCGCCAGTGAAAACATTTCCGGGCGTCATGATCTGAGAATGCTTGTATATAAGGTACGTTTTCCTGACAAACTGCAAATAAAAGTGTGTTTAAAAAAATCACCCGACAACTAACTGGACGAGTTTATATTTATACCCAGCGAGAGTTATTATTCCTTTTTATTATGCAATTGTGTCATTTGCCTTTCGTGCTGCTTGCGTTGTTGTACGTCGAGGATGGTTTCTATTTATTCGAAAATGAGAACTAATGTACAAAAAATCCCCCACATTGTATTATATTCAGCGATTTATTTGTGTTTAAGTCAATAACTTAACTCTACTTTTGTAGCCAAATAGGACATATTTTGTGACCAATACACACTTGGCTGCAGGTGTGCTCACACTAGGCCCTGTCTGTTTACTTTCACCTTGTGCTTTGCAATACAGTAGTCTATTCTCTTCACCGTTAGAAAGCCAAGATAAAAGTTGTAAAGATTGTCAATCAACCCCATGGATTATTCCTGTGTTGTATGTATGTCAGGATGTCTGTTGAAAGCCAAGAGAACCGAACAGTGGAGGTACTGGGGTTACCTGAGGTGGTGGACGATGAGCTGCTGTATTTGTACTTTGAGAACAAGCGTCGTTCTGGAGGAGGTAGTCTGGTGTCTGTGGAGCTGGAAGGAAGCCGGGCCATATTACTGTTTGAAGAGGCAGAGGGTAAGAATGGATTCAGTCTGTGTAATTCTTGTAATCTGATATAATGTTGAAGGCTAATAAGTTTCCTATGTACCTACACAACATCTTCATGATTCATTCTTTATCTGGATCCCCATTAGCTGATGTCTTAGCAACAGCTAGTATTCCTGTGGTCCACATATTAATGATACTATTGTACCAAAAACAATTCCTCCATTGCCATCCATAGTATTCTGATTATATCTGTGTTTGATTGACAGTTGCAGCAAGGGTCCTGTCTAAAGGACCCCATGTCCTGCACAACGCTGAGTTGACCGTGAGGAAGCCTGCGTGTAAGGATCCATGGAGACTGTTGCTGCGGGGGGTTAACCCAACCACCAGTCAGGAGCTGGTGGAGCTGTATGTAGAGAACATGATGGGAATGGACATAGACGAGTACTCTCTGTACCCCTCACCTGGCATGGACCTGGTCCTAGTACACTTCCGCCAGGCCTTCAATAAAGGTTAGGGGTTTTCCTATCAAGTTCAAAGATGGAATCCACAGTAGGGGGAAACGGCATCACAAGCCGCACCACCACTCTTGTTTTTGTTGGCGTGCTGAGGAATATCGTGCAGCGTTGTAAAAACATTGTAGTAAACATTGTGCTCTTCTATCGTGTGTGCAATGTCAGAAGGGGGAAAAACAGTTTGTTTGCAGTAACTTCTTTGATGTTGTAGTATCACAAACAGACATGCAGAGTTCAATTTACACCATGACATTTAGGGGATGTCTGTATTGAGTGCATGCACTTGCACAAAATATTTTTGGGGGCCTAATAATAAAGACATACTTTAAATGGTAAAAATGTCCTACCTTTTAATGGCATGAACACAGCAAGTCATATTTTTATCTGATTGTCAAACGAATCACTTCAAAAAGTAGGCATTTTCGTCCACTTCAAAATAATTCCAGCATTCCAACTGGATGTATGCTCGTGGAATTTGATGACTGGAAATAGACATCTCTTACAAAACCCCAGAAAGTGTTCCTAATGACATTTAGCGATTTCCATCGTTTAGGCTGACATTAATTTATTCGTCTTGCTGACAAAAATACTTTTTTTGTAGCCAGAAAAGTTGGGACACTTGACATGGGCTGAAACTGTCCCGGGAAAATGTGATGGTCACCCTAACACACACGGTCAAATTACTAGAATAGGTAGCCTACATTCAATTAAATAAATGATTTGAATCAGCCTGAGGGGACACCCTCGTTCATGAGTTGTCCATAATTCATGAGTTAATGCTTGGAGTCTTCCCAGATTGTGTGACATAAAACACTACCTTTCTTTCCTTACATTAATGACATTTGACAGTGTTATTTGTCACTAGTAAGCATTTAACAATTGAATAAAAACATTGAACTTAAACCCTGTACGAATCATGGATCTTGGCGATCTCGGAACATGCACTATAAGTGTAACAATGCCTACGTAACATTTCATTATGTTTCACCGTGAAACTGTTCTCATGGGCACACAAATCCAAAATAATGTAGGCTTATTCCATTGCAAAATCAAATGCTTCTAACCGTCAACTATAGGCCTACTTAAAACCATAGATTAAGTAATTTAAATTATTTGGCAAACAATATAATTATGAATGTATTTTAAGTGGCTATGCTTTTGCATACTTTATAGTTAATGTGTGTATTCTTCCTTATTTTGCATGCACAGACTTCCAGAAGCTTTTCACAAAGATTTCTAAGAAGCCTCTGGATGGAGCGCAGATCGTTCTGGAACAGATAGATCAGACTGATTCCATCTTAGTGGAGAACCTGCACCCCAGCATCACAGCAGACATGCTCAATCTGTACCTGGAGAGCCAACGGGGCGGGGGCGGTGGAGTTAAGGAAGTCACCATGATGTCAGAAGGGGTTGCCAGGGTCTCCTTCCTGGACTTTGACTGTAAGTTTTGAACATAGACTTATATGTTTTTAATGTACTGTGTGTCTACCGAATGTCTGTTTTGAATGTAAGTTATGTTTTCTACTGTAGAAAAAAATTACTTAGTACATTTGTATACAAGCATTTCTGTTGTAGGTGTTGTATCCATTTTAAAGTACTAATGTTGTTGTATGTTAATGAAACATAAAAGCTATAAAGAAGGGGTATTCAAATCCTACCATGAGGGTCTGGAGTACTGCTGGTTCTCTCTTCTACCTGATAATTAATTGCACCCACCTGGTATCCCAGGTCTAAATCAGTCCCTGATAAGAAGGGAAGAATGTACTGGAACTGGCTTCGAGATCCAGATCTGAGTTTGATGGCTATAAAGCATGCAAGTTCTATGTAGCTGTTGAATGTGTTTTATTCCCTTCCTTATTACATCTAACAGCAGTGGAACGTGTCCTTAAACAATCACACAAACTCGAGAAGATGGATCTGATGGTCAGGCCTTACTTCTCCTTCCTCCAATCAGAGGACACCTCCTCACCTCTGACCGTTCCCCTGACCCCTGTGAATGGAACATCCGATAGTAACACAACGAACACACCGCAGACAGACAGTGGTGGGCAATCACAGACTGGTTCTATCCCTGCAGCCAGTACCAGTGACCATTCTCAGTCCTCCCATCAGGCTACCTCTGAGCCCCTGGTTCCCCTTCTGTCCCACCCTGTGTCCCAGGCAACAGCAGCCCAGGGAGGCATGGAGGACCTAACATCGATCCCAGAGCCCATGTCGAGCCACATCTCCGTCCCTGACCCAGTGAAACTTGCGCTGCTCCTGCTCAGTCCCCTGCTCCAGAGCCTTCAGCTGGCCCACCCAGCTTGTAGCGTCCAGATCAAGGAAGACGGGGTCCACATGGCCGGGTCTGACCGGCTGGGGCTGGAGCAGCTGAAGAACGCTATGTTGGAGTTCCTTGGGGGTGTGGCCCAGGCTCATCTCACCTTTGACCCCGAGAAGGCCCACTTCCTGGCCAAACAGGAAGTGAAAGACAAGCTGCTGCAGACGTTGAAGGACAAGGGACTGCCGTCCGTGTACACAGTGTCGGACTGCGTTGTTGTGGTAACGTCTCCGTCTTTCAGCTTGGTGAGCCAGGCGTGTAGCTTGCTGAAGACCCTGCTGTCTGACTTCAGTATCCCCGTGGACAGAGAGTATGAGTGTATGCTGTACGCCCAGGAGTGGACTGGCTTCCTCCAGTCTCTGGGTCTCTGCTCTGCTGAGGTGTCAGAGAGGGGACAGATAGATGTCCTGACTCTGAGAGGGTTGGAGGAGGAGAAGCAGGCTAAGATAGTGGAGTTCCTCAGTACACCCATTGAAACAGAGGCTATCATCTCTATGGAGACAGGCATGTTGAAGTACATCCAGACCCACCATCATCAGCTACTGGCTGATATGGACCAGGTGTCTATCTTCCCTCTGGATGCACATGGCATCTGTGGACTCCGAGTAGGTGTTTTACCTTTTTGAAATAATTCACAGTATATGCAGTAATACTCTCATACCCTTTTCACACAACCCGAGTCAAGCTGAGCTGTACTGGCTTGGCCTGGTTACACGTGCTGGAGAGGACAATGTGAAAATAAAATATCGGAGCCAGAACAGTACGGTTGAGGTTGGCACGCTAGTGTGAAAAGGGTATCCAATGTCTTTGTGAATAATGATCTTATACAGCGTTTCATACTCGTCATGTCTGTGATTGGTAGATCCACGGCAACGCAGGGGCGTGTCAAATGGCTGATGAGGTTCTGAGGGGCGTGGTGTCGTCCATCGTGACCAGAACCATCACAGTAAACGAACCGGGCGTGGCACGGTTCCTCATCCAGGAGGGAGAGGGGACCAGCATCCTCAGGGAGATGCAGGCCAAGTTCCAGGTCTACATCAAGATGGAGAAGGTGCACTGGAAACCCCTGGAGAACGAGGTAGCTGGCCCAATGATGACAATATTAATATTGCTGCTTTTAATATCATTACTAATTCACTTGACAAATGAGGTTGCCGAATGATAAAGATCTACACATGGATGTATAATGCAATTTGTTTTCTGTGCCATGAACTTGTTCCTCTACATTGTTTGGATAAGCATAGTTAGGCAAATGGTGTAGTTCAGAGATCATAGGAGGCTGGTGGGAGGAGCTATAGGAGGATGGGCTCATTGTAATGCTGGAATGGAATTCACGGAATTGTATCAAGTATATGTAAACCACATGTTTGACGCCGTTCCATTTATTCCATTCCAGCCATTACAATGAGCCCATCCTCCTATAGCTCCTCCCACCAGCCTCCTCTGTCCACTATATATGTGTGTGTATTTATATATTTCTGTATGTCTATATACAGTATGTCTCTGGTGTATTCTAGCTTTGTGATCTCCCTACAGGACATCTTTGAGGCTGCGTG
The DNA here is from genome assembly GCF_045679555.1 of Salvelinus alpinus. Lineage (NCBI taxonomy): Eukaryota > Metazoa > Chordata > Actinopteri > Salmoniformes > Salmonidae > Salvelinus > Salvelinus alpinus. Next base: position 33,115,471 of record NC_092114.1, read on the forward strand.
GAATATGACGTCCCATCAGAGCTTCCAGAGAAGGTCCTCAGATGGTTCCTTACAGGCTTCCACATCAGTTCTGACTCATACTAACCAGACTTCCAACGACCTCTCAGCTCCAGACATAGGTACATACTTTCATTATTCTCATAGCGATCACATATATTTGTAAAAAAAACTTTTTACATAAATTTTAAGCCTAGACCCTGAAGAGCATATGGAAGCACAGTGGCCAGAATAATCTTCAGAGAAGGGAGTTATTCTATTGGCATTGTTGTTTTGCAATCACTGAAAACATATGTACTGATCCCAGGTCTTCTAGAGGAAGCAAAGAGGCTGTTCTCAGCCATAGATGAGATGGTGGACTCTGGCCTCTCTAGTCTGACCAGAACCACTGACATTGAGGAGGATCTGTATACGGCCGGGGAACCCATTGCCCCCAGCACCGACCAGGGCCCAGACAGAGACAGCAATGACATGGAGGAGCAGGCTACAGAGCTGCTAGTGGAGGGAGGGGGTAATGATGATGAGGGTGCTCTTGCTCCTCTGGTTGCCCAGGATGGAGGGCTGTCCTGGGCCACGCAACTGTCCTCTACCCTGGACGAGGAGGCCCAGATGTCCCTGGCCATCCAGTACTCAATGGAAACCACAAAGAGGTCCCTGACCGAGGAGGAGGAGCTGCAGAAGGTTCTGGAGCTGTCCAAGAAGATGACGAAGATGACTCGGCATGATGGTGACGATGGTGCCATGGCTACCTCTTCCCTCCCTGCTGCTGGCTCACACCTCGATCAGGCTGTCCAGGTGTCTCTGCAGGAGGCCATCCAGTCAGCCAACACAGCAACAATCTTTGTGTTCGCTGGCTACAGTTGTGACCTGATCAGAGTGGACATTGCCCTGAACAAGAAGGTCACCCTGAGAAAGCATGAGGAGAAGCTAGAGCACCGCAGCCTGAGGAGCCTGTCTCAGTACCACAGGTACGTGTGTATGTCTGTGTGTACACTGTGCGTTTTTTTATAGTAATGTGCACCGATATGGAAAATCTATATCGATGTCAGTTGCATTTTTTCCATTCAATATCATATCGGTTCATAGAAAATACGTTGTGAAATGTTTACTTTTATTTGAAGTCCAGACAACTGCTTGCGGATTGTCCATTGGGACAGGTGTGTTCTGATGGTATAAACCTACCTAACTGGTTTGAATACAAGGGGAAGCCCATTCACAGTTGATGGCCCATCAGCAGGCAATTAATAACTATGGTAACTCAAGAGCCTGTGAAAAGATCTGTTTTATGCCTGCAGGAACAGTCATGTACAGTATTCATTTTACAGAATGGTGTAGGTTAAGAATAAACCTAGATTACGATATGCCTTGCTCATATCAATATTAAAAGATATCATATGGAATTTGCAATATTGGTGCCCGCAAGCACATTTTTTTTTACATTTACAAAAAAATGTAATCAATCAACCAATCAGGAGGTGTCTGGACCTCATCAAGAGGAAACATGCTGTGGAGGTCACCATCCAGGGAACCACGGCAACCATCTCCGGGTTCAAAGACTTTGTTACCGGGGCGATGCCGGACATGAAGCTCCTGCTGAGGAGGATATCCACAACGACGTCAGACGCTGACATCCTGCGGACGGTGCAATGGCTGTGGCACGACCCAGTGTCGTCAGGGACGAAGACCGCGTACGCTCCGGAGGCGACAGTGTTTATGGAGAACGCCTGGAAGATGAGGCAGAAAAAGATCGACATCCTGCTCAACAACCTGCCGCACATCATCAACTTTGAGAAGATGCAAGAGTACAACGTGGCTTCTGGGAAGTCAGTAACCATCTCCAGGAAGATGCTGAGCTCAGAAGACTTGTACTCAGATATACAAGGTAAAGAGAACTTTGCAAATAGTGTATGTGAGCTTATTCTTATGTTATTTATTTTTTGGTAAATAAGAATTAGATTTGTGAGATGCTATTTAATTACTGACACAATATCCCTGTTATCTTAACAAAGCTATTTAATATGTTGCACCGTTTTCCGTCATGCTATATTGCACTTATATTGCTACAATATGTTGCACTGTTTTTCAGATGAGAACTACAGTCTACTGTCCAACCTGCCTGAAACGTCCAGAGTGAACGAGGATTCTGATGAGTTCCAGGATGTTGTGAAAGACTTCTACGACTCCATACATGAGTACCACAACAGAATCAAAATCATTAAGGTATGTAGGATCTATCGATGTCAACAGCAACTAACCATTAACTTCGTATTGTATCAGTGACGTCAGAAGCCATTCCTCTGTTAATCGCATTTCCCAGGTTGAGAAGCTGATGAATAGGCTCCTTTACAACCAGTATAGATTGAAGAAGGCTAGTATAAATCAGAGTGCCAATGACCCAGAAGTGGAGCGGACGCTATACCACGGCACAAGTGAAACCAGTGTGAAAGAGATCTGCGTTCATGGCTTCAACAGAAGCTTCTGTGGAAAGAATGGTAAGGCTTTTCTAATGATTGTTTTTTTTGTGTGTCTCACAGTAGTTCATCAGCTTTTTTTTAAATTTCACTTCATTTTAGCATTATTTTCATGTAGACTTGTAATAATGTGGCCTCTTGTATATCCTGGTCTCTCTGCAGCCATCGTCTACGGTCAAGGGTTATACTTTGTACTAATTTGGCCTGTTGTATCTCTTTCTGTAATAATTTATTCTCTTGTTTTGGTTTCTCTTTGCAGCCACTGTGTATGGACAGGGGGTCTACTTTGCTGTGAACTCGGCCCTGTCTGTCCAGGATCAGTATTCTCCCCCCAACGCAGACGGACACAAGTTTGTGTTTGTGACCAAGGTGCTTACTGGGGACTTCACTCAGGGCAGTCACTCCATGAAGACTGCTCCTCTGAAGGAGAGCTCTGAGATACCCCTCAGATACGACAGCGTGGCGGATAAGACTGACAACCCCTCTCTGTTTGTTATCTTCAATGACACACAGGCCTACCCTGAGTATCTCATCACATGTCAGAAGATTAATCGCTGAGGGAAGGAAGGAGTGGGATTAATATCCAAAAATGCACTAACTCTGTTTCGGCATAGTGTTTTTACATTTTTCCCTATTGGGAAGAGGATTCATGGGAATTCTATTTGAAAAATACTGTGCATTGTGTTTCTTTAATCATGCATCTTAATTTAGTTTCTCTAACTTGTTTACGCCGCTGCTGTTTTATTTATGAGACAATATAGCCATTAATTCACAGTGCAATTGAATCACGAATTAGCCAAATGCAATGTTCTCGACTACAACCGTATATTTAATTGTTTAGTTTGATCTTTATAATCAATGAAACGCATAACGACCCTCCAATGGTATTACATGGAATTTTACCTGTGGAATGCGGTTTTAACCAATCAGCAGTCAGGATTAGACCCCACGGTTGTATAAATGCATTTAACTGGTAATGTGTCTTGCAGAGCCAAACATTGACTTTACTTATTATGTTGCCTTACTTTTATATTTATTCTATTCCATCTGAGGGAAAGATACCCTGTTTGTCCTTTACATTTACTTTGGGTTAAAAGGTGGCGTTAATTTGATTTATGTTCAATTAAACTCTTGTCCTGTCTGTTTTATTTCTTTTTGTGTACACACAACTGCAACATGGGTGAGATTTGAATCGTACACACATTCTTTCAATGAAGATAGGAACTATTATTGCCTGGTTGCTTTTTCTTGACGAATTCAGTTTAGCTGCGCATTTTGGGTCGAATGGCAGCCTGGGAAATGTTTGAATGAAAATAATTTCAGCCTTTAATAAATGTATAGCTACAGTCATTGATTAACCACACTATTTTTGTGAACTGAATTATACTGTAATAAAAGTGAGAAAGGCAAGACCCAAACTGGAAACTATCGTAGATTGTTCGTAATAGGTAGGTTTATGTGATCAATTTGAACACCTGCTTGAAGCACGTTAGCTAGCAAGCTATCCAGCTAACCGACGCTAGTGGACCATTGGCAAGTGAGCCAAACGGCTATGCCAACTAGCTAGCTAACGTTATTTTTAAACTCTTTAGCTAGCTACCCAACTAAGTGGAAAAATAGTATAGCTAGTATTCTCCCAAATAAAGTAACATTTGCTTCGTTCCGCAACGAGCCAGGCAAGTAACGTTCGCAGACAGGCGAGCCAGCTAAAACATAATTGACCAGCTAGCTAGCTTGCTAACAATCAACCCTGGATTGTATTTAAGCCTGACACCAATATGTTTAGCTAGAGTGTGCAACGTATTAGCTAACTTTGATTTAAAAAAAATCTAACTAAGTAGTACTGGTGCAATATCCTTAGACGTGTCTTCTAATATAATGCGTTTTCAGATTTATATGTAGCTATTAACTCTGCTGTAACGTTAAGGTGCTTAGGGTGTGCTGCTTGCAGGATGTATGCCGTGTACCGCCAAGCCCACTCCCCCACAGCCATCGAGTTTTCTGTCTACTGCAACTTCATCTCCAACGAGGAGAAGAACCTGGTCGTCGCTGGAACATCTCAGCTTTACGTCTACAGGGTCATTCACGATGTGGAGGTAAAGTAGCTTTTAGCCGTGGTCGTCTTTCGTTCCTCAATCACTGATCAAAAGTACAATCAGATAAATAAATTGTAGCTACCGGTCGTGGGGAGTATGTTTTTTCCTTCATGACATCCAGTTTATTTATTTACATCTTTGTCTTCATATTTCAGAATGCTTCAAAGACAGACAAATCACCAGGTATGTCTAAAACTGCCTTGCAATCTAGCAACGTTCTGGTGAAGGAGCAGCTAATCCCAGACCGGGGCAAAAGCACTATACTATGTTGTAACATTGTCGGAGGCAACCTGTCTGTCTAGACTCTAGAGAGACTAGTGAACCACACTGTATGCTATTATTATGTTGTCAGCCTTCCTCAGACATGCACGTGCCAACATTAGTCTCTGACAGACTGTTTCTGACATCTGATTTCTTCTTTGACACATTCTTGATCTTTTCCTTGTTCTCTGCAGATGTCAAGAGTCGTAAGGAGAAGCTTGAGCAGGTGGCTTGTTTCTCCCTGTTCGGTAACGTCATGTCCATGGCCTCTGTTCAGCTGGTAGGAGCCAACAGAGATGCTCTCCTGCTCAGCTTCAAAGATGCTAAGGTACCTGAGACATCTAGATTGATTGTTTTACTAATCCTGAACTCACAGCTTTAATTTTCCAGGTTTCTTTAGCCTACTTATTCTTTACATTTCAATGTTATCAATTACCATGTGGCAGTAGCTACACGTAGTAGGTGCAAGCAACCTGTCCTAGAAAATGTCTCTGACTGCTGTTTACAGTGTCCTGGTTTTGTTTACTCCAGCTGTCAGTGGTGGAGTATGATCCAGGAACACATGATCTGAAGACTCTCTCGCTTCACTTCTTTGAGGAGCCAGAACTGAGGGTAAGAGGAAATTAACTGTGCTTGAAAAACATTCAAATACATAATCTGCAAATTACTATTAAGATGAGCATATATGAAAAAGTTGTATCTTATTCCATAATTGTTCTATCTCCAGGATGGGTTTGTCCAGAACCTGCACATCCCCATGGTCCGTGTGGACCCAGAGAACCGCTGTGCTGTGATGCTGGTGTATGGCACCCAGCTGGTGGTGCTGCCATTCAGAAAGGACACACTTACTGACGAACAGGAGGGAGTAGTGGAAGGGTATGTAGACATATTTCATTTCATCATTTGATTTATTTAGTTAGGATAGACCACTCAGTAACATTTGCCACTGTTTTCCAGAGAATCCTAAAATCATAGCACCTCGTTGTGATATTTAGGATACCCATAGAATGCACTCTTGAGTTGTAGTAACTGTTCTTTGAGGGGTTTTGCATTTGATGATTTCTTATCAGTCATCTTGACTCATGTTTTATTTTACCACTGATTTAAGGCCCAAGTCCAGCTTTCTTCCCAGCTACATCATCGATGTCCGTGAGCTGGATGAGAAGCTTCTGAACATTGTCGATATGAAGTTCCTCCACGGTTACTATGAACCCACACTGCTCATCCTGTATGAGCCCAACCAGACGTGGCCTGGGTCAGTACACCACAACGGCACCTGTCCTCCTCTCTGTTCCGTCTGTCTGTCTGAGACTGCCCCCCTAAACAAAAGTCTGCTGATGAGTTAACAGGAAGAAGGCTAGGAACTTAGTCATGTCTTGTTCAGACCTGTTTATGACTGGTAATATTGTGGTGTGCAGCTCTAGTCTGACCATGTCCTCCTCCTCCAGGCGTGTAGCAGTGAGACAGGACACCTGCAGTATCGTAGCCATCTCTCTCAACATCATGCAGAAGGTTCACCCTGTCATCTGGTCCCTCAGCAACCTGCCCTTTGACTGCACACAGGTCATGGCTGTGCCCAAGCCCATTGGTAATCACTCACTCCATTTATGGGTTCTTATATTCTGAGTTACATATGAAGAGACTTGTATGATCAGTTTCTAGATCATATCATGACTCAGAATGTGAATTTATTCCCGTTGTTTCTAGGTGGTGTGGTGGTGTTTGCTGTCAACTCCCTTTTATACCTCAACCAGAGTGTTCCTCCGTATGGAGTGTCACTCAACACACAGACCACTGGGACCACCGCCTTCCCCCTGCGTAAGTACTGACTGAGGACAATAGCACACATACATCAGTGTTCTCAAGCTCACCCTGCATATAGAAAAGAAAGCCACTCAGCCTATTTAATATTCCTAAGACATTTATACCATGCCTAGGGAAGTAATTTGGTAACACTTACACTGCAATATACCTGCAGATATAAAGCTTTATAACATGTTGTAAGCATGTAATAGCCATTATTATGTATTCTAATAAGGCTGATAAATCGTGTGTGTTGGTGTTTCAGGTATACAGGAGGAGGTGAACATCACACTAGATTGTTCCCAGTCCACCTTCATCGGTTCTGATAAGATGGTCATCTCTCTAATGGGAGGAGAGATGTGAGTAGAGCCCACAACAGTTGTGATGGAATAGAGCCCACAACAGTTGTGATGGAATTTATTAGCTTTGTATGCTGAACAAAAAAAATTACACAACATGCAACAATTTCAAAGGTTTTACTGAGTTGCAGTTCATATAAGGAAATTAGTCATTTCAAATAAATAAATTAGGCCCTATTGTGTTGTGTGACAAAACTGCACATTTTAGAGTGGCCTTTTATTGTCCCCAGCACAAGGCACCTGTGTAATGATCATGTTGTTTAATCAGCTTCTTGGCAAAGGAGAAATGTTCACTAACAGGGATGAAAACACATTTGTGCACAATTTGAGAGAAATAAGCATTTTGTGCATATGGAACATTTCTGGGATCTTTTATTTCAGCTCATGAAACATGGGACCAACACTTTACATGTTGCGTTTTTTAAATTTTTGTTCAGTGTATATTTATTAGCCATAACTGCTTTATTAGACAGTGTTAAAGCAATTTTTTTGTGCCCGCAAATTGGTGTGGCATAGTAGCAATAACTGCATTGTGTAGCAACAGCTAGAATGGCATTGTATTTTTTCATAACCTTGTAAGAGTCATGCTTTGACTGTGCCTGTCTTCTCTCCTCAGCTATGTGTTGACCCTGATCACTGATGGCATGAGAAGTGTCCGGGCCTTCCACTTTGACAAGGCTGCTGCCAGCGTCCTCACCACATGTGTAAGTAGGATACAGTAGCTGGGAAGAGAGAGAGAGTTGTTGGCATAGAAGGGGTGGTATACACACACACACAGACTCACTTAGGTGTGAAGAATGCAGTGCAGTGATGTTCTCAGTCTGCTGCCAATGGTTGGCCAAGAATGAACTGGTCATAGAGGAGCTGTGGAACTATAGAGGTTCCCCACCTCTCACCCCTGTCTCTTCTCCTCCTCCTCGCCCCTGTCTCTTCTCCTCCTCCTCGCCCCTGTCTCTTCTCCTCCTCCTCGCCCCTGTCTCTTCTCCTCCTCCTCGCCCCTGTCTCTTCTCCTCCTCCTCGCCCCTGTCTCTCCTCCTCCTCCTCCTCGCCTCTCTCTCTTCTCCTCCTCCTCGCCTCTCTCTCTTCTCCTCCTCCTCGCCTCTCTCTCTTCTCCTCCTCCTCGCCCCTGTCTCTTCTCCTCCTCCTCGCCCCTGTCTCTTCTCCCCACCTCCTCGCCCCTGTCTCTTCTCCCCACCTCCTCGCCCCTGTCTCTTCTCCCCACCTCCTCGCCCCTGTCTCTTCTCCCCACCTCCTCGCCCCTGTCTCTTCTCCTCGCCCCTGTCTCTTCTCCCCACCTCCTCGCCCCTGTCTCTTCTCCTCCCCAGATGATGACCATGGAGCCTGGGTATCTGTTCCTGGGGTCCCGGCTGGGAAACAGCCTCTTGCTGAAATACACAGAGAAGTACCAGGAGAATCCAGAGAAACCACCAGCGGAGGAGGACAAAGAGAAGGACGAGGAGACCGATGAGGAGAAGCAGGTGAGTTGGTTTGATTTTAGTTCCTATGTAGATATTCTCCTCAGTCTGGACCCTGTGGCATATTGCTGTGAGTGATTCTGTAAAAAATGTAAAGATTCCATAGATTTATAGATTCTAGTCAAGGCAAAGTTGATCAAATTGAGCTTCAAAATGTAGCCAGTTGTAAATGTCGCCAAAAGAGGATGTTTCAAAAACAAGTAGCGGTCGCTGCCCTTCTTCTGTGCTCGTGTTCCACGTATTAACAGATTTTTAGCACTTCAACTGCTGTTGTGACTGATCTGCTAGTCAAAGACGTGGAAATATGCCACTTAATATGTGATGATGTCGCATATTATAGTTCACCCCTGAAAAAATATGTTTTATTGTCACACACACTGGATAGGTGCAGTGAAATGTGTTGTTTTACAGTGTCAGCCATTGTAGTACAGTGGCACTGGAGCAAATTAGGGTTAAGTGCTTTGCTTAAGGGCACATCAACAGATAAAAAAAAATAAGATAAAAAATCCGGCACGGGTGTTCAAGCCAGTGTCCTTTCAGTTGCTGGTCCAACGATCTAACCGCTAGGCTACCTACCGGCCCAGTGTCCATTTTGTAAACAGAAATGCTAAATGAGTTGCTGATACACATTTCTATGTCTGTATTCTGATATAAATTGCAGAATTAACTTGAATTTGATCATTCCAGGAGGAACCTCCCAGTAAAAAGAAGAGAATTGATTCCTCTACCAACTTGACAGGTATTTGGACAGTTGTTGTATTTTATTTATTTAACTAGGCAAGTCAGTTAAGAACAAATTCTTATTTGCAATGACGGCCTAGGAACAGTGGGTTTAACTGCCTTGTTCAGGGGCAGAACGACAGATTTTTACCTTGTCAGCTCGGGGATTCGATCTAGCAACCTTTCGGTTACTGTCCCAACACTCTAACCACTAGGCTTTGTATTACAATGTCTTGGTTGTGTCTTGCATATTACCCTTTACATATGTTTGGAACTAACTGAGGTGATATGGTCACCCATAATAATGTTTTTATTTTTATAAATAATGTGTTTCCTCCCATGTCCTCTATCCAGCTGGTAAGAACCAACTGCCTGATGAGGTGGATGAAATTGAGGTGTACGGGAGCGAAGTGGCGTCTGGCACTCAGTTGGCCACCTACTCCTTTGAGGTAGGACCCCTTGTTACCCCAGTATAATATTTATCAGTTTATTATTTATATTCTAGTCTTGATTATTGCAGTCTTTACAATATGGTTTTCCTATATTTGCCTCCAGGTGTGTGACAGCATATTGAACATCGGACCATGTGCTGGTGCATCCATGGGGGAGCCAGCCTTCCTCTCCGAAGAGGTACTTTTAATTCACAAAAGATGTTTCTATCCTCCAGTCATGATGTCCATCATGGTTGTGTTGTATTTGTGAAAGCACTGATCCAATACCTGTACCAAGTTATTTTCTCAAGACCTTGCTATGCTAACAGTAAGATGCACTAAGCCTTGTCTCTGGTGTTTCTGTGTCCACAGTTCCAGACCAACCCAGAGCCTGACCTGGAGATAGTGGTGTGTTCTGGCTTTGGGAAGAACGGGGGCCTGTCTGTGCTTCAGGTAAATACTCTCCTCAACCGGTCTCTGTATTTCTGAGCATGTGTGTGGCTGCACTGAGACCTGTGGTGGCGAGGCCTATCTACCTCAGGTTCAGTGACGGTGCTACAGAGAAAGACCACTGATTGTTCGTGGCGCGTTAGAAGTAGCTAGAAGAAAAAGAAACGCACACCTATTTAGGCGAGGTGCTGGCTAGCGGAGTAGAAAACTTAAAAATAAAGGAGAGCCGCACACTCTAGGAGCTCAGATGCAAAAATATTTAATTTACCAACGTTTCGACAGGCAAGCTGTCTTCATCAGGGTACAATCACAGACACTGCGGGATGACTCGTTTATATATAGTGTCAAGACACACAGGTGTCTGTAATCATGTGGCCTAATATCATTGGTTAATTTCTCAAATATTAAAATGGCATAGAAAGAGCAGCATACAATAAATACAAATGTATAGCATACGATCATAGACTCACTTAAGACCACACAAGCCTACAAACAACCACAATGGCAAAGTCACAACAATCACAAGAATGGCTTCAGATCAAAGTCCACGTTAAGACCGAAGGGAGCAAGGGTCTTTAAGTTAAAGATCCAAGCAACCTCTCGTTTTAACAATAAATTATCAAGGTCACCCCCTCTCCTAGGGAGGGTGACATGTTCGATGCCAATATAACGCAGAGACGAAATCGAGTGGCCTGCCTCCAAAAAGTGGGCCGCAACTGGGTAAGTCAAGTTTTGGCACCTAATGGTGCTACGATGCTCTGAGATACGTACTTTTAATTCACGCTTTGTTTTACCCACATAATTTTTACCACAAGGACAAGTTATAAGATAAATAACTGCCTTAGTGGAGCACGTAATAACACCTTTGATTGGGATCGATTTCCCTGTTTGTGGATGTTTGAAGGATCTGCATTTATAAGTGCCATTGCATTGAGCACAGCCATTACACTTATAATTTCCATCCAGTAGGGGCGCAAATAGACGTTATTCAGGAATATCTTGGGGTGGTAAATCAGAGTGAACCAACTGGTCTCTGAGATTTCTGCCCCGCGAAAATACGACCAAGGGGAGGTCCGAAAACACATTACCGAGACTATCATCGGATTTTAGAATGTGCCAATGTTTGTGAACGATTCCCTTAATTTGTTCAGAGCGCTTTGAATAGCGGGTAGTTAGAATGCAAGAATGCGTCTTTTTGTGAGACTGCCCTTGAAAAAGGTCATGTCTCGTTTTGTTTTGAATTTTCTCAATGGCAATATTAAGCGTTAGAAGTAGCTGCCAGAAAACAATGTGAAGAGCTGCTATTTTCAGAGTCCGCTATGAGAGTTGAGGATTCAGTTTTTCCCTCTGGCCATTGTTCTGCGACTATTGATGACTGTTTTGTGTGGCCCCTTCCAGAGGAGCATCCGTCCCCAGGTGGTCACCACCTTTGAGCTGCCAGGTTGCCATGACATGTGGACTGTCATCTCCAATGAGATGAAGGAGAAAAGCAAGAAGAAAGACAAGCCTCCGGCGACGGAGGAAGAGGGTGAGACCCCTGGTGAGGAGGAGGAGGCGGAGGAGAAGCCGGAGCTTGCGCCAGTGGAGGGCGACAAGAAAAAACATGGCTTCCTGATTCTCAGCAGAGAGGACTCCACCATGGTACACCTCCCACCTCACCTCTACACAGTACAGTACACACTGCACCCTTAGACACACTCCGCTCTACACAGCAGTCTGAAAGGGAGCTTTTTCCTCCTCTACGGAGCTCCAGCATGTTTAGATTGAGTCTGTGATGTTGATTAAGGGTAATGATATAGGTCTATTGAAGGTAACTGGAACCCCTCCTGTGTGGTTATCTAGATCCTGCAGACGGGCCAGGAGATCATGGAGCTGGACACCAGTGGTTTCGCCACCCAGGGGCCCACTGTGTTTGCTGGGAACATCGGAGACAACAAATACATCATCCAGGTCTCCCCCATGGGCATACGGCTACTGGAAGGAGGTAGAGAGAGCTGTCCATCTTTCAATCAAATAATCCCTAATACTCTGTGTCCCTACCTCTCACTTGTACTCTTTCACTGACTGGAAAGCCCTTTGTGACAACTGTTGCTGTAAAAATGGTTTCAGAAATACATTCATTGATTGACGTTTCTTCCAGTGACCCAGCTGCACTTCATCCCGGTGGACCTGGGTTCTCCCATAGTGCAGTGCTCCGTAGCGGACCCCTATGTGGTCATCATGACGGCAGACGGAGTGGTCACCATGTTCGTCCTGAAGACCGACTCCTACATGGGCAAGACCCACCGACTGGCCCTGCAGAAACCACAGATAGCTGCTGTGAGTCACGGTTATATCCTGTACTGTACAACTAAGCCAGGCAGTATTACAACCCGATGGATGAGTGAAAAAATAAGATTCTCAGACCGGTGACTCTCTCTGTCTCCCCGTGCAGCAACCCCGAGTGATTACGCTGTGTACGTTCCGTGACGTCAGCGGGATGTTCACCACAGAGAACAAGCAGACCTGTCACACCAAGGATCAAGACACCATGTTCAAGAGCCAATCAGAAACTGAGATCATCATGCAGGATCTCAGGTAAGAGCCAATCATATAGGACCTCAGGCAGGATGTTTTTGAATAAAGTAGATTGTTTTGAACTGAAGAATGAAAGACATGCCAGCTGTCCCCGTGGACACTACGTTTTTGGGCTGCACCTCATTTCTTTAGACAGTGGAAGCACTGTCTCACCTCAGAGTTTATTAGTACAGCTCTCTCTTCCATGTCTCCTCTTTAGTAACACAGTGGATGATGAGGAGGAGATGTTATATGGAGACTGTAACCCAGCAGGCATCACCCCCACCAAGGACGAGTCCCACCCCGGCTACCGCCCCTCTGGGGCCCTGGGTGGGGGGTCCGAGGGGAGGTCGGGACGAGCTGAACCTACACACTGGTGCATGATGGTCCGCGAGAACGGCGTCATGGAGGTTAGGATCAATGTCTCTATTTTATCAGCACAATTTTAGTAATAGCTGTATCAATACACTTTTTGTATTGTATCATAATCATTTAGTTGACTTAATTTACATAGCTGTTACAATTCTAATACTGTTTAATGCCAACATTTATACTATGGTGCCATTTTAGAGGTTGGATAAAAGCCTGGGGACTTTAAACTTATGTTCAGAAATTCACAAGAACTCAGTGGCCATAGCAACGAGTGTCACCACAACCGACAGGTGAACATTTTCTACAGGACAGAGCTAATAGTAAAACAACGTCCTCCTGTTCTCTAGATCTACCAGCTACCTGACTGGAGACTGGTGTTCCTGGTCAAGAACTTCCCTGTTGGCCAGAGAGTGTTGGTTGACAGCTCCGCCGGCCAATCAGCAGCCCAGGGGGAGGGGAAAAAGGAGGAAGTGACACGACAGGGAGAGATCCCATTGGTCAAAGAAGTGGCCCTGGTGTCGCTCGGCAACAACCACTGCAGACCCTACCTCCTGGTGAGTTTTCAGTACAGGTATTAAAGTAGAATGAAAACACCAGAATATGTAGCAGTGGTACTTCATTGATCTCAATTTGGGAAATTGCTTTAGATAGATCTGAGGTTTAATGTTGCGTTTCTTTCCCAGGTCCATGTTGAACAGGAGCTTCTGATCTATGAAGCATTCCCATATGACCAGCAGCAGGCTCAGAGCAACCTGAAGGTCCGCTTCAAGAAGGTAAGAAGAGCAGGGCCATTGGACAAGCAAAGTTTAGTCAACTTTTTAGGACTAAGCTTAATCTGTGTCTAGGAAACCAGTCTTAAAATGCCCATTCAACACTGATCATTTATGTCTTCCAACTGTTCTCCTGTCTCTTCTCAGATGCCCCACAACATCAACTTCCGGGAGAAGAAGTCGAAGGTGAAGAAAGATAAGAAGGCTGAAGGTCAGGCTGGTCCTAGCGAGGAGGGGCCAGCGGTGGTCAAAGGTCGTGTGGCCAGGTTCAGATACTTTGAGGACATCTCTGGTTACTCTGGGGTAAGAGGTTATTTTCCTACAGGACTATATCTACATCATGGGTAACGAGGGGTACGCTTTTAGATACTCAGGTTCCCTGCCGGATACATCTTGAAGGAGAGGTACTGCTGTCCACACAGACTTTATATATCTATACTGTAGTTCTGTAGGTTCTCATGATGTTTCCTTGTTTGTGTGTCAGGTGTTCATCTGTGGCCCCTCCCCTCACTGGATGCTGGTGACATCACGGGGGGCGTTGAGGCTCCACCCCATGACAATCGACGGACCAATCGAGTCCTTCTCCCCCTTCCACAACATCAACTGCCCCAAAGGTTTCCTCTACTTCAACAAGCAGGGCGAGCTGAGGATCAGTGTTCTACCCACGTACCTGTCGTATGACGCCCCCTGGCCAGTCAGGAAGATTCCTCTGAGGTGCACCGTTCACTATGTGTCCTACCATGTGGAGTCCAAGGTGTATGCAGTGTGCACCAGCGTGAAGGACCCCTGCACTCGCATCCCCAGAATGACCGGAGAGGAGAAGGAGTTTGAGACCATAGACAGAGGTGGGACCAGTATATGCATTAGTCTCCATGACGTGCACATCACTTTCTCACTGGTTTAATACTTCGCTCATTCTTTCGACCATTAAAATTCCTTTGTGTTGTTTGTCTCTTCAGACGAGCGCTACATTCCTCCTCAGCAGGAGAATTTCTCCATTCAGCTCATATCTCCTGTCAGCTGGGAGGCCATCCCTAACACACGGTAACAACTGTAGCTACTGCAGCTCACTGCAGCGTGGCCTCTAACCTGAGAGATGTTCATTATAGAGCTGATGCATATTGATATAGATATCTTTTATATTTAAGCATCTAGGGTGTATTAGTGGGTGTCTGTTCTGACCTCCCTCTCTCTGATATTGGTCAGAATTGACCTGGATGAGTGGGAACATGTGACGTGTATGAAGACTGTGGCGTTGAGGAGTCAAGAGACGGTGTCTGGGCTGAAGGGATACATAGCTGCTGGTACTTGTCTCATGCAGGGGGAGGAGGTCACCTGTAGGGGCCGGGTGAGTCACCAACACTACTCTGACTACTAACTAGAGCCAGGAATATCTTTTGGGCCCTAGTTATGTGCTGTAAGTTATAGTCTAAAGTAGGGTCCAGAGTTTGTCCTAGTCAGGAAACTCAGGACCTATTACGGAGTCCGACAGACAGATGATGCCTTTTGAAATCATGATGTTGATTTTAGTGTGGACTTATTTCTCTCTCTACTGTTGTCCAGATCCTGATCCTGGATGTGATTGAGGTGGTCCCGGAACCTGGTCAGCCCCTGACGAAGAACAAATTCAAGGTTCTGTATGAGAAGGAGCAGAAGGGACCGGTCACAGCTCTGTGTCACTGCAGCGGATACCTAGTCTCTGCCATCGGACAGAAGGTGACAGACCCATCTCTGACTATACCGCTTCAGATATCCCAATCTAGATGTATTTCCCACCCACCTCTCAATATAATTCTGTTCCGATTGACATTGTTTTCATTGTGTGGCCAACATGTTGCACTTGAGTGTATTTTTGATATTGAATTAGCCATTTATTATAAGAACTGGTCAGAAAGGCCTTTTAAGGAGCACAAGTACAGTACTTCAACAATCTCTCCTGTAACCCTCTGACAAAGTCCTGGTTGTGATCGATGCATCTGTCTATTCTTCTCTCTGTCTAGATCTTTTTGTGGAGTCTGAAGGACAACGACCTGACAGGCATGGCCTTCATCGACACCCAGCTTTACATCCACCAGATGTTTAGCATCAAGAACTTTATCGTGGCAGCTGACGTCATGAAGAGCATCTCTCTGCTCAGATACCAGCCTGAGAGTAAGACTCTTTCGCTAATTAGCAGGGTAAGACAGCAAGGCTACAGGACTACTTAAGTAGTAACACAGGGGAGATGTCAATCCAACTTCAAAGTATTGTGTTTAAGTGGCACGTGATTTAGCACCATCTGACTCTCTGATGATCATTCTCTGAGCTGTTTTGTTCTATGTTAGTTTGTTGTTTATGGTTTTAAGTGTACATCCCCGATGAGGGCTCTGTTCATGGATGAAAGAAAGCACTGTCTTTGTTCCCCTGTGGGATCCCAGCGTTTTTTGTGTGTTGAGTTTATCCTCTAGAGAGCAGTGCTGTGCTGGAGGGGATGATTAAATGATCAGGGCCGTTCTTCATGCCAGTGTTCTGAGTCTTAAGGGACTCTTCTCTCAATGCAGGGTTCCTCATTAGGCTAAATTCGGCCCGTGGGTGATTTGATTTGCCCCCCTTCTCCCCCCAAGTGTGGAGTTGGTCCCCCCTTTGCTGCTCCACTCTTTTGGGAAGGCTTTCCACTAGATGTTGGAACAATGCTGCAGGGACTTGCTTCCATTCAGCCACAAGAGCATTAGTGAGGTCGGGCACTGATGCTGGGCGATTAGGCCTGGCTTGCAGTCGGCATTCCAATTCATCCCAAAGGTGTTCGATGGGGTTGAAGCCAGTGAAGTTCTTCCACACCGATCTCAACAAGCCATTTCTGTATGGATCGCGCTTTGTGCACATGGGGCATTGTCATGCTGAAACAGGAAAGGGCCTTCCCCAAACTGTTGCCACAAAGTTGAAAGCACAGAATCATTGAGAATGTCATTGTATGCTGTAGCGTTAAGATTTCCCTTCACTGGAACTAAGAGGCCTAGTCCGAACCATGAAAAACCCCAGACCATTTAACCAAACTCTACAGTTGGCACTATGCATACGGTCAGGTAGCATTCTCCTGGATTCCGCCAAACCAGAATTTGTCCGTCGGACTGTCAGATGGTGAAGCGTGATTCACCACTACAGAGACTGCGTTTCCACTGCTCCAGAGTCCAATTGCGACGAGCCTTACGCTACTCCAGCCGACGCTTGGCATTGCATATTGTGATCTTAGGCTTGTGTGCGGCTGCTTGGCCATGGAAACCCATTTCATGAAGCTCCCGATGAACAGTTCTTGTGCTGATGTTTTTCCAGAGGCCGTTTGGAACTCTGTAGTGAGTGTTGCAACCAAGGACAGACGATTTTTACGTGCTGTGCGCTTCAGCACTCGCCGGTCCCATTCTGTGAGCTTGTGTGGCCTACCACTTTGTAGCTGAGCCGTTGTTGCTTCTCAACGTTTCCACTTCACAATAACAACACTTACAGTTGACCGGGCAGCTCTAGCAGGGTAGAAATGTGATGAACTGACTTGTTGGAAAGGTGTCATCCTATGACGGTGCCACATTGAAAGTCAGTGAGCTCTTCAGTAAGGTCATTCTACTGCCAATGTTCGTCTATGGAGATTGCATGGCGGTGTGCTCAATTTGATGCAACGGGTGTGGCTGAAATAGCCAAATCCACTCATTGAAAGGGTGTCCTTTTTTGTGTGTGTGTGTATATATGTGTGTGTACACACATATATATATATATACACACACACAAAAAAAAAAGGACACCACATGCACATTTGTGGCCTGCTGGAGGTCATTTTGCAGGGCTCTGGCAGTGCTCCTCCTTGCACAAAGGCGGAGGTAGCGGTCCTGCTGCTGGGTTGTTGCCCTCCTACGGCCTCCTCCACGTCTCCTGATGTACTGGCCTGTCTCCTGGTAGCGCCTCCATGCTCTGGACACTACGCTGACAGACACAGCAAACCTTCTTGCCACAGCTCGCATTGATGTGCCATCCTGGATGAGCTGCACGACCTGAGCCACTTGTGTGGGTTGTAGACTCCGTCTCATGCTACCACTAGAGTGAAAGCACCGCCAGCATTCAAAAGTGACCAAAACATCAGCCAGGAAGCATAGGAACTGAGAAGTGGTCTGTGGTCACCACCTGCAGAACCACTCCTTTATTGGGGGTGTCTTGCTAATTGCCTATAATTTCCACCTTTTGTCTATTCCATTTGCACAACAGCATGTGAAATTTATTGTCAATCAGTGTTGCTTCCTAAGTGGACAGTTTGATTTCACAGAAGTGTGATTGACTTGGAGTTACATTGTGTTGTTTAAGTGTTCCCTTTATTTTTTTGAGCAGTGTATATATATATATATATATATTTTTTGTCCATTAAAATAACATCAAATTGATGAGAAATACAGTGTAGACATTGATAATGTTGTAAATGACTATTGTAGCTGGAAACAGCTGATTTTTAATGGAATATGTACATTCATGTACAGAGGCCCATTATCAACAACCATCACTCTATCTGGAGCATTAGCATTTGTGGGTTTGATTACAGGCTCAAAATGTCCAGAAAGTTCTTTGTTTCTTCTGAAACTCGTCAGTCTATTCTTGTTCTGAGAAATGAAGGCTATTCCATGTGAGAAATTGCCAAGAAACTGAAGATCTCGTACAACGCTGTGTACTACCTTCACAGGGAGTAGTACACTGTCAACAGTGAAGAGGCGACTCCGGGATGCTGGCCTTCTAGGCAGAGTTGCAAAGAAAAAGCCATATCTCAGACTGGCCAATAAAAAGAAAAGATTAAGATGGGCAAAAGAACCTACACTGGACAGAGGAATTCTGCCTAGAAGGCCAGCATCCCGGAGTCGCCTCTTCACTGTTGACGTTGACTGGTGTTTTGCGGGTATTATTTAATGAAGGTGCCAGTTGAGGACTTGCTAGGCGTCTGTTTCTCAAACTAGACACGCTAATGTACTTGTCCTCTTGCTCAGTTGTGCACCGGGGCCTCCCACTCCTCTTTCTATTCTGGTTAGAGCCAGTTTGCGCTGTTCTATGAAGGGAGTAGTACACAGCGTTGTACCAGATCTTCAGTTTCTTGGCAATTTCTCGCATGGAATAGCCTTCATTTCTCAGAACAAGAATAGATTGACGAGTTTCAGAAGAATGTTCTTTGTTTCTGGCCATTTTGAGCCTGTAATCGAACCCACAAATGCTGATGCTCCAGATACTCAACTAGTCTAAAGAAGGTCAGTCTTATTGCTTCTTTAATCAGAACAACAGTTTTCAGCTGTGCTAACATAATTGCAAAAGGTTTTTCTAATTATTAATTAGCCTTTTAAAATGATAAACTTGGATTAGCTAACACAACGTGCCATTGGAACACATGAGTGAATGTTGCTGATAATGGGCCTCTGTACGCCTATGTAGATATTCCATAAAAAATCTGCAGTTTCCAGCTACAATAGTCATTTACAACATTAACAATTTCTACACTGTATTTCTGATCAATTTGATGTTATTTTAATGGACAAACAAATTTGCTTTAATTTCAAAAACAAGGACATTTCTAAGTGACCCCAAACATTTGAACGGTTGTGTATGTATATATGTATGTATATAACACATTTTTGTTCTTGGAAAGACTGTAAAATCACTAGGAAATGAGCTCAGTGATTTTAGTATTCTTACTTATAGAGGCATATCTGATCATATCCCAATGTAATCAAGGTTAGAAATGATTCTGTTTTTGTCAAATATTATCCGTTTTGGATTCTTGTGGTCAATTTGTAGTGTACAAATTATTTAACTATTGTATGTTCCTGCCCCCCGACCATCGCTCAAGGAAAAATCAGCCCACGGCTGAATGTAATTGGGGACCCCTGTCTTAATGGTTTTGTTGCTGTGTTTGGTTCCCCAGGACGCCAAGCCTCTGGAGGTCTACAGTGTAGAGTTTATGGTGGATAACAACCAGCTGGGATTCTTGGGTAAGGTTTATATAACTTTGGTAGTTAGCCTGGTAGTGTTATCCTGGTTAACTCTTTGGATGGAGCCTATATATGCCTAGACCTCTCAAAGTAAACTTATGTTCTGTTTCAGTGTCCGACCGAGATCAGAACATATCGGTGTACATGTATCTGCCTGAAGGTAAGTGATAACGGAAACGGGGTAATACTGTCCCACAAACATCACAATATCAAATAAAGGCAGAGGTCATGTGTGATGACAAACTGCAGCTCCACCCTGTCGTGATCACTGAACTGGTACTTTGCGTCCTGCTGTAGCTAAGGAGAGTTTCGGAGGCATGCGTCTGCTGAGGAGGGCAGACTTTAACGTGGGAGCTCATGTCAACGCCTTCTGGAGGATGCCCTGTCGAGGGGCACTGGACACAGCCACCAAGAAGACCCTGGCCTGGGACAACAAGCACATCACATGGTTTGGTAGGACACAATTTTGACTTTGAATTGACCGATACAGGGTAGAAGAAGCTGTGAAGGGTTGTCTGTTGAAAATCTTGCTTCAGTAGGCCTGATCAAATGCTCCTCTTGGTATAATGTTCTCAGAAGGATGAACATGATATTGTCAGTAGCTTAAAATTTAAAAACAAAATGGATTTAGAGGAGCTTTAGCAGTAATTCTTCCCTCCCTACAGCCACTCTGGATGGCGGCATCGGGCTGCTGCTGCCCATGCAGGAGAAGACCTACCGCAGATTGCTGATGTTGCAGAATGCTCTCACCACCATGCTGCCACACCACGCAGGGTTAAACCCCAAGGCATTCAGGTAACTTACCACACAAGGTCACTGATAACTGTTGTGGTTATCATTCTCCCCATGCCTCTAAAGTATTTAAGTGTTGCCTACTTTAAGCTTTCAATAGTTTTTTAAATATTTTTTATAAAGCTGACACTTTGGATAGACTAAAACTATGTTTTTGGATCTTGTCCTTCAGGATGTTGCATGCTGACCGGCGGCAGCTCCAGAACGCGGTGCGGAACATTCTGGATGGAGAGCTGCTCAACAAGTACCTGTACCTCAGCACCATGGAGCGCAGTGAGCTGGCCAAGAAGATTGGCACCACCTCTGATATAGTGAGTATTATTAGTTCTCTACAAAACTAGCATCTTAATGTATCGTCCCCATCTTAATCAATTGTGGTCCAAATCACTATTAGTTATGAGATGTTTGAATTAAGTATTTCTTTCCGTTTCAGATCTTGGATGATCTCCTTGAGGTTGACAGGGTGACTGCTCATTTCTGAGAGCAGCATCCTTGACTATGTGTGAGACCTAGGATCTTCCATCTGTTTTATATGAAATGGCTTTTTGGTATCTATGTTCTGTATGGAAACTTTTATGCGTTTAATCAATTTTGTTCAGTCATAAGGAGTTCGTAGACATGTTTCTCAGAATATTTTGTAAGTAAACTTTATTACAAAAAAGTGGATTGTACATTGCCTTTATAATCAGCTTGGTCTTTTAGGTTCCAATAATTTGAGATCTGTACCTGTAACATGCAAATCTATCATGGACATCAATGCATTATTTACAAGAGATAAAGAATTCAAGGGGAGGTACGGCACTTTATTTAAAGTAGAATACAATTTTAAAAGGTATTTCTTCAGCAGCATTAGCTTTTGCAGTTAGCATTTTATACATTAGGTGGGTGCTTGAGTGATAACCAAATATTTCCTAAAAAGGGATGAACATTTGACTTGACTAAACTACATGCTTGCAGTAAAAGTAATCTCAGCATATTTAAGCCCTATTATCCAGGTAATGCAACAAGATTAAAAATCTGGAATATTCTGTGACTAAACATGTGCTATAAATCTGAAAAGGTTGACTTTAATCTCATTCAAGTCAGATTGCTCCTTATGTCTTTATGGCAACAGCAAGAATCTTGGCTAAAAGGAATCACTTCAGGCTTTTTACCTACACATACTGCATCCCCAGTGAATGAGGTCAAATAAACCAAAATAAATGGTTCTACATTTGTAATCATTAAATTGGGTTAATATGTCATGCCAGTTGACATTCCTTGGAGGCATTGAGACAGTGTTCCTCAATACCATGACTCCTGGCGAGTCAAGTCTTTGGCTTGGAGCTGTATTTGGTGCTTTTTCCCTGTCCTGACTAAGACGAGTTAAATATATATATTTTTTAAAGTCTACACATTCTGCCAAAGCAAATTTGGCAAATGCATAGCACCATTGTAGCAGCCCAACTGACAACTATCATATTAAACTACTTAGTTATCTTCCTGTCAAACGGGTTGCAGTTCTTGAGCGTTAAATCAGGAGTCAGTAGTCTCAGGTATGCAGCGGAGGTCAGGGTCTCAGCCTCTACTTCAGGTATTGGTAGACTTCCTCATCCAGCGATATGAGGTTAAAGTAAGACAACAGGGATAGCAGGTATCGTGTCAGACGCATCGTCGCCATTTCTGACCTGGGAAGATAATGATTTTAGTTAATGTTTTAGGCAATCTTGTAGGAACAAAAAATGCTGATGTATTTTGGGTAATGTCTGGAGCAAGACCTACCCAGTTGGGTCTACTGCTATACATTCAGTGGCCAGCTTATTAGGTACCGAAAATGGTTTGCTCCTATAGACGGTGAGTCACGTGGCCGTTTGATTGAACGTTAAGAGTGGGCAAAACAAGTGACCGAGTGTGGTATGATCAGTGTCAGGGATACCGGTTCCAGCATCTCCGAAGTGGCTGGGCCTCCTTGGCTTTTCACGCACGACATTGTCTAGGGCAGCGTTTCCCAAACTCGGGACCCATAAGGGCTGCATGTTTTGGTTTTTGCCAACACTACACAGCTGATTCAAATGATCAAAGCGTGATGAATAGTTGATTATTTGAAATCAGCTGTGTAGTGCTAGGGCAAAAACCAAAACGTGTACCCCCCTGGAGTCCTGAGGACAGAGTACGGGGAAACCCTGGTCTAGCTAGGCTTTACATAGAACGGTGCGACAAACAAAACATCCAGTCAATGGCAGTTCTGTGGGCAAAAAACTGCTTGAGAGGTTGAAGGAGAATGGCAAGAATTGTGCACGCTAACAAGCAGGTAAATAACAGAGCATTACAACAGTGGTGTGCAGAAAGGCATCTCTGAACACACAACTCATTGGTCCTTGTCACAATGCAGCAGAGGACCACACCAGGTTCTACTCCCCTCAGCTACAAACAAGCAGCTCCAGTGGGCACGCCGTCACTGGACAATTGAGTGGAAAAACATTGCCTGGTGTGGCAAGTCCCGGTTCCTGTTGCGTCAGGATTTGGCGTAAGCAGCATGAGTCTATGGCCCCATCCTGTCAACGGTACAGGCGGGTGGGGAATATTTTCCTGGCACACGTTAGATCCTTTGATACCAATTGAGCAATGTTTTCATGCCCCTGAAGAATACAGGGAGATCTGGAGGCAAAGCGGGGTGAGACCAAGGAGACGTGTCGACACTTGCGCTCTTAAATACAGTGCGGGTAGGCTAGTCTACATTATGGAATTATGGATAAATGCGAGAATTGGGATTTGTCAAACTGTAGTCAAGCATGTAATCAGAATAAGACCCTCAATATTTATAGGAAAGGAGCATCAAGATCACTGTGTACTTTCACCACACTGTGATATTCATAAGTTCTCATCTGTAGCCTAATAAACTGCATGCTTTCCCCAGTCGTAGTGGGAAGACCACACCATCACACGTGACTCCAAATTTACTTCGATATGTTATATTTGTGCATAAAGGTGTTTCTGCCATTTCTCACATAATTAATCTTACCGTCGGCATTCATAACATTGTACCGAAACTTCCCGTTTCCATCACAGCTGTCATGATTATAATTTTTTTATACGGTATGATTTTACTCAAACTGGATGGAAACGTGGTTACTGAGTGTATAGCGTTGAGGATAATTCGTTACCTCAGGGCATACTCGAATTTGAGGCTCTCCCAGGAGGTCCACACCCATCGGAACACCCTGAACCTGGGAAGAACTCCCGGCCTCTCTGCCCAGAGCCGCCCCCAGCCCTGCACAGCGCTGGAGACAAGACAACAGGTTAGTAAATATCTACAACTGCTACTATTTGAAACAGTCGTCTGTTCGCCTCTAAAGCCATGACACAGTATCTGTCCACCGGAGCTCCCAACCTGATACTACTAACCTCTTGGCCATGACACAGTATCTGTCTACCGGAGCTCCTAGTGTGATGTTGATGCTGCGGACCGTGTTGATGTTCCTGAACACCAGCAGCATGGGGCGTGGCATGGACTTGAGAACGGCCATGATGTTGTCAAAGTGATTGACAGCCATGTCCCTCATATAGGATGTCTCTTCACAACTCAGGATGTTGGACAGGCCCAGCTCCCGCATGTTGATTGGCCGCTGCAGCAGCATCTCACAGAAGATGAAGTAGTCTGATTGGATAGGAATCAGGATATTGTAAGCATTTTATTAGTCTGTTGTGAGACAGGATTTGTTTAAGGCATAGGACTTCTGTTTGAAATGATATTAGTTGTCCTCTCACCTTTGACCCCCAGGCTGTTGGAGTACCTCTTCATAGCAGTGTCGTCTCTCAGGACTATGGACCGCCACAGTTTACACAGCGCTACCCTGTCACTACAGGGTCAAAGGTTAGGTGATAGTATAACATACAATATACATACATAGCTGTACAATTGAAAAAAATATTGATTACATTGCAAGGTTGTAGGTTCTAAAATGTATCCACACCACTGAGTTGCTTTGGAGAAAAGTGTCTGCTAAATGGCTTATGATTATAGCTTAAATCTTACATTTCACTGAGGTATTCATACAAGCCGTGATCCAACAGTACTAGCTCTGCCTTCTTGTCTGGACCTCTTCTCACAAGCACTGTGACATGGTATAGAACATGCACTCAAGGTCACCAAGTCATTTTTAGCAAATATTGTTGAACAGTTAGTTATTTGTTATCGACTTAACTTTTTATATATCTGGAAAAACCTCTTGTAAACTGCCCTGATTCAAGTTAGAGTTCAGCAGAAACTGTAAACAAGCCCCTGACCTACCGTTGCCGGGGTGAGGGTCAGCGTGAATGAAGCCCGTGTAAAATATCTGCTCTGCAAACGTACGGATCAGCTTGTCAGCAGTCTGAAAAAACAACGGTTTATATGGTTATCCGAGGACTAATGCGTATAGACAAAAGCTGCTCTACGGTGTCACGGTCGGTACTTACATCTCTCAAGCTAAGTCCTTGTCTTTTGATTTCTTCCACATTGTTGATTTTGCAGCCTTCACAGAACTCTGCAGTCAACACTCGCTAAAGGAAAATGGTTTGTTTATTACAGTACAATAATACAAGTGGTCAAAAAATTTATCAAAGGCTGCGTTTAGACAGGCAGCCCAATACTGATATTTTTTTCCACTAAATTGATCTTTTGACCAATAAGATCAGCTCTGAAAAAGAGTGATGTTAAAAGATCTGTCATTGGTCTAAAGACAGTGGGAGAAAAAAAAGAAAATCTGAAATGAGCTGCCTATTTGAACACAGCCATTGTAATTTACAGCAGTGAATAGATCTGGGTCTCACCTTGCTGCTTTGGTCCCAGTAAACCTTTGGCACGATGACAAATTTGAAGTGTTTCAGTTCCTCTGCACACCTCTCAGAGTTCCTGGCCTCATTCTCAAAGTCCAGCTCCTGTGCCAATGTCCCCTTCAAGTCCTAATATCGTCAGAGAATGCCAACGTTAGGTTAGGGGACCATGTCTATCTAATCATGCTCTGCGAGGTATTATCTGATAAGGTCCCCAAAAAAAAAGCATTTTCGACCAAATTACAGACAAGTTTAAGCCCTTACTTTGAGGACCCATCTGAAGCCGAAGCTGGGGTGCATGAACTTTATAACGTCCAAAAGGATCTCCAGAGTCCTGATGTCACCGTCAAACCGATCCCTGAGGTCTATGTACTGCACCTGGAGAAGAGAGAGAGGTTAATATTCAAAATAAGGAATGATATCTAACCTGGTTTAACCAAAGTGTTCTGTTTGGTTTAATCAGGCGAGGTGACACCTATTTAAGAGAGTAAATCACACAGTAAACCATTAACTGTGGCTGAATGTGTTGTACAGTTAACCTGAACCCACTTTGACAGCAACAGGAGTCCCGTCCTGCAGCTCTGCCTTGTGGACCTGAGCCAGACTGGCTGCTGCGATGGGCTCATAGTTAAACTTCTTAAACATCCTGTCTGGAGTAGTGTTGAAGTCCTCTCTGAACAGAGAGTCTACCTGGTAGAACGTGACAGATCATTTCATGCAAGAATGTTTCTCAACACTTTTCATTGTAAATTATAGAATTGCCAGTTCTAGCCTCACATTATGAATGGCCAAGAGGCATTCAAAGCCGTGACAACTATAAGCATGGCTCCCCCATCACTTTCACTACTTATTGCTTCATTAACTACTCTTCAATGTTTGACAAGACAAAATACTGCAGGTCTTACCTCCTTGTATCTCCTGTTAAGAGCCTTATCCTCCAGGACATGCAGTGTCTTGACGTACTCAGGAGGCAGCAGGTGGTTGAAAGCACACAGTCCCTGTCCAAGTTTAACATATATCCCTCCGTTCTGCACTGCTCCCGCCACCATGCTGTCTGCCGCCCTTTGGTGGCACAATGACATCCCTGCCACGAATGATGAGCTGCTCTGGCAACACAGAGGGGAAGATGGGATTGAACTCCCGAGATCGTTTCAGACTCACACCATTGTTTAGCAGACAGACACAGACATGTAGGGCTGTCACAATTCATAATGGTCACGTTCCCCTGCTCAGACGTTGCATGCATCAACCAATGGTTGCGTGCCACATCATTGACTGTGCTGTCAGGCACCAGATCGCTATAACATATGTGGTTAGCGGATACTTAAAATACCGATCCAGATGTTATAAGATCTGGCATGGGTCAGCAACACCTGGACAGAGGAACGCACCCAATATATATTCTGTCAAACTTACCTCGTCCATGCAACGTAACGTCACATTGGAGGTCCACCAATAATCTACTGAGATATAGAGTCCTACATATATAGACCTGTAGGGAAAGAGAGAGGGACATGGTTTGAGTAACTCAAAAAGGAAATTATTCAAAACATTTGACCACATGCAAAAAGGATGAGACCCACCGACAGAAGCGACCGACTCCCTTCACCAAGATCCTCATCTTCCGTCTCTCTCGAGGTTCCGCAAAGGCGTACTGGACCCCCACCACCGCGGGAACACTCACCGCCACGCCCAGAAACATCTGCCTGAACAACCCTCGGCTCTTCCCTGGCCTGACAGGAGAAGACATGGGCATTTCAGCAACAGTGTGTGTACATTTCTTTCGATGTCGCTTTCTGGAAGGTTACAGTGTTTGACTAACTGCATGTATAGTTCTGCTTCCTGCCTAGGTGGTGTACTTGTACATCAAGCTGACAGACACTACAGGAACAGGAGCTTGGCCATCGTCTCAGACACGGTGTAGTTGTGTAGTTAGTATAGTACCTTTGTGAGCTGAAGGATCTGTACAGTTGTGGATGTGGGTGGGGACATCTTCGCTGCAGGGCCAAATGAGGCCAACACAACCTTAACTACAGAATGACAAAAACACCACAATTAGTGTCACTTTGAAGCATCAACTTAAAACTAATCCACTGTTTTTGCTAGTCACAGTAGACATGCTGGGAAACACCTTCCTTTTCCCTAGAAAAGTAGAGAAAAACAAACTCTGCATGTTTATGCCAGCAGCATACCACCCTGCATACCACTGTTGGCTTGCTTCTGAAGCTAAGCAGGGTCGGTCCTGGTCAGTCCCTGGATGGGAGACCAGATGCTGCTGGAAGTGGTGTTGGAGGGCCAGTAGGAGGCACTCTTTCCTCTGGTCTGAAAAATATCCCAATGCCCCAGGGCAGTGATTGGGGACACTGCCCTGTGTAGGGTGCCGTCTTTCGGATGGGACGTTAAACGGGTGTCCTGACTCTCTGAGGTCATTAAAGATCCCATGGCACTTATCGTAAGAGTAGGGGTGTTAACCCCGGTGTCCTGGCTAAATTCCCAATCTGGCCCTCAAACCATCATGGTCACCTAATAATCCCCAGTTTATAATTGGCTCATTCATCCCCCTCCTCTCCCCTGTAACTATTCCCCAGGTCGTTGCTGCAAATGAGAACGTGTTCTCAGTCAACTTACCTGGTAAAATAACGGTAAAAATAAAATAAAAAAATGTTACTATGTTAAATTGAATAACATGGAGACTGGTGTTGGGGACTCTGCATCAAGGCCACTCTCCATAGGCCAGAACAGGCTGTTTTCCTTAACCATCTATCACAGGACAAACTGTTTCCAGACTAGTAGATTTATAGATAGAGCCTTTCTATGTCAGGGCACTGACCACGTGCACACACACGATTACTCATTCTACCCTGTTTCCCATGGCATTGAATAATACACGTGACAACTTATAAGTAATGGAGGGTAAACGTCAATCTCAAAATTAGGGACATCACACGAGCTCTTGATCTCGTTTAGCGAAATTGTACGTCGACCTCTGATTTTAGTATGGAGGTTATACATTGCATCAAGTTCTACATTGCATCAGGTTATACATTGCATCAAATGTCCAAGCGCAATTCCTGAGTTAGAGAGTAACGTTAGTTAATGGAACGAGACCAACCCTTGCTAGTGGGATATGTAAATAAAAGTGTAACGTTAGCAATATACTGTGCAACATTAACATACAAAGCGCACACATACATTTAACCTAGTCATTATTTTTAATGACATTTAATCCATACACGCATAAACTGTTAAAAGTCAGGTGTTGATTTAGAAGGTATGTACAGGCATATCTTAAATGTGGTGTAGCTAGTATGTTACTATAGTATAACAAGTTAGCCTAACGTTACCAGGCAAGGGAAAGATAACATTTGAAAAAAACAGTTCAACTCACTGCTTTGAAGGTCTCCCACGCCATGTTCAGCCTATACACTCACTGTGCTCTCTTCTCACTAATATGTAGTTTTAAAAAATTAAATTGTAAAAAAGTATAGCCTCTACTCGAATGTAACTGTCTCCTCCCGTTTCAGATCATACTTGATTTCCTGAACGGGCTACAAAAGATTTAAGGACATATGTGGCACGAAATTGATCACGTGACAAATGGTCCGAATGTGACCGAAGATTCTCCAGTGAAAAGATTCCTCACTTGACTCGCATCAAAATGAATCAACCCAAGAATACTTTAAAATTACGTTTAGAGTTTAAATCACAAATGCACAGAATAATGCATGTATTTTTGTGGTTGAATCAGAAATGGACGTTGTAAATAAATGATTAATTAATGTGGCTAATTACATAACATGTATCAGAAATGATTCAAGTGTACAACCTTGTTTACAATGAGGTTTACGGTATCAGAGTATGGTCTGGAATTTAAACAAGGTTGTTTTCAATGATAACGGCAAAATACTACTGACTCTGTCTTGATAATTAGTGATCCTCCTTCCCAGCCTCTCAGCCATCACATCACTGGCATAGCCTGGATAATATGTATTATAGATAACTGTTTACATTAACATCAATGTAGGAATTACTGTGATCAGCCCCTTATCAGTGTGACTTTAGGTCAGTGGTAGCAACTCTACTACTCAGGAGGAGCAGATGCATGATTTATACGTTACATCATCTTACATCATATCAGGTAGAGGGATATCAAGGGATATCCCCAGAGCATTGAAGGGGAAGAAAACAATGTGAGTGGAAAACAGAACAGCATGATGTTGCATCTTCCATTTGATTTCTTTAGCATCTTGTTTACATGATAATCTCAACTTCGACTTCTCTTTGACATGCTATGCATGAACCTCAAACTGACACGTTTATTTCAGAACATATGGATGACAACTGTTCCATTGATCAAAGTATTTTAATTGACTTAAAAGTAGAGAGGTCCTCTGTCATCACAGCCACCGGAAGCTGTCGTCGCTGGAGTCTTGTGTTTCCTGTTTACTGGCGGGAAGAGCGAAAGAAACTGGACCATCGGTCTGTTTTCAAAACGCACGTTGCTTTTTTTTTTTTATTAGCGCAGTTTCAATAATTTATGATTAACCGAATTCCACGCGATTTGGATACATATATTTGCTTGACCTGTGTCTACAGTTTAAAGGGATTTGAAGCGCGAAACCGATGGAGGAGCCCGCTGACTCCGTCGGTGGCCGGGCAGCACAGGGCCCCACCGCGCAAGTGGCAGAGATCCGCTGCCCAATGGCAGCGCGTCCTATGCGGCTGCTGGAATGGAAAGTCAAACCAGGGTCCCTCGTCAATGTGGACTCGGTGTTGGCGTTATGTGTTCCCATCCCGCTGGAGAAAGAGGCCGGGTCTCAGCCGCCAGAACAGCCCAAAAGGCTGCCAGAGAAGAAACTGAAATCGGACCGAGCTGGAGTGGTGAAGGACCTATGTTGTCTACTTGGACAAGTCATATCGCCTGGGTGAGTATGCTAGCTAGCTAACGTTAATTTAGCTCATATTGCCAATGTCAGCAATTTTTTTATATTGTGCTGTTGTGTGTAGTTTACTGTGTTCGCCAACTAATGATGTTGCTCATAGACCACGTTCGCAGTAGCATTGCTAACTAGCCTAGCTGATAGGTGGTAATGGTAGCTATCTATCCTAACTCAGTGCGTGTGCTGGAGCGCCGATCTCTAGAACAGCTGAAATGATCATGTCAATGGGGGGATTTCGTTTTGCATGTCCCGGTGCCTTAGTAGTGCGGGATTTAATAGTGGACCATTCGATTGGTCCTTAAGTTAAATATTCAGCACACGCCAAACTAACGTATTTTAAAAAAAATTTTTTACCCCAAACGAACTTGGCCCATATTGTAGTATGCACATTACATCATCCACATGGTATCGAGTCGTCGCATTTGCACGCTCGAGCACTTTTGGTCCAGTTTTTGACGGAACCAGAACTCAGAAAACTTTGTGCTTCAGAAAGCATTTTGGTGTTATGAATTTGGGTAACAAGCCAGACCAGTCAATTATGTAACTGATAACAACACATTGTGAATATAATAACATGACACCATTCCTGTACTACTGAAAACAGGGGTGGACTTTCACTGGGGACGGGGCCACACATAATGAAATTGCATTTTTATCCCCCCCAGTTTTATAATTGAAACGTGATACAAAACGAGGCAACGGTGTGCTTTAGTACCATGCAGATGCCTCCAAGCGGTTGGGTAGGCTGTTTGGAGTGTTTAACTGACTGGATAAAAAAAAATAAAAGTGATGCCCCGCTTATAAAACCAAAGTTGTGCCCCTGACTGAAAATGGCCAAATATTATCTTAGAGCTGAAGATGTGTCGATTCAGTTGTCATTTTGTTGTTCAGAAACGGATGATGGCTTATGCCCTGGTGCTTTTCAATATGGAGGCACTAATGTAGTCTTATGGGGAAGCTGTGTTTATTAACGTGTTTGTTTAGATATAGATGTACACATGTTGGAGAGAAAGTGGCCATTCTATCCGGCACCTGCATTGTAAAGCCCTTTTTAACGGGGAAACTCGTTATGCTAGGGTCTCAAGTGCCACTTCTCTTCCAGTGGTGTGATTGTCAGAGTAGAAGAATGCTGCCATCCAGTCGTGATGAAGGGGCTGTGTGCTGAATGTGGTCAGGACCTCACACAGTAAGTACACACCCACACACACATGTATTCCATGCTAGAATTTCAATTGGCATATTCACACACTTTTAAAATAGGCCTGCTTCTTAGCTGTAGATTACCTTTCATGCGGATGCATTACTAAGTGGATTCTCTCTCTCTTTTTCAGGATGCAGAGTAATAATGGGAGGCAGCAGGCTCACATCTCCACGGCAAACGTTTCCATGGTGCACAGTGTCCCCGAGTTGATGGTCAGCTCTGAGGTGAGGCTCAGGATGTCATGGCTCTAGAAGACGAGTTTCCTCTGACGATAATGTGACCTTGTAGAAATACTTCTGTGTCGTTGGAATTCAACTTTACAATGTGGTAGAGACAGTTTTGTTGAAGTCATTGCCTCCTTTTTATAAATGCCTGGTCTCTGTGATATGTCCCCAACACAGCAAGCGGAGCAGCTGGGCAGAGAGGACCAGCAGAGACTCCACAGGAACAAGAAGCTGGTTCTTATGGTTGATCTGGACCAAACCCTGATCCACACCACCGAGCATCACTGCCAGCGCATGTCCAATAAGGTATGTGTATCTGATCTACATAGCTACAATAAAAATAAAATCCTCTGGCCTATGAAAAGAGGTTGTTTGATATTTCTATTCCCCCGGTTTTGCTGTGGGTTTGATATTGAAGAGTCACCCTGTATGTAGCTAGTCTGCAATTAACCACTGGTGGTTATGTAGCTAGAACAAACCATTGATGGTTCTGCCCATGCCTCTGCTCTTGTTCCACAGGGAATCTTCCACTTCCAGCTGGGGCGGGGGGAGCCCATGTTACACACGCGACTGCGTCCGAACTGCAAAGACTTCCTGGAGAAGATCGCCCAGCTCTACGAGCTGCATGTCTTCACTTTCGGAAGCCGCCTCTATGCACACACCATCGCAGGTACCCACTCACATTCTCTGATAATTATGCCTACATTGAATCACTATATCATTTACTTTACAGTAAGTAATGCAAAAAGTATCAAGAATGCAACAACAACAACAAAAATTACGTAAATGCCAAAGGTGTGTGAGTGCTCAGACGCTAAATGCAAAGTGAATTTAAACACATTGAATTATCTAGGATGTCATCCTCTGTAAAATCTCTCCACGGAATTATACATCTTCGCTTAATGCCTGAGTGCTGTCTGCATTATAGGTGAGAATTGTTTTATTTAAATGTTTGTCTATACACTCCCCAGTTTGAAAAATTAGACGGTAAGACTAACAGACATGCCTCAATGTGATTGGTCTCGGCATTTGAGTAGCACTAGAAGTCTGAGTGGCCACTAGAGGTCAGCATTTACCTTCAGTTTGTTTCTCAGGCTCATTCTGTACTCAGCATCTTCATATCTCGCTGGGATGCGTGCCAAATGTCTCCCTATATGGTAGGGATGTGCATCTTTCCCTTTCAAAACTATTCGGTATGTACAGTTGAAGTCGGAAGTTTACATACACTTAGGTTGGAGTCATTAACTCGTTTTTCAACCACTTCTTGTTAACAAACTATAGTTTTGGCAAGTTGGTTAGGACATCTACTTTGTGCATGACGCAAGTAATTTTTCCAACAATTGTTTACAGACAGATTATTTCACTTATAATTCACTGTATCACAATTCCAGTGGGTCAGAAGTTTACATGCACTAAGTTGACTGTGCCTTTAAACAGCTTGGAAAATTCCAGAAAATGATGTCATGGCTTTAGAAGTTTCTGATAGACTAATTGACATAATTTGACTCAATTGGAGGTGTACCTGTGGATGTATTTCAAGGCCTACCTTCAAACTCAGTGCCTCTTTGCCTTTTTTGACATCATGGGGAAATTCAAAAGAAATCAGCCAAGACCTCAGAAAAAAATTGTAGACCTCCACAAGTCTGGTTCATCCTTGGGAGCAATTTCCAAAAGCCTGAAGGTACCACGTTCATCTGTACAAACAATAGTACGCAAGTATAAACACCATGGGACCACGCAGCCGTCATACCGCTCAGGAAGGAGACAAGTTCTGTCCTAGAGATGAATGTACTTTGTTGCGAAAAGTGCAAATCAATCCCAGAACAACAGCAAAGGACCTTGTGAAGATGCTGGAGGAAAGAGGTACAAAAGTATCTACACTGCTCAAAAAAATAAAGGGAACACTAAAATAACACATCCTAGATCTGAATGAATGAAATATTCTTATTAAATACTTTTTTCTTTACATAGTTGAATGTGCTGACAACAAAATCACACAAATTATCAATGGAAATCAAATTTATCAACCCATGGAGGTCTGGATTTGGAGTCACACTCAAAATTAAAGTGGAAAACCACACTACAGGCTGATCCAACTTTGATGTAATGTCCTTAAAACAAGTCAAAATGAGGCTCAGTAGTGTGTGTGGCCTCCACGTGCCTGTATGACCTCCCTACCATGCCTGGCATGCTCCTGATGAGGTGGCGGATGGTCTCCTGAGGGATCTCCTCCCAGACCTGGACTAAAGCATCCGCCAACTCCTGGACAGTCTGTGGTGCAATGTGGCGTTGGTGGATGGAGCGAGACATGATGTCCCAGATGTGCTCAATTGGATTCAGGTCTGGGGAACGGGCGGGCCAGTCCATAGCATCAATGCCTTCCTCTTGCAGGAACTGCTGACACACTCCAGCCACATGAGGTCTAGCATTGTCTTGCATTAGGAGGAACCCAGGGCCAACCGCACCAGCATATGGTCTCACAAGGGGTCTGAGGATCTCATCTCGGTACCTAATGGCAGTCGGGCTACCTCTGGCGAGCACATGGAGGGCTGTGCGGCCCCCCAAAGAAATGCCACCCCACACCATGACTGACCCACCGCCAAACCGGTCATGCTGGAGGATGTTGCAGGCAGCAGAACATTCTCCACGGCATCTCCAGACTCTGTCACGTCTGTCACATGTGCTCAGTGTGAATCTGCTTTCATCTGTGAAGAGCACAGGGTGTCAGTGGCGAATTTGCCAATCTTGGTGTTCTCTGGCAAATGCCAAACGTCCTGCATAGTGTTGGGCATAGGAACTGAGAAGTGGTCTGTGGTCACCACCTGCAGAACCACTCCTTTATTGGGGGTGTCTTGCTAATTGCCTATAATTTCCACCTGTTGTCTATTCCATTTGCACAACAGCATGTGAAATTTATTGTCAATCAGTGTTGCTTCCTAAGTGGACAGTTTGATTTCACAGAAGTGTGATTGACTTGGAGTTACATTGTGTTGTTTAAGTGTTCCCTTTATTTTTTTGAGCAGTGTATATCCACAGAAAAACGAGTCCTATATTGACATAACCTGAAAGGCCGCTCAGCAAGGAGAAGCCACTGCTCCAAATCCTTCCATAAAAAAAGCCAGACTACGGTTTGCAACTGCACATGGGGACAAAGGTCGTACTTTTTGGAGAAATGCCCCCTGGTCTGATGAAACAAAAATTGAACTGCTTGGCCATAATGACCATCGTTATGTTTGGAGGAAAAAGGGGAGACTTGCAAGCCGAAGAACACCATCCCAACCGTGAATCACGGGGGTGGCAGCATCATGTTGTGTGGTGCTTTGCTGCAGGAGGGACTGGTGTGCTTCACAAAATAGATGGCATCATGAGGCAAGAAAATTAAGTGGATATATTGAAGCAACATCTCAAGACATCGGTCAGGAAGTGAAAGCTTGGTCGCAAATGGGTCTTTCAAAATGGACAATGACCCCAAGCATACTTCCAAAGTTGTGGCAAAATGGCTTAAGGACAACAAAGTCAAGGTATTGGAGTGGCCATCACAAAGCCCTGACCTCTATCCTATCGAAAATATGTGGACAGAACCTGAAAAGTGTGTGCGAACTAGGAGGCCTACAAACCTGACTCAGTTATACCAGCTCTGTCCAGAGGAATGGGCCAAACTTCACCCAACTTATTGTGGGAAGCTTGTGGAAGGCTACCCGACACGTTTTGACCCAAGTTAAACAATGTAAAGGCAATGCTACCAAATACACTCAATTAGTATGTAAACTTCTGACCCACTGGGAATGTGATGAAATAAATAAAAGCTGAAATAAATCATTCTCTCTACTATTATTCTGACATTTCACATTCTTAAAATAAAGTGGTGATCCTAACTGACCTAAGACAGGGAATTTTTACTAGGATTAAATGTCAGGAATTGTTAAACTGAGTTTAAATGTATTTGGCTAAGGTGTATGTAAACTTCTGACTTCAACTGTATCTAGATATATGGGCTCCGATCGATACATGAACGACTCGGTTTGATTAAAGGAACATATCGGTTCGATTCGAAGCACTAACATTTGTTGCATAAACATATAGATTTCCTATTCTAAATTAAAATCTGCTGCTGATGGTGCTCATGAGCTGGGCCTCTCTAGGATGGATCTGTCTGAGCTGACCTCTCTCTCTGTGTAAATTATGTATGTGGGTGTCTCTGAGCGGTAAGCCTAACGAAGCCAAATCTAGACGAAAATCAGCGAGGGAAGTCTGGGGAGGTGCATCTGCGATGTAAAGCCGGACACTAGTGGTTTTCTAACAGCAAGGCTCAGATCAATATGGCGGTGTCAACATACAGTGCCTTTGGAAAGTATTTTTACCCCTTTACTTTTTTCATATTTTGTTACGTTACAGCCTTATTTTAAAATTGATTAAATTGTTTTCTTTCCTCATCAATCTACACACAATACCCCATAATGACAAAGCAAAAACAGGTTTAGAGATTAAACAGAACACGGAAATATTACATTTACATAAGTATTCATACCCTTTCACTCAGTACTTTGTTGAAGCACCTTTGGCAGTGATTACAGCATTGAGTCTTCTTGGATATGATGCTACAAGCTTGGCACACCTGTATTTGGGGAGTTTCCCCCATTCTTCTCTGCAGATCCTCTCAAGCACGGTCAGGTTGGATGGGGAGCGTTGCTGCACAGCAATTTTCAGGTCTCTCCAGAGATGTTCGATTTGGTTCAAGTTTGGGCTTGTCCCGAAGTCACTCCTGCATTGTCTTGGTTGTGTGCTTAGGGTCGTTGTCCTGTCTCCCAATCCCTGCTGCTGAAAAACATCCCCACGGCATAATGCTTCACCGTAGGGATGGTGCCAGGTTTCCTCCAGACGTGATGCTTGGCATTCAGTCCAAAGAGTTCAATATTGGTTTCATCAGACCAGAGAATCTTGTTTCTCATGGTCTGAGAGTCCTTTAGGTGCCTTTTGACAAACTCCCAGCGGGATGTCATGTGCCTTTTACTGTGGAGTGGCTTCCGTCTGGCCATAAATGTCTGATTGGTAGAGTGCTGCAGAGATGACCAAAGCCCCTCTCTCCCGATTGCTCAGTTTGGCCGAGCGGCCAGCACTAGGAAGAGTCTTGGTGATTCCAAACTTCTTCCATTTAAGAATGATGGATGCCACTGTGTTCTCGGGGACCTTCAAGGCTGCAGAAATGTTTTGGTACCCTTCCCCAGATCTGAGCCTCGACAAAATCCTGTCTCAGAGCTCTACAGACAATTACTTCGATCTCATGGTTTGGTTTTTCCTCTGACATGCTCTGTCAACTGTGGGACCTTTTTATATAGACAGTTGTGTGTCTTTCCAAATCATGTCCAATCAATAGAATTGACCACAGGTGGACTTCAATCAAGTTGTAGAAACATCTCAAGGATGATCAATGGAAACAGGGTGCACCTGAGCTCAATTTCAAGTCTCATAGCAAAGGGTCTGAATACTTTAGTAAATAAGCTATTCCTGTTTATTTTTTATACATTTCTAAACCTGTTTTCGCTTTGTCAATGTGAGGTATTGTGTGTAGATTGCTGAGTATTTATAAAAAAAAATATTTGAATAAGGCTAACTTAACAAAATGTGGAAAAAGTCAAGGGGTCTGAATACTTTCTGAAGGCACTGTAGCTGCTATTGTTCATGAAGGTTTTTCTGTAGAAATGAGGTATAAGCTTTTCTATATCACACACTCACGAACTGAAAACATAACGTGTGTTCAATTAATTGGTTAGAGAGGTCTGAAATATAATTTGTATCCAGAATACTTTCATTTGTATCCAGAATCGTGGCAAAGTTGGCTCATGTTTTAGTCACGTCTTTGGCCAAGTTCGCGTGGGTCAAACAAACCACCCTAATGTTTGGTTGACAAATAGTGACTCCTATGTAGTTGCAACACACTTTGAAAAGTGGTCACCGACTTGACAAAAGTGATCCGCTCGAACGTGCTCTATGTCTATTTAGGAAGCTGAGCCATAAAGGAAACTGGAAGTCTACCACCCCACTATCAGTTGGGGCGGGCTGGCAATGTTTTGATCTGAAATCACCATCACCCACTAATTAATTTGTTGTTTTTGCAGATTAAAAGTGTTAGAGCTAGTAGTGTATCAATATTTATTTTAGTTATTATATAGCACCACTTTGGCTTTCACCCCCGTCTCATAATCAAGTGGTTTAGACCGTTTGGAAGTTTTGACAGACTCTGAGTGAGCTTCTCTTCCATGCAGTGCGGTTAGCACAAGTGACTGCTTGTCCTCGTTACGAAATCATCACCTTTACCCTGTATATTTAAAAATGGACATATACTTATGATTGTTTCAAGTAAAACTATTGCTGATGGTGAACCTGAATAATCATAATGTAATGTGAGCCCCGATCAGCATGTAGCCTACCTATAGCCAGATTAGTTGTCTCTGATGGTAGCTTTTATTTCAGTAAAACACAATTTTCAACCACAAAATAACATCGCAAAATACATTGGTTGTCACTCAACTAATAAAGCTTAATATTGCGCAAGCCATTACAAACATTTTGAATTCTAAAGGTGACGCGTAGATGTGCCGGATCAAGAATAGGCCTGCCTCTCGTTAATCAGCGTGCAAAGCTGCACACAGCGTACAATTTGACTGATATCGCCTGGGGTTGTTCGGCATGCAAAATGATTTGTAGCGCAATGACTGTCAACATAGTTACATTCTTAGTTCGACACAGGTGAGAGGTATTTTCGGAAGATGGAAAGTAATTTGAGCAAAAACATTTTGTGAACCGGAGATTTGTAACGTTTGAATTGATTTTCAGACTGATGCATGCTACATTTGGGTTGGGTTCCCTCATACCGATGCAGTCATATCTTAAACATTTGAACATATTGGTGAATCGTTACATCCCTACGATATAGTGCACTACTTTTGACCAGAGCCATGTGGGCCCTGGTGCACTATATAGGAAATAGAGTGGGATTTGGGATGCCTCCTCACTGGTCAGTTTACCAGCCTCTCACAGAGAATAATATAGCCACCTCATACTCAACCTTACTTTTCACCATATCTCACTTTACATTAAGTTATAATGAAAGGTTGAGCATTTTAGTCATCTAAATATCAGCATTTTGGTTATAGAGATGAACATTGGATCTTTTTAAAGTTTGGAAACGATATTTCGCTACCAATTAGAAGTTATTCTATAATGAATGTAAACGCAGAACGTTGGAAGCAAATGAATAGTGAGTGTGTAATGTAGTACTTACCTCAGTCTGTGGAGCAGAGAGGTCACTATCTGTCTGTTTCTCCATGTAGATGGGTTTGTGTGCTTTAGTAGACGCCTGCCTGCCCTCTTCTCTGGGGTTTAATAGCATCCAGGTAGCTAGGTGTTTGTTGTGAAGTGGGGATGTCGCTGCTCCATCAAAGCCAGGCTTTGTTGTTCCTCCAGACACACATTATTCTGCAGCTTTTAAAGAGGAACTGAGAAGACCCAGCTTGCATTTAGTTCTCATCTCAAAGCTTTGAGGTTTTAATGAAAGCCTACTGAGTATACAGAGATGTCTCACAGCGATGTCTGCAGTTTCATTTGAGTTCAAATTGAAAATTTTGTGTAACAAAACATGAAAACGTCCAGATAAAGAAAAAACATGAGAATTTGCTCTAAATGGACTCAAAACCTGTGTACCCTGTGTATCGCCAGGCGGCCGGGGAGTAATGGAGATTGGCAGTTCGGTAAAACTGCGCCTTTACTTTTGTGAATACATCCTGCTTTTCCACAGTGCTCTTTTAAATAGGATGTCTAATGTAGTCTCTCTTTCTCGTTCTCTATCTGTTTCTCATTCTCTCTCTCTGTTTCTCGTGCTCTCTCTCCTATAATTTATTGAGTCCATTTTTAAGATGTTTTTCTTGTGTGTTTCTGTGACTGTAGGCTTCCTGGACCCTGAGATGAAGCTGTTCTCCCACAGGATCCTGTCCAGAGACGAATGCATCGACCCCTTCTCCAAGACAGGGAACCTGAGGTCAGACCTGGCTCTCTGTCTGGCAGAGCTGCTAGCACACACTGCTTTATGAAGCCCACGCATTACACGTTGACACATACCAGTAGCATCTTCCGCCAGGACATTTTTTAAGAAAAATCTGTCC
Source organism: Salvelinus alpinus (assembly GCF_045679555.1). Classification (NCBI taxonomy): domain Eukaryota; kingdom Metazoa; phylum Chordata; class Actinopteri; order Salmoniformes; family Salmonidae; genus Salvelinus; species Salvelinus alpinus. The sequence continues at coordinate 33,155,326 of NC_092114.1, forward strand.
AATATGAAAAGGACACAGCTGATATGTTATCTTTAATTTAGACACTTTGGAGAAAAGGCATTCATTCAGTCAAGGAGAAATTGATTTCCACTCAGCCACTACTGCTGAAGAATTCAACGTAGGGAATTCCTGTAATGATTGGAGCTACTAGACCTTAGTGTTGATTAAAACCTGGCATCAGTCAAGTCATCTGAAGTCACTTGGTTGTCCCCACAGACAATACAGCACTGTAAAACTGAGCCATCCAGCTCTAGCATGATAGCGCTATAGATGAGCGGAGGGAATAGCCAATAGCCATGCAGTATTCCTTCTAATCAGTGACTCCTGTTATAGAAGCCTGCTAGAACATCATTCTCTTATTAAATCAAAGTCCTAATGGTAGAAAATGTGCTTCTTGTATAGTTATGAAGTTCAGATAATGATTAGTAAGCGTGACGGACAGAATTAATTTCTACCCTGAAGGGATTCTGAGAGTCCTTCCCAAATGGCACCCTATTCCCTTTATTGTGCGCTACTTTTGACCAGGGCCCATAGGGAATAGGGTTCCATTTGGGACGTAGCCTATGACTGGGAGATGGCGAGAGAGCATAGCATTGTGCTCTGTTACTGTGGGACTTTGTTATTCCCCAAAGACACACTGCCTAGGGTGTTACACGTGTCAGAGGAGAGGGAGTGCCAGTTTCACTTATATTTAACTCTCTCGTTCTTTTCTACCTTTAATCTCTCTCCCCCTCTCTTTCTCTCCCCCTCTCTTTCTCTCCCCCTCTCTATATCTCTCTCTCTCATCTACCCCTAAGGAATCTGTTCCCGTGTGGAGACTCGATGGTATGTATTATAGATGATCGGGAGGACGTGTGGAAGTTTGCTCCCAACCTGATCACTGTGAAGAAGTACATCTACTTCCAGGGCACAGGAGATATCAACGCTCCACCCGGGTCTAAAGAGGCCCAGCAGGCAAGGAAAGGTACTGTATACAGGGTCTGAAGACAATGAGCTTAACATGGCACAGTGGGCACTGGTTTGAAGTGGTCAATACATGACGCACGGTGATCTATTAAAACAACCCTATGACTTAGAAAAACAGTCCTCACTCCCTTATAAGGGCATTCAGTGTTTTGTCAGTTTTACACGAAAGAAAAAAACACTACCTTCTAAAACCACCGCGTGACAAAAGTTCAGAGAGGAAGAGGGAGCGGTTTGATGGTTACTTCAGGGATGTGACCTCATCCTGGTACTCTGGCTGCAAATGGAGTCTCACTGTTTTGATTTCATTTGCATCATACGATGCACCGCTCTCCTGCGTGGCAGACTGCAGCACCGCTCTCCTGCGTGGCAGACTGCAGCACCGCTCTCCTGCGTGGCAGACTGCAGCACCGCTCTCCTGCGTGGCAGACTGATTGGGTTCATCTGAACCGTGATTACCCTCTCAGGCTTAGTCTCAGGAGGGCGTGGGTTCTTTTCTCTCAGAGAGCCTCTCACAGTGGAGAGCTTTTTTTGATTAGCAGTAGAGACAAATAGGACAAGCTACAAATGAGGGAGAGTACTTCTATGGGCTCCCAGGAGAGAATGACACACAGGCTGTTAGATCAATTAGGGAAGTGCTGCTGGTTTCCGTGACATCACATGGACAGCTGCCAGACCCATGGATTTCTTTATTCCTAAGAGTTTGTAGATGACCTGAGAGGATAAAGTGCTATGAAGGACATTGTTCTTGTTGAGGCATGCACCATGGTTTAAACAGACCGTGTTTTCAACGCTGATTCAGTGCCCCAGTGGCCACAGGTCAACTTGCCTCCATTCGGATACACCTCCAAAACAACTTCAGTGAAATGGATTCACAGACACCCTCTAGTCTAGTGATTTAAGTGACAAAATGTCCGCGCATGTGTTTTAATGTGCTAACGAATCTTCCTGTGATGTTGCTTTACCCCAGCCGGCAGCCAGGCCAGCCGACCGGCAGAGGCCTCGGAAGCAGCAGTAACGTCAGGGCCTACAGCGGGGCCGTATGGGGGGTCGTCTGCGTCAGAGGAGCTGAGTAACGGCCCTAAGAAACAGCGGGCTAAAGACCACAACGGAGGGAGGGTGGAGTCAACAGCCCCCTCAGCCACTCAGAAAGCAGCAGCCAATGAACGGACTCAACCGGGCGAGGCTGTGGAGAAGGGTCAGGGCGTGGGGGCCGAGGCCAGCACGGCAGCACAGGTGAGCGACAGGACGAATGTGAAAGAGGCGGTGCAAGGAGAGGAGGAGGATGGCAGCAGGACAGTGGGCTCAGGGGAGGAAGCTCCTACATCCTCCACTCCTCCAGACCTCCATGAGCCCAACAGCAACCTGGACTTTGACCTGTCCAGTGACTCTGACTCTGTTACGTGTAAACCACCCTCATCAGACAGTGAGGGGGAGTACAGCCAGACCAGGAAGTCCAAACAGGAAGGGGCGGAGCAGGCGGCAGTAGAGGAGCCATCAGGCAGGGCTGGAGGAAAGGAGGAGGGGGGTATTAAGCAGAAGCGCACCGGGGAGAACAGCTCCGAGGTAGGAGGGGAGACGTCTGTGCTTGTCCTCCCTCCTGAGCAGGAGAACGGGTGCTCAGAATGGAGGAAGGCTGAGACAGAGTCCCAGAACAGTGAACAGTCAGGAGTCACCATGGAGGAGGTGGACAAGGATAACCACCTCATCTACCTACAAGAGGTGTTGGAGCGTATCCATAGGGAATACTACGCCCGCTACAACGCCTTCCTCGGGAAGGAACGCCCAGAGACGCCTGATATCAGGAAGATCGTCCCGGAGCTGAAGGCCCGGAGCTTGGAGGGCACCACCATTGTGTTCTCTGGGCTGTACCCCACCAACTACCCCATGGAGAGAACCAGGGAGAACTACCACGCCAAGGCCCTGGGAGCAAAGATAGGAAAGGACCTCCTGCTCAGCTCAAAAGACCCTGGCAGAACCACGCACCTCATTGCTGCTAGAGCAGGTGAGTTACTACATACAGTGCCTTCAGAAAGTATTCACACCCCTTGACTTTTTCCACATTTTGTTGTGTTACAGCCTGAATTTAAAATTGATTATATTGAGATTTTGTGTCACTGGCCTACACACAAAACCCCATAATGTCATAGTGGAAATATGTTTTTAGACATTTTTACAAGTTAATGAAAAGCTGAAATGTGTTGAGTCAGTAAGTATTCAACTCCTTTGTTATGTCTAAATATGTTCAGAAGAAAAAATGTGCTTAACAAATCACATAAGTTGCATGGACTCACTCTGTGTGCAATAATAGTGTTTAACATAATTTATGAATGACTACCTCATCTCTGTACCGCACACATACAATTATCTGTAAAGTCCCTCAGTCGAGCAGTGAATTTCAAACACAGATTCAACAACAGAGACCAGGGATGTTTTCCAATGCTTCACAAAGGACATCTATTGATAGATGGGTACAAAAAATATACCTTTGAGCATGGTGAAATTATTTATTACACTTTGGATGGTGTATCAATACACCCAGTCACTACAAAGATGCAGGCGTCCTCCATCTTCTTTTTATTAAGTAGGGAGCCAATTAGCTTTCAGCACTTATTTCCATGACTGATCAACTTGATTTCTCATCCCTCTCTCTTGTCCCTCTGCGGTAGACCTATGGTGAGCAATGTGTTTGGAACATCAAATCGCAATAAAATCACAATACATATGGAATCGCAATACTTATCGTATCGGCACCAAAGTATCGGGGTAATACCGTATCGTGAGGTCCCTGGAAATTCCCAGCCCTACTGGTTATGCCGTTGTTAATGGAAGTCTGAGTGGTGAGGTAAAACTACGGGCTGAACACCACACAGATGGATTAAATAATAATTAGTCTCTGTCAACACAGGGAGAATCTCAATTGCATACTCCTCGCGTCCTCGTTCCTCACCTCCTCAAAGCCCATTGGAGGAGGTCAGAGAGGATGGATTTTTCTGGATCTTCCTCGTAGCCTGTTGATCCAGCAGGTCAGAGCAGCACTAGAGGGCCAGCATGGTCTGACTCATTACATCCATAATGACATGATGATCACCTCTCAAATGCATCAGTCTGACCCCGGTTCATGCCTCAAACACATAAGAGCCTGTCCCCATGGTCCATACATAATCCTCTCAATCACATCAACTATCCCATTTTTACCGGTTTCCGGTTCACTGGTCCAGGTCATTTCGAACGTCTGTTTATGCGGTTGTTAATTGCTCGTTTGGCAGAATAAAACAGTTGGCTCATTCACAATCATTATCGGATACTGACTGGACTACTGAGAGAGAGGACCTGTGTACTCTGCCAGGGTGCTAGGTCTCGGTTTGTCTGTTTCGTTGGGTCCTGAGACCAAACAAACTAGAGAAGAGCAGAAAAAGCAGCCTGAAGCATTATGTTTTCACTTGAAAGTGAAGTGCTTTTCCTTCCCAAAGTAAATAACCATTTGCAAAGGAAAAAGCTGCTAACAGCATTGCAATTGTCTTTGTTAAGAAACATCAGGAAGAAGAGTACAGTATAATGGTTGTTGCTGACGGAGTAAAATCACAATTTAACAAGGCAACAGTAAACATGTCGTCCCCCACGAATTATGCATTGTCCTCCTTAGGCCAATTGAGATCGTGTGTGACTGACACATTTCAGTTCGTTACTATAGGTCCCACCTCGGGCCAATCAGTGTCATTTTGTTAATGCCGGATCTCTATTGCAAGACGCGTCATTCACCCAACTTTCGTCAAAATAAAGCCAGTGCTATCTGAGATTGTGTGGCGAACGTACTAACTGACAGAGACAGGTCCACTGTACCCTCCCCAATTTTCATCACAATACATTAACATAATAGACCAGTGGTAGGCAGCCCTGGATTACCGCAGGCACTTCATGTTTTTGATTTAACTGACCTGGAAGACCAGGTGTGTTGAATTCAGGCAATCACTGAGCTGATCAATTAGCTCAGTTGGTCAGGTGTGGTGCCTAGTTGGAACATCATCCTGCAGTACCTGTGGCGCTCCTCCATGAACAGTGTTGCCTACCTCTGTACCAGGCTATTGATCCCATCAGGCATGGGTGCTTACGTTGATTTAGACGGGGGTCCTGAACTGCTCTGACTGAAAAACATAAACTATAAGATATTAAACTCAGTCGGCATCCAATTCTGCCCAAAGGTGTTCAATGGGGTTGAGGTCAGGGCTCTGTGCAGGCCAGTGAAGTTCTTCCACACCAATCTCGACAAACCATTTCTGTATGGACCTCGCTTTGTGCACGGGGGCATTGTCATGCTAAAACAGGAAAGGGCCTTCCCCAAACTGTTGCCACACTGTTGGAAGCACAGAATCATCTAGAATGTCATTGTATGCTATAGTATTACGATTTCCCTTCACTGGAACTCAGGGGCCTAGCCCGAACCATGAAAAACAACCCCAGACCATTATTCCTCATCCACCAAACTTTAGAGTTCGCACTATGCATTAGGGCAGGTAGCATTCTCCTGGATTCCGCCAAATTGATCCGTCGGACTGCCAGATGTTGAAGTGTGATTCATCACTCCAGAGAACGCGTTTCCACTGCTCCAGAGTCCAATGGCGGCGAACTTTACACCACTCCAGCCGACGCTTGGCATTGCGCATGGTGATCTTAGGCTTGTGTGCTGCTGCTCGGCCATGGAAACACATTTCGTGAAGCTCTCGACAAACCGTTCTTGTGCTGACGTTGCTTCCAGAGGCAGTTTGGAACTCGGTAGTGAGTGTTGCAACCGAGGACAGACGATTTTTACGTGCTTCAGCACTTGGCGGTCTTGTTCTGTGAGCTTGTCTGGCCTACCACTTCGCAGCTGAGCCGTTGTTGCTCCTAGACGTTTCTATTTCACAATAACAGCACTTACAGTTGACTGGGCAGCTCTAGCACGGCAGAAATTTGACAATTTGACTTGTTGGAAAGGTGGAAACCTATAACAGTGCCACTTTGCAAGTCACTGAGCTCTTCAGTACGGGCCATTCTACTGACAATGTTTGTCTCTGGAGATTACATGGCTGTGTGCTTGATTTTATACACCTGTCAGCAGCGGGTATGGCTGAAATAGCCGAATTCCACTATTTTGAAGGGGTGTCCACATCCTTTTGGCCATGTAGTGTATGTATTGAATTTTGTGACTTTTGGTCAAACGGGGTGAGGGGCATGACCTTTCAAAGTTAGCATTTTCATTCTCTTGTTATAGAGCCACCATCTGGCCGATGTGTCATTTTTGTAAATGGCAAGACATATGATTCACCCAAGTTTCGTCAAAATCGTGCTGATGCTGCCTGAAATATCGCGTAGGAAAAACATACGAACGTACTAATGTACTAAGACCAGATCCACAGTCATCGTGGGGGACAATTGTGGCTGGAAACTAATTCAACACAGTGTTCCGTTTTAAGGTATCAGGTTTCTAATGTGGAAGGCAGGGATGTGTCCCAAATGGCACCCTATTCCCTTTATAGTACACTACATTTGACCAGATCCCTATGGGCCCATTTGGGACGCAGGCCATGTCGGGAAGAAACAGGCTGGAGTGGGAGGAGAAAAGACTTCTAACTGCTCCAGTGACATCATCTGCTCAACACATTCAACCTCAACATCTAGCAGAGAGTAGGGTTTTAATGGGATGGTGAAGTGATACAATGGTGTTTTCTCTCTGTTCCTCCCTATTAACCTAGTAAACAGGCCAGAAGACTCTGTCCTCCATCACTGTACATCTAGATTCTCTAGCGAGCTGAACCATCAGGAATATTAGGCCTACTTAAGTGATGAAACCAGAGAGCCATATAACCTACAGTACATATTCTCTCCTGAATTTAATCCATTAAAGAAATCCAAACAGAGACTAGCCTAAGCTGTTTCTGAATTGCTTTTCTCATCTTTAGCTTTCGCATATTCCGGTCCCTAATGGGTGTAGATGATATCATGCTTTGCTATTAGAGACATTGCACTGTCATTTGGATTGTAAGATGGATTCTAGTGAAACGGATCATCACACTGAGGGTCTATGGCTATTGAATCTGTACGTGGCTAGTTATGGCTTGCACAGTGAAGCCCCACAGTGACCAAGTAAGCTGTACTATTACCAAGTGTTTTGATGAACACGTACAACTATAAGACAGACACCATTAGCTTGTCGCTGTTCCATTTCAAATTCTGTCGCTGTGTAGCCGTGGTTTCAATTTGGCCTCGCTAAGCACTTTGCTGGCGTTCAATCAGATGGCACTGTCAGAGTTCCTACTGACTGAAATGAGGTCTGGTTTGAATTGCTAACATGACCCATTCTTCTAAAGATAGAAGACCATTACCAGGGTTCTCTTTTCAGTTCTAAAGGGGTGACGATTCCATTAACAAGACAAGCATGCCTGGACAATGAATACAACTGTGTTCTTAGATTCTCCTTTAACATTCATGTACTTTAGGATGGGGGACTGGTTTCACATTTCGAGTATGCAGAGTGGCAGACAGCCCCTTTCAGTCCCATTTTTAAATGTAAATCACACAGGCACCTCTCTTCAGCCATTAGAGACACATGGACGGTCTGAGAGACGCAGGCTTTATAGGGTCACCTTACCTCCTGACATTCCAAATGACTTCAGTGATGCTACTCTGAAGGAGGAGCAGGGAATAATTGTCTGGCTGTGCCAAACAGATGATTACTTCCCTTCCATCTTTCAGAGTAGCATCACTGAAGTATGTGGGGCTGTCTGACTGGCAGGCGAATGTCATGTCTCTCTAAAGGAAGGCGCAACAATAGCCCAGCATGATGCTGTTTCTCATCCATTCCAACGTGCCCTCAGACAGCAGGCAGCGTTGTCGTGGAACTGGCTCTCTCGGAGCTGCACTTTGCAATCAACGGTCCGTGGTCTGTACGTCAGAACCGGACAAAATGAACCACCGAGAGAAGGAGCACTTAACGGCGCAGCAGCATACAGTAGCCCACTTCAATGTTAAGAAGCAGCTATTGTGTGGGCTGTCGGTACAAGAGCATAAGACAGTCTGGCATTCATTGTACTGGGATTTATATAGCTTCTTGATTAGGTGATTGGTTATTTTAATTGCATCTTAAGACAAGTCTGGTGGTCAATGGTCAGGACCACCATGCCATGAAACTCCACAGTCCTGAGTCTCCCCTGTTTTCTCAGCATCTCATTTTTTTCTCTCGCTCAAGGGGACAAAGCCACAGGGGACAGTATGTCAGCACTGTAGACAGCAGTGAGATTAAGAGCCTTCACATGGTTGTTCCTCTCCATCACGCTGACATGCCACTGATCAATACCTGTCTGTCTGAATAGCCTACATGTCTGTCTCTGCTGGAGAGAGAGGGGACATCTGACTCACCACTCAGGTAGTGCTGGGAGGCAGGCGAGGCTGGGAGGAGTGCTCTGGAGCAGCCAGCTGAGAGCACGCACAGCATGAATAGAAAAGCACTGCTGGTGGCCTATGGGAAATGGTTTCTTTTGTAGTGATTTAAGAAGAGAAGATTGGGGGGGGGGGGGGTCGGGCTCACTTGGGATGACAATGTCTTATAGTGATTGTCTTGAAGGTCTATGTCCCTAGAGTTGAAAATGTGTGATAGCAGTGCAGCAATGGCAGCTTTCTGTGTTCTCACTCTTTCTTTCATCCCTCCATCACATTCATTTTCCCCATAGGGATATTCCCATATGACAATGTCATTATACAACAAGTAATTGCTCTCTTACAGTGCCTTCAGAGTATTCACCCCTTTTACTTTTTCCACAATTTGTTGTTATAGCCTGAATTGAATTGTTTCACTCATCTACACACAATAACCCATAATGTCAAAGTGGAATTATGTTTTAAAAATGAAAAGCTGAAATGTCTTGAGTCAATAAGTATTCAACCCCTTTGTCACTACAAAGATACAGGCGTCCTTCCTAACTCAGTTGCCAGAGAGGAAGGAAACTGCTCAGGGATTTCACCATGATGGCTGTGATATGAGAACTGAGGATGGATCAACAACATTGTAGTTACCCCACAATACTAACCTAAATGACAGAGTGAAACGAAGGAAGCCTGTACAAAAATATTCCAAAACATTCATTCTGTTTGCAACGAGGTACTTTTATATACTGCAACAACAACAAAAATGGATACAAAGCATTATGTTTGGAGCAAATCGAAGAGGAAAACCAAGTTCTATCTGCTTTCCAACAGACACTGTGAGATGAATTCACCTTTAAGCAGGACAGTAACCTAAAACACAAGGCCAAATCTACACTGGAGTTGCTTACCAAGAAGACATTGAATGTTCCTGAGTGGCTTAGTCAAACTTATCAAACAACATTTAAAATGTATCAGGGTTTCCTTTTTAAAGCAATTTATACAGGCAATTCTGATATGTCAAAGTTCTGTTGACCTGAACATTCTGGAAATATATCATTGGAAAGCTTATATTCACAGCTATCCATCAGACATGATCAAAGGGTATACGTGACCAGTAAACTTGTATACTGACAATGTTTGTCATATTGTAAAATTCCTATGGGGGAAATGAATGGGCAGAAGGGAGGAAGCTGCCATTGCTGCACTGCTATTGCACATTTTCCAACTCTGGGGACAAAGACCAAGTGAGCTCGACCGCCCACATTGTGGCGTCCTGCTCACGGACTAATGTATTAGCTTGTATCCATATATATATTTTTATTTTCAGTCATCTCAAATTTCAGCATTGCCTGTCAGATCATATTCAGAGGATTTGTTTGTCTGGTCGCTGTTGCTATGCAGTCTCAGGGCTGACCTCTTCTTGTTCTGGATCCCTGGCTTATCGCTACAGTCAGAACAGAACAAGCCCGTTTCAGTTTCAGACGCACCAGATACATTCGGGGAGAAAATATGGCCAAAAAGGAAAGGCTGTTGATGTGCAGAGCAAGGTCAGTACTTGTTGCCGTGAGATGGGCTAACCTTGTGTTAATTGGGTACGGTGTTCTGATGAGGTACACTGCTGCTCTTAGATGCAGTTCTCTGTGTCTGTGTGTCAGACATCAGTAGCCCCAAGTCAAGTGGAAATTGCTGCTCCCACCCCTCGTCTGAACTGACGTAATGCCAATAAAACAGAAACGGATTGTCAATGGAACCTAATGGTTTGGTGAAAAATTAAATGCTTCAGGACAATTGTTAATTGGCTTTGAATGTATGATGGAGGCTACAGCCCGAAAGTTGGTTTTAACAATAAAATCAACTTCCATTGTCATCTGAGAGTTGCTGGATATTTCTCTCTTCAGTTTGCTCTTTCTGGATCAAATCCCCGAGCTGACAAGGTAAAAATCTGTCGTTCTGCCCCTGAGTAAGACAGATACCCACTGTTCCCCGTGCGCCAAAGACGTGGATGTTAATTATGGCAGCACCCCCGCACCTCTCTGATTGAGGGGTTGGGTTAAATGTGGAAGACACATTTCAGTTGAACGCATTCAGTGTTACAACTGACTAGGTATCCCCCTTTCCTTTATTTATGCAGCTTGGTTGTTAAGAGTGGTATCTAACGACAGACAGTATTAATTCCTCTTCTTGATTGGTTGATTGATCCTTGCTCTCCCTGTCTCTCTCCCAGGTACAGAGAAGGTTCGTCAGGCCCAAGGCTGTAAACGTCTCCATGTGGTGAATCCTGACTGGCTGTGGGGATGTCTGGAGCGCTGGGAAAGGGTGGATGAATCACTGTATCCACTGAAGGAGGACTACACCAAGACCCAACGGTATATACACATACACACACACACACACTTGCACATTTTATCTGATGGTGTTTCTCTGTCTGTCTGTCTTTAGGAGCAACAGCCCAGCCACGTTCCCTGACCAGCAAGGATCCTTCCAGAACCCCCTGTTACCCCCCGCCCCCCTACACCTCCCCCCTCCAGCTGCCCCTGAGGTGCGGACGTACGACCCGGTCACGGGGAAGCTGATACGCCGCGGGCTTCAGGCCTCCAGACCACCATCTTACCACCAGGCCTCCATGTCTGCTGCCCACGGTGACCAGACATCCCTGAGGTACTGACCTGGCTATACGTGTACTTTTTTGGCTTTGTAACAAAGTGCACGCATAACATTCAGATATGTCCTCTTCTTCTGTGGTACTCCTTCAGATGTATTGATATCTGGGATAGACGGTTGGCTTTTCAGTGCTTCTAAGTACCTGAAAACCCTGGCTCCTCCTAAGTCCTCTTGCCCCCCCCCCCCCCCCCCTCATACCTAGATGAGCAGGGACACCTGGTCTCGTACCAGTTAGAACGTTCTGGAACGCAGGATGGACAGGTCAGACACAAGCTGTCTGCTCTGATGGCTGCAATAGGGCGGCAGGTAGCCTAGCAGTTAAGAGTGAATACCTGAGCCGACTAGGTGAAAAATCTGTCGACATCCACTTGAGCAAGGCACTTAACCCTAATTGCTCCTGTAAGTCGCTCTGGATAAGAGCGTCTGCTAAATGACTGAAATGGAAATGTATTGCCTCACCTTTTAGTAGACATCGGCCCTGTGTGCAGAAGAGCACTGAAAACCCTGGCAATGCTTACAGCTGTAACATAGAGAACAGCGTCTGGCCTGTTAATCATATTTCTATTTGGAGGCCGGAGACCACCCGTCTGTCTAGCAGCAGAGCAGCAGCCGTTTACGCTGCTAGGCAGCTCCCCTACCGACCTGGCCATGCTCCCTCTGAGCTCTGACCCAATCATTTAGAGCTGTGTCGAAAGGGAGAATATATTGTCTGCTAGAGGGAGAAGTGCCTGTTCAGCACTGCAACTCTGGAGATGCATGTATATTTCTATATCTAATGCCCTGGTCTGAGGGGCCTATATGCTGTGTGCGGCCTTTCCCTTCTTGTGCCAAATTGGATTTTCTCCTCAAATCCATCTATACATTAATCTCAGGCTCTAAATAAAAATGTGAGCATCGTAAAGTCAGGCGGGCGTTGGCAGCTTTTGGATTGTTCTCCTGGAATGAAATGATTAGCCGATTTGCTGCTGGAATTTCTGCCTGTTCACTCTGCTATACAGCTAGAGGTGAAGATGAATTAGCATGTTAATGCTGGAATGGAGGAGATGTAAAACAAAATAAAACGCTGGGGCTGTGATGAATGTGACGGGAAACGACTCGTAAGTCAGCAAGCAGCTACAAGAAGTTGTAGTTGTATTAACTGAGTTCTACTTCCCAGTCCAACGTGAAGGGTTTATTACTTGCGGTGTTTGCACGTATTTCTGTTTTCAGTAGTGTAGGTAGCTTCTTTACCCAGAGTTTGTTGAGATTCATTCTCTCATGTTAGAAAACCCTCTGTCCTTCCTATGTGAGTCACCAAAAGCATATCTGTCACACCTCAATTGCCAGGTACAAAAGGGTTAACATCCTAGGCTTGGTGTTGATGATTTCCTTTTGAGCTGGCTCAAAATGTTGTGAAAAATGTTTTGTCTCTAAATTGTCTGGCATCTGTTTACCGGACGATCTCTGCCAGTGGCTCCATAACTTTCTGCTTTCAGCCAGATACACTATATATATATATACACAAAAGTATGTGGACAGCCCATCAAATGAATGGATGTTGCTGACCGGTGTATAAAATGGAGCACACAGCCATGCAATCATGACACACATTGTCAGTAGAATGGCCTTACAGAAGAGCTCAGTGACTTTCAACATGGCACTGACATAGGATGCCACCTTTCCAACAAGTCAGTTTGTCAAATTTGTGCCCTGATAGAGCTGCCCCGGTCAACTGTAAGTGCTTTTGTTGTGAAGTGGAAACGTCTAGGAGCAACAACGGCTCAGCCACGAAGTGGTAGGCCACACAAGCTCACAGAACGGGCCACTGAGTGCTGAACCCTGTAGCATATAAAAATTGTCTGTCCTCGGTTACAACACTCCTTAGAGTTCCAAACTGCCTCTTGAAACAACGTCAGGACAACAGTTGTTCGTCGGGAGCTTCGTGAAATGGGTTTCCATGGCCAAGCAGCCACACACAAACCTAAGATCACCATGCACAATGCCAAGCGTCGGCTGTAGAGGTGTAAAGCTCGCCGCCATTGGACCCTGGAGCAGTGGAAACACGTTCTCTAGAGTGTTGAATCCTGCTTCCTCATCTTGCAGTTCGACGGACGAATCTTGGTTTGGCGGATGCCAGGTGAAGGCTACCTGCCCAACTGCATAGTGCAAACTGTAAAGTTTGGTGGAGGAAGAATAATGGTCTGGGTCTGTTTTTCATGTTTCGTGCTAGGTCTCTTTGTTCCAGTGAAGGGAAATCTTAACGCTACAGCATACAATGACATTCTGTGCGCTCACATTCTGTTATTCTGTGCTTCCAACTTTGTGGCAACCGTTTGGGGAAGGCCCTTTCCTTTTTCAGCATGACAATGCCCTAGTGCACAAAGTGAGGTCCATACAGAAATGGTCTTTCAAGATCGGTGTGGCAGAACTTGACTGGCCTGCACAGAGCCCTGACTTCAACCCCATCAAACACCTTTGGGCTGAATTGGAACGCCGACTGCGAGCCAGGCCTAATTGCCCAACATCAGTGCCTGACCTCACTAATGCTCTTGTGGCTGAAAGGAAGCAAGTCCCAGCAGCAATGTTCCAACATCTAGTGGAAAGCCTTCCCAGATGACTGGAGGCTGTTATCGCAGCAAAGGGGGGACCGACTCCATATGAATGCCCATGATTTTAGAATGAGATGTTCCATGAGCAAGTGTCCACATACTTTTGGTCATGTAGTGTATGTCATGTTATTAACATCACAATGACGCTTCGCAGCAGAGCATGGTGAGCCACACGGAGGAATAGTTTTGGTCACACACACACACACACGCACACAGTGAGGCAGAAAGCTGAGTTTTAGAGTGGAATCATCACATGAAGCTCCTCACCAAATTGGAGACCGCCAGGAGGAAGTGCTGCCGCCTGCAGTGCATCCTGGGTGATGCGGAGTGTAATTCACCACTTAATCTCTCAATACTTACTTTCTCAGTTTCTGAGAAACATTCCTCTCTACATCACCACTCAGAGGGCCCAGCCAGTCTCATCTGTTTATCCTCAGCTAGATACACCCCTGTTCTCAATGAGGTCCTCCAACATGATAGTTGTGAGACGTGCCAGTCTTCCTAAAGAGCAATTCTTTTTTTTTTTAAGCCCGACTGGTGTTTCTTTTGGGATCGGATTCCTATTTTTGCGGGGTACTAAAACTTACCGATATCTGCCGATACGATGTTTTACTGCGGGGAAATTAAAAAGCATACTTTTCCCACACCGAATTCTCATTAAGTTGCTATCCAAAAGTGCAATTGTCCAGTAACCATGCTTCAAATGTTGATTTCATACGTTGTGACAATAATGACACATCATGAGAATGGCCACTAGTGTTCAGAGCCGCATGAGATTCCCTTTTTTCATCCTAGTTTATTTGTTATTGGTCGGGCTCTAATTATTTTCCCAGACTCACCTTGGCTCCATACACAGCCTCAGCTTGGCTGTCCTAAGATATCCTATAGCCTAAACATTTAGCAAAACATGTTCTCTAAGCCTCGCTTCTCAGGAGCTCCTTGTAGCTTATTCAAGGACAGGCCGCTTCTGGGTTCTCCTTTATCTGTAAAATGCGAAACAGTAGCAAATACCAACCATTGGGAGAAGTGGCTGTGATGTCCAAACGTCCTTCACAATGTGACTGGCCAGGAGGACCTTGCTGAAATAGACCAATCAGGTTCATCAATGAAGGGCTATATTATTATTTTGAGTAGACTTCATTTAGAACATGTTATGTATCCTGCTTGGTGTAAAATGAAGGGAATATATCTGTAATTTCCTACAATCCCAGTGGATCTCTCCTCCCTACTTGTTCTCCCCCTCCACTCTGTGGTACACATCACAGATTGTGTGTCCTGCTACGTGTCGACGTTGTCCTAGATTAAAAACGGAAAGTTTAATGGGTAGCATCTGTCTTTTTGATTATATGAATGTATAGTTTTACTGTATCCTTCCTACGTAACACCTGTCCTTGACTTTCTCCCATATCTTTGGAAACGCACACAAACTTGGAGACAAATGGAGTTGGGGGGGTAGATATATATATATTACCATCCGTTCCAGCCTCAGTAATGTGTTTGTGGCCGACCACATTTCACCTGCCTTTTAACAGGACTTGTATAAATGTCTAGTATGGTTGTATATTATCTGTATACTCCAGCTACCATCGAAGGCCGTAAGCCTGAGCCTCTACTAGGAGTTGAGAACATAATGGAAACGTGTGTCTGTTCTGGAGGCTGGATGTAATTATAATCACACAAAGGGTGTGTGTCTCTTCTTCTTTCAGACCACCAGTGTTAAAAAGGCCCCAGTTATCTCAAGGGGATTCACAATGAGTTTATGGCTAATTAGGTAACAGTTGGAGATGTTTGTGTCTGGCTGATGGTTGTTTGTTGTGATGTGACCAGGGGGGGTCAGAAGGACCAGCAGGGGGAGACGGCGGGTCCCTCCAGTCGAGACGAGGAGCAGCCTGGACTCTCCTGCCGCCGGAGGGAACGCCAGCCCAGCATGTCAGAGACCAACCCTCTCTACACATTCTGTAAAGAAGACCTGGACAGCATGGATAAGGAGGTGAGGAACACACACACACCCACACACATATATATATATATACACACACATTGTACCTACCACAATTTTAAAAAGATGTATGCATACTGAATGAAATACTTAAAGATCTGGTTCGAAGGACCATGAAAAATACATTCTGCCATGAACACTACCTTTACTGTGTCTCACAAGGACTCTGTGACAACAGATTCTATAGTCTCCTGGCCGGGTTACAGCAGTGCGGTGGGCTCTCTGCGTTATGTGCTAATCTGAGCTTCAATATCTGCCATACAAACAGAACTATACACACACATATATACACACACATAACTACACTCAGACATAAAAACATCAGTGCACCTTTTGATGTTCCATCTCTCTCTCTAAGGAAAGGATACACGCATACACACACACAGTGATTATAGTGCTGTTTTTCCTTGTACATCCACTAATGTGTGCAGGCTGTGCACCTCCAGCCTCGAAGCTAGATAATGGTGTTTAGTGACGTCTGATGGCTGCTAATGTGTCGGGACAGACTCCTGGGTCCTCTCCAGCAGCCTTCTCTTTTCAGGCTGTCCAGAGTCTGCCTGAAAAAAAGAATCGGTCAGTTCTCTGCTTGTTCAGAAAATAGAGTAATAGTAATGGTGTCTAACTCTGCCATGGTTCGTTGGACAAAGCATATGAGGAAAATGAATGCCGTTTTTGGATAAACGTGGAAAATCTGTGATAAACACAGGTGTAGGAGATCTTATACATTTTGTTCTATGAGATAATCTTCATCAGCTAATGCCACTTTGTGAATTTTGAAGAGTTTATGTAATTATAAAATGCACAAAGCATATCATTCATAAAGATCTGCTATTATCTCATAGGACAGAACATCTCCTAAGCCTGTGTTAACCTCAGCCCTTATTTCCTGTGTTTATTCCAAACCCCTATTAATTCCCCATTCATTTTTCCCATAGAGATGCCTGAACGAACCTGAGGTAACTTATTTCCGGGTTTTAGGACTACAAGCTGGCGCACTCTGACAATGGACAATAAAAGTATTGTTCTTCTAAGTCAAGTTTCTCTACCTCCGCGTTGGTGCTTATCTTCTCTGCTCTCTGTCACTCACTGGTCTCGTGTGTTGTAAGACTCTGCTGATTGCATTGCTAATGATTTAAATTGTATTTTTATTGAACTTTTTAACTAGGCAAGAACAAATAAGAACAAATTCTTATTTACAATGACGGCCTACTGGGGAACAGTGGGTTACGTGGCAGAACAACAGATTTTTACCTTGTCAGCTCGGGGATTCGATCCAACAACCTTTCGGTTACAGGCCCAACGCTCTAACCACTAGGCTACCTGCCGCCCCAAATGATGACGGCACCACAGAGTTTTAATTGATTCTCCAGGAAACCCAACTCTCAGTCCTCCTACATTTGGCTGGCTGGTAAGAGAAGCTCCTCGTCACACAACACGTTTTAACTGAATGGGCTGTTTAAAACGGAGTCTGTTTGATGCATCGACGTCTGTTTTTGAGGTTGAGCTGTCTGCCATTCAGCCATTATTATTGACCCACACACAGTCAGACAGAAGTAATTTGTATATAAAGGCTAGTGTTTTATTGAGCTGTTCTAATCGGTATTCTGTCCCCTTACACTGGCTGAATGCCTCTTGTCATTTTGTGGACATGTGGCTTTTCAAGTTATTTGGAGAGAGACGAGGTGAAAGAAATGAGAATCTGATGAATGATGGGCTGAATAAAAACAGGAGCGACGCTCATGATGGAAATCTGTGTGACTTTGACCTGGGTTTTATTATTGCCATATAGAATGACTGAAGGCACTTTTATGATACTCTTCTTTTATGAAGTTTCTCTCGCTCTCTCCCTCTATCCTTCACGCCACCTCTCTTTCTCTGTCCCCCTGACCTTGACACTAGCACAGGCCAGACGGCTTGTCACGACAAATGGGTTCCAGTTATGAGTTTGGATCTGTTTTAGATATCACTGTGATTGGTCACGCTGTGATTGATGAAGGGCTTGTTGTGAACCAGGAGACTGCAGAAAGGGATCGTGGCTGTGTCTAGAATAGCACCCCTTTCCCTTTATTGAATTTGCCTTTAGGTACGTCATTGAGAACACATTCTCTTTAGAGGGGTACCCTGAGCTCTGGTCAAAAGTAGTGCACTACATAGGGAATAGGGTGCCATTTCAGACACGCATCAAGAGAGACTGCAGACATTCACTCAGTCTGTTTATGAGTTCAACTGAACGATGATGTTTGGCAACCCTGGTCGCCACGGGCTACGGTTCTCCACTGCTGCTGCGTCAGAATCTTCCATGAGGAGATCTTTCGTTCTTGTTTTTGGTATTTTTTAGTTTAAAGTGTTGAATGGAGGCTCAGGCTGCACCACAAATAAAATGCCAAATCAAAACCAAAAGCTCTTCTTACTTCTGTATTTTGGATTGGTACCCCTCTGTTTCTGTTTTCCAGTTCCTGTCTAAATCTCCTTTCTGAGAAGGCGCTCAGAAGGGCTGTGTGGGGATGTGGATCACTGTTTTCCACAATGTTATTACATTACGTCTATGAACCATGAGGCCTTCCCATCAGTACATTTTGCTCCTTTTTTGCCACATGCTTTTTGCATGTACAGATATCAGTAACAACTAGATGTTTAATGGTATATTATACATCCCATGTCCAATATCGTACCATGTTCGTTCATCTCCATGTCTCTGAAGTCATTTCAGTATGGCGTTACTAACCCGTTTTCTCCTAGTTCGCTGTGTTATCAACCATCACAACTTTCACATTCCATCCTTTTAACTGTTGTTGTAGTCTGTTATCTAACATCACTGTTACCTAACATCACTGTTATCTAACATCACTGTTTTCAGTGTTCTCTCCTATTGGGTCTCTGAACCAATTGGTTTGTTCTTATCAAGCTTCACTGAGCCTGTGTTAGAATGGTCATTAAGCCTCTCCCATCCTTCTTTAACGTAGCCGTTTTCTCATTCAAAGAATATATCACCCTCCCTACAATCAAACGCAGGGAGGTTTGATAATGCTGTGGCGTTGCTTTGCGGCCTCTGGTGCTGGGAGCCTTGAACGTGCGCAAGGCATCATGAAGTCAGCAGATTATCAGGTATTGTGTAATCCAATGTTTAAGCCAGTGTCTAAAAACTGGGTCTCAATTGACTGTTTTTGGTCCTCGAGCAAGACAACGACCCCCAAACACACGTAAAAAAGCTCCTAGGCATGTTTAGGAATAGTGGCTGGACTGTTCTGGTGTGGCCAGGGAAGAGTCCAGATCTGAATCACCTCCAAAACCTATTGCGAGATCTGAAAACAGCAGTTGGTGGAGGGAACCCCTCAAATATTGAAGAATTAGAGCAGTTTGCTGCCTCAAAGTTGGTCAATTGTCAGTAGAAAGGTGCACCAAGCTCATTGATGGCTACGAAAATGCATTTGTCTGCGGTTATCGTGGCCAAAGGCTGTGCAACCAAGTACTAGCTCCGGGGTGCCAATTTTGTCCATGACATTTGTCTTTTCAAAATGTTTACAATTAAACTTAAGTTTACAAAAAAGAAAATTGGTTCCGCAATGTTAAATCCAATAAGGTGTGGTGACCAATTTTAGTTTTTTAAATGTCAGCTTATTTTAGACTTGAGTACTGCAGGAGTCCCGATTTGAATATCAGTCTCTAGTATATGGCATACAGTTAGTGTTTATAGCAGGTAAATGAGTGGTCAAAAACATCCATATATCAGTAAGTCTTGGTGCCCTGTCACTAAGCTACCAGCCATTTTCATTACTGTCAGTAATCTGCCTGCATTGATGTGTTAAATATTAGTGGTTGGCCTGAGGGAAGTCAAACTATTAATGATGAAGTCAAATCTTACCTGATTTGACCAGACTTGATGTTGCCAGGGAAGCATGTTAGTGATCGATTACTACAGCCGAACCGAGAGGAGGAGAGTTTTATTAAGTCTGTTCTCAGCAGCATATGGCATCAGATCTGTCAGACAGGCTGAGGAATGGGCTCACTAATGTGGTGATCACTGATCTACAGGATGCTCCTACAGAGAGACGGGTACTGAGATCCTATAGAAATGGTGAATGAGTAACGGGTCTATCCATCTTACACCATCTATCGTTCCTTAACGTGGGAGACGGTCAAGAAGCAGGGCTTGGTTACATGTAACAGACAAAACAAAAACATGTGCTAAGGATGTTCAGGTTAATTTGCAATTCATTTACTTGTGTCTGTATGAGACAGGCTAACTCCCACATGTGTCCCCCCCTATATCAAGCATTCTGGGGCTTTTTGCTACTTTGGCGGTCACCGAAAGGTTTTTTCATGGTAATCGATTCTATGGCGGCATTAAAACAATTGAATGGTCATTCAAGAGGTTCAGACCTGCCGTTGATTTTTCTATTGTGACTCAAAGGCCAGTCTTATCTGCTCACAAACCTCAGTTATCACTGTAGATGGAGTGCTGTGATTTGTTGTGTGATGGCCCATGAACAGGAAGGAATGTGGGTATTGTTTCCTAAAGACCAGCGGTGTTGTTGTGTAAATGTGACATTTTGGATGGTAGGACTTAAAGCTCAGAGGGCTTTAGAAGCCAAACGCCAGAATTGTAGCAGACAGACACATTCTCCCAAACCGTAGCTGCATTATACTGTATATTTTTCAGTCCCTCCAGGATTCTGCGATTGCATAATTCAATGTAAAATCAACCAATCCACACACATTATGCGAGAGCTCGCAATTTTGACCAATCACCACACTTTTACCGCATAAAATAGTCCAATCAAAAGAGGGTTCGCAATTTTGAGCACTGTTACCGTGGGAAACCACCCAATCAAACCACATATGAACAAAAGTTATTTTCCCCCTGTCCGCATGTGAAGCTGACATTTGATGACAGGCAGAACAATGAACAGGAATCCATCTCATTTACCAACAGTTGGCACAGCTGAAGACCGTGCAAAACTATTTCCAAATGTTTTACATCAGAGATGTGCAATTTGGAAGGAGGTCGGGTCCACAAAAAATATGAACTCATCTTGAGGGGCTGCGGTGGGTCACGGGTCTGCAGTTCTACACG
Organism: Salvelinus alpinus; assembly: GCF_045679555.1. Taxonomy (NCBI): domain Eukaryota; kingdom Metazoa; phylum Chordata; class Actinopteri; order Salmoniformes; family Salmonidae; genus Salvelinus; species Salvelinus alpinus. The sequence continues at coordinate 33,176,012 of NC_092114.1, forward strand.
TTTTGTCATGGATCGGAGAAGACTTTGCAATTGTGCCACTAATTTTCTGAAATTCTACAAATTGTTCTATATGGAGGAGAGAAAGAAATGTTTGCAGTTTTTAATATGATATCTGAGTGAGATTGACTAATGTAATCGGCATGACTAACGGAATCGGTAATTTGACGACGATTACTACAAATTTAGTCTAGCCAGCTAATTATCTAAAATGATTTTAGCTGACATTGTTAATTGAGTGACATAACGAGAGAAACTGCTTATGCACAACCACATTTACTATTGTAACTCTCAACAGTAAGTGTTGTTTTTTTTCACCTTTGTTTAACCAGGTAGGCCAGTTGAGAACATGTTCTCATTTACAACTGCGACCTGGCCAAGATAAAGCAAAGCAGTGCGACCCAAAAACAACAACCCAGAGTTACACATGGAATAAACAAACGTACAGTCAATAACACAATAGAAAAATCAATGTACAGTGTGTGCAAATGGAGTAAGATTATGGAGGTAAGGCAATAAATAGGTCATAGTGGCGAAATAATTACAATTTAGCATTAACACTGGAGTGATAGATGTGCAGACGATGATGTGCAAGTAGTTCACACCCCGCCTGAGTTTGGAAATTGATCCGCGTGCCTACAAAACGGGGGCTGCCAGTTGCCCATCCCTATTTTACATGAAAGTGGGGGCGAATTGTTGTTCAGGAACACAAGAGGAAGTTCGAATCAGCAAGGCATGTGCAAAGAATGTCCGTACAGCCACCACAGCAGCGGAAGTCGGCAGATAAGCATGGCCAAAGCGATAGCAGGGAAATCTGTGGTAGGGATGTGCAGGGTGCAAACGATTCATTCTTTTTGAACAACTATTTTTATTGACTCGAGAATAATCATTATTCTTTTTTGTTTGAACTGCTGGCCGCAATGAATCAATAAATCACAATGAAGGATTGAGCCACGCTCTCCGGCTGAGCACAGCGGCTTCAGAGACATTTTGCTGGACCCCAGGAAGAGTAGCTTCTGCTTTGGCAGCAGCTAATGGGGATCCATAATAAATACAAACTGTCTATCATATGTGCGTGCTAGAAAATTGATCATGCTGCAGACAGCATCAAGACATATTCTGCTTAAAATCGTACTAGAACTGAGCACACATTACTTTTTATTGCTTTATATGAAATGAACATAATTTTTTAAATGTAAAACCACTGCAGAATCAAGCATTTTTTGCAGCATATATCACACAAAAAAACATGTCAAAATCCTAGAGGTACGAAGTAAATTAATATCAGCTCCTTGTGGGTGTGGCTGGGTGAGTGTCAATTCACATAAGAGTATTTCTCTTTTTTTTTAATACAGGGAATGCCTGTGTGTGGCAATAATGAACATGGAGTGAACCAAGGTTTACAAGAATGTCTTCAGCCTTCAGCCGTGTGTGTGTCATAGAGAACATATGGCCTAACTAACGTTCTCTTCGAAGTCCCCTCGAATCTCAGTCCCATGCTTATTCTGTCCCCTGTGTTTTAGCTGTGTATTCTGCTCTGTATTAGATTGGTGTCCCTTAGGAGGTACTCTGTGTAGAAAGTGTCTTTCATTGTTCAGTGGTACTCTGGTACTTTTTCTTTCAGCAATATTTTTTAAAAACTGGATTTCAAAATAAAAATAATGGATTTATTGTGAAGGTGTAGGCTATATTACATGGATTTATTAGACTTTTTTAAATGGCTTGTAGCCAGGAGATGCTAAATGTGTTTATGTTAATTAACGGTCAATTACCATGAGACCGACTATTTATTTGCTTGACAATCACCGGCTGACAAAATTTCGTAACGTAACAAGATGTGGAAAAAGTCAAGGGGTCTGAATACTTTCCGAATGCGCTGTATACAGGGTATAGGGTGCAATTTGTGACACACACTGAGTATTCTCTGTCAGGTAGGCTGGCTGCTGACTCACATTTAAAATGTCAGGGCTGGTTCCATCCCTGGATGTCTCAGTTTACGAGAAGCAGCCAAATGTATACGGTTGCCTGGTGGTGTGTCGTATGCCAACTGGGTGACCTTTACTTTATAACTCATGCAGCCTTGTTAGCATTGTGATTAGCGAGGCTTTAGCATTCTGCCAGAAACCCCTGCTAGCAGTTATGCCGTCATCTGCTTTAGCCTATCTATCTGGAGTAGGTGAACTTTGTTTTATGTTCTTTGACCATTCAGCCTTGTTGGCTTCTTAGCGGTTTAGTTATCCAGCCCTTTAGCATTACGCCACAATTTCACTGTCCTTGTGGTTTGTGTCCGCCCTGAGATTGGAAGGATGGGAGTTCGATCCCCGGCCGAGTCATACCAAAGACTGTAAAAATATGTTCCGGTGTGTCGCTGCTTAGCACTCAGCATTAAAGAGATATATTTGTGGTAAGGCCCTGCGATAGACTGGCATCCAGTCCAGGGGGTGTGCTTGTACATCAAGCTGCCTCACGCTACAGAAACAGGAGAAAGGCACCTGCTCCAGTAAGTCGTTCCAGCTTGCACAACCCAAGGCTCATGGAAGACTACTTAGCAAATCAAGTTTATTTTATATAGCCCTTCGTACATCAGCTAATATCTCGAAATGCTGTACAGAAACCCAGCCTAAAACCCCAAACAGCAAGCAATGCAGGTGTAGAAGCACGAGATGTACGCATCTCACCAGTACGTGATGTCTCCGTATCCTCAGAAGCTCTTGGGTTGAGTTCTAATCTGATTTGACTGGCTACAGCAGCAAGATTTCAAATACTATTTGAACCCAGGTATTTTCCCTCTGACTAATTAGAACTGTTTTGGACTGAGTTGCAGTATATCCTATGTTTTCATCCAGTCAGCCATGTCACTTGGCACATCTTGTACTAATGAATGCTAACGAACTACACTGTCGTTATGTCCTTCAAGGCCAGAGTTTCCCTTTGACTTACTGAGTGTTCAGTCCCTCTTGACTCCCTCAGGAGAATTGACTGTTACTGGTCGCATCACATCAGTTACCCAATGGTGAGTCAAGCTGCTCATTAGTTTATGTGTAATGAGGGGTACAGTTGAAGTCGGAAGTTTACATACATCTTAGCCAAATACATTTAAACTCAGTTTTTCACAATTCTTGACATTTAATTCTAGTAAGAATTCCCTGTCTTAGGTCAGTTAAGATCACCACTTTATTTTAAGAATATGAAATGTCAGAATAATAGTTGAGAGAACGATTTTATTTCAGCTTTTATTTATTTCATCACTTTCCCAGTGGGTCAGAAGTTTACATACTCAATTAGTATTTGGTAGCATTGCCTTTTAAATTGTTTAACTTGGATCAAAGGTTCTGGGTAGCCTTCCACAAGCTTCCCACAATGAATTTTGGCCCATTTCTCCTGACAGAGCTGGTGTAACTGAGTCAGGTTTGGCGGCCTCCTTGCTTGCACACGGTTTTTCAGTTCTGCCCACAAATTTCCTGTAGGATTGAGGTCAGGGCTGTGTGATGGCCACTTCAATACCTTGACTGTGTTGTCCTTAAGCCAGTTTGCCACAACTTTAGAAGTATGCTTGAGGTCATTGTTCATTTGGAAGACCCATTTGCGACCAAGCTTTAAGTTCCTGACTGATTTCTTGAGATGTTGCTTCAATATATCCACAGAATTTTCCTCCTCATGATTCCATCTATTTTGTGAAGTGCACCAGTCCCTCCTGCAGCAAAGCACCCCCACAACATGATGCTGCCACCCCCAGGCTTCACGGTTGGGATGGTGTTGTTTGGCTTGCAGGCCTCCCTCTTTTTCCTCCAAACATAACTATGGTCATTATGGCCAAACAGTTCTATTTTGATCCAGAAAGTACGATCCTTGTCCCCATGTGCATTTGCAAACTGTAGTCTGACTTTTTTATGGCGGTTTTGGAGCAGTGGCTTCTTCCTTGCTCAGCAGCTGTTCAGGTTGTCGATATAGGACTCGTTTTATTGTGGATATAGATACTTTTGTACCCGTTTCCTCCAGCATCTTCACAAGGTCCTTTGCTGTTGTTCTGGGATTGATTTGCACTTTTCGCACCAAAGTACGTTCATCTCTAGGAGACAGAACGCGTCTTCTTCCTGAGCGGTATGACGGCTGTGTGGTCCCATGGTGTTTATACTCGCATACTATTATTTGTAAAGATGAACATGGTACCTTCAGGCGTTTGGAAATTGCTCCCAAGGATGAACCAGACTTGTGGAGGTCTACAATATAAAAAAAATCTGATGTCTTGGCTGATTTCTTTTGATTTTCCTGTGATGTCAAGCAAAGAAGCACTGAGTTTGAAGGTAGGCCTTAAAATACATCCACAGGTACACCTCCAATTGACTCATGATGTCAATTAGCCTATCAGAAGCTTCTAAAGCCATGACATAATTTTCTGGAATTTTCCAAGCTGTTTAACGGCACAGTCAACTTAGTGTATGTAAACTTCTAACCCACTGGAATTGTGATACAGTGAATTATAAGTGACAATTGTTGGGGAAATTACTTGTGTCATGCACAAAGTAGATGTCCTAACCGACTTGCCAAAACTATAGTTTGTTACCAAGAAATGTGTGGAGTGCTTGAAAATGGGTTTTAATGACTCTAACAGAAGTGTATGTAAACTTCTGACTTCAACTGTATGTGTGAGTCTGTCTGATGAGACTGACTGATGAGACTGACTGATGAGACTGACTGATGAGACTGACTGATGAGACTGACTGATGAGCCAGGTAACACTGTCTGTCTGATGAGACTGACTGATGAGACTGACTGATGAGCCAGGTAACACTGTCTGTCTGATGAGACTGACTGATGAGCCAGGTAACACTGTCTGTCTGATGAGACTGACTGATGAGCCAGGTAACACTGTCTGTCTGATGAGACTGACTGATGAGCCAGGTAACACTGTCTGTCTGATGAGACTGACTGATGAGCCAGGTAACACTGTCTGTCTGATGAGACTGACTGATGAGCCAGGTAACACTGTCTGTCTGATGAGACTGACTGATGAGCCAGGTAACACTGTCTGTCTGATGAGACTGACTGATGAGCCAGGTAACACTGTCTGTCTGATGAGACTGACTGATGAGCCAGGTAACACTGTCTGTCTGATGAGACTGACTGATGAGCCAGGTAACACTGTCTGTCTGCTCTGCCTGAGGAACAAGTGTTTGGTTTGAGTGTCTCCTCCCTTATCAGCTCCGATACAACTGCGCCTTCCTGTGATAAGCATCAGACAGACACAGCCTCGCCCACCCAGTGTAAACACGGCCCACCCTCCCGGTAATGACCACCACTGTATAGTACTCCCTCTGATCTGGAGGAAAGGGAAAATTTAAGCCACAATCCACTTTTCCCCTCGTTTATGCATTTTGTTCCCCTCCCCTTCCATCTTCTTCACGCAACAAAAATCTTTGCGACTGTCTTGAATAAATCATGAAAGGGAGAGCCAGACAGCCGAAGGGCGTAAATCTGCTCTGCTCCCAACAGCCTAACTTTCAGACTGCGTGCCGCGACTGATCAACATTAATCAACAACGCTACAAAGATTGATATTCGCATGGGCTGACTACTCATACTTTACTCAGGGATTTTTGTTTGTGATCAGAATTGAGATTATTCCACCCCCTCCATTTAGTCGTGGACAACAACAAAAAAGGCTAGAACCTATTGAAGGAGTAGTTCACTATTTTACAACATGGTAGATGATTCCTCACCCTGAAAGTAGTCTATGGGTCAGGAGAAATTGCAATCCATGGCTTGGTTTTTCTTAAACAGCCACAACAAACTTCAGCTAACTATAGCCACCGCTAGCTAAAACTCAATGGTAATGATGGGGGCATTTTTTTAATGGCCAAATCACCTTTAAGAAACATCCGAACCATTATATGGTGTTGATTTTGCTCATGGGGGATCACATGACCCAATCCCTTCCATAGATTTTTAGCTAGCGGTGGCTAAAGTTAGCTGAAGATTGTAGTGTCTGTTCAAAGAAAGCCAAACTATGGATTACAATTTATCCTGCCCCATAGCCTACTTTCAGGGTGAAGAACCTGACATCATGTTGTAAAATAGTGGCCTACTCCATTAAGGTATATATTTCAGTGTTGAAGGTGGTCTTAGCATAGGGCATGTCTTTTTGATTCATCTTGAACTTATACCATGATTGCTTAAATGCACAGTATCATGACAGCTGAATGTACACTAATGTTGTGGATGTGCAGTAGTTACTAGCTACATTACAGACATAACAAGATTATTACCGTTCTTCTAATGGTCTCTTATAGAGGTAGGGGGCTCCATTCACACATCACTGGGTTCTCACTATACCCTGTGCAACACTGTTGCAATTCTTTACATTTATTTAAACAGCTATATTACAAGACATGGATAGTTAATTTTATGCCTAGCCAGTATTGCCAATTTGTTTCAGATTCTCATCAAAGAGCTGATGTTTTGATATCATTTAACATATATTTGAATACTTTCCTGATTTAATGTAGTTTCATCATGTAAGCCTGTTACTTGTGTTAAGTTATAATGGCAATGATCAAAAGCATGAAGTCTAGATATGTAAATTGCATGAGTGCAATGACCAAAAAAACGTGGTGACCTTTGAAGAGATACTTCGGGATTTTGACAATGTCTCTGCGTCCAGTATGAAGGAAGTTGGAGGTCGTTTTGTGAGCCAATGCTAACTAGCGTCAGCTCAATGACAGGAAGTCGATGGTAACAACTAGCATGCTAGCTGTTACCATAGACTTCCAGTCATTGCACTAACGCTAGTTAGCATTTGCGCTAACGCTAGTTAGCAACTTCTTTCCTTAAGATGTGGTTGTAAAGTATTGTAAGTCCAGTGATGATGCTAAGAGACTTCTTTGAGACCTAATAGCACATCAACATCTAGTAGAACTCATCAGTCACCATGGTGATTCATGCTCACCCAATGATCTCTCAATGCTCCAGGTTATTGATCACATAGTGACCAGATCAGTGGGGTCCGACCCTAGTGGACAGCCGTCTGACCTCTGTCTGACCTGAAGGAGAAAGAATACGGTCGCTACTTCACAACCAGAAATAACCCAATGAAGGCTAGATGCTAAGATGGTTTGCTATTAGCAAAAATAAGTTTAAATGGAGAAATTATTTTACACTGCTGCAGTGCTATGGGAGGGAATGGACATGACACAGCTCTTTCTTTACTTTGATTGATAGAATCACATTATGGTTGAAATTAGCCAGCTAGTCCATGCTCTCTGTAATGAATGCTCTACCAGAATACTTTCTGTGTACGTTTTTTGGAGGAGAACTAATTTTGTCAGTGTGAATCTGTCGGATGTTTGATTACACAATTGATAATGATTCTTTAGAGTTCGTCCTTGTTTCAGTGGACGGCCAACTCCTCTTTTCAGCTTTCAGCTCTCGCCTCTTCAAACCAGCACAAAAGCCCAGCATGACTAAGAGAAGAGACAGCCTTGTGAAAAATAAATGAAAAACATGACCAGTGCTCAGAATGCCGTGTCCCCGAAAAACTGACACATCATCTGGCTCCAAGCGAATGAGAAGCCTTTATCTTTGAGATTAGGCTCATTGTATCTCCTCTCCGTACAGAACAGAAGGGAACGGGGCAGTCAAGGAATGTCTCCCCCGGAGTTGGTTGTAATGAGATGGCCATTGTGTCTCTGCCTTCACAGGATAGAGACAGAGAAGCTTTGGAGATTGGGCTACTGTCTTCCGCAGATGACAAGAACTGAGCCCCGTGCTTCCCCTCGCCTCCTCTCTTTTCACCATCCCCTCTTTTCCACGCTACCAACCGAGTAGGAGGCTGCCAGAAGAAGACATCAATGTATCACATTTGACAAGGGCCAGTGGGGGGATACAAATATTTCAGTATTCAGCATGGATCATCCAAGATTTCCATGTTTCTACAATGGGAAGAAAAAGCTTTTTGTCTGTGAAAATGTGTTGTTTCTAGCTTTCTGAGTAATCTCTTTAATCAGACATAATGAATGCCTGTGAGTGGCTCTCCCTCCCCTTCCTGGTTGGCTTTGTCCCAGCTGGACTAGGTTCAGATTGTTCCAGGATTGGGCTGTGTTCTGAGTTCCGGCCTAGGGACCAAGCTAGGCTGTACCAATCAGCCTATGCCAGCCAACCAACCTGTCAGACAGGCAGTGGGAAAATCTTGATCACTCTAGGTGCCTCTGACTGAAACAGGTCCCAGGTTGTGGGTGGGGAATCGTAGCAAAGCAGAAGAGTTTCCCCATCACCTTGAGAAAAATGGCAGACGATCCATAGACCAGTCGCCTGCCTGTGATGAAGAGTTTGAGGCTCTGTTCATTTGGTTTATTTGCCTGCATGCAAACAGGCTGCTTAGTTTTATTTAGGTGCTGGTCTAAAGCCTCCCTCTGAACTGACCAAGCTGCCGTGGCCAGATAAGAGAGGCTGCTATTCGATGTGTAACGCCAAATGCTCTTTAATCAATGGGTGTCTTTTAATATGTAGTTGTGGCGTGAACTGTCCTATGGTTGGCCATGCAGTGATGTGGAGAGGATTGCCTTGCAACTGAAGAGCAAGATGTGTTTCTCCATTTCGAGAGCTTAGTCAAGAAGTTGTACATTTTACATCTTCTTCACTATTGGGTTTATAACTAGCAAAGAAATAGTCTATGGAAAAAGGTTTACTGATTTTACAAAACACCAACCAACCCCTCCTATACACCTTGTCTTATTGTATCCCAACATCAATATTTTCCTATCAGTTTCCAGTCTCTAAAAGGACAAACCCAGCCATGACAGTCTCTCATGTTGACCCTTAACATCAAGCAGACAGACTTCACAGTGGATTAGAGCAGAGCCGATGCTGAAATACCACACCGCTGTATGTCTCACCCCATAATCCTTTTGTGTCTGATCAGATTGAGGTGATGGTGTTTGCTTCACTGCTTGCTTTGTTCCTAACTCATTCTGACCTTTTTCCTTCGTCCACATCAGAAATCAGATGTCCTTTTTCAGGACTGACTGATGTGTGTTCAGGAGTAGATTTGTAGAGGTTTCACTTTAATCTGTTTCCCTGTAGGTGTTGGCTACAATTCTTATCTTCTCCACCTTCTATTGTGTGTGTGTGTGTGTGTGTGTGTGTGCTGCAGAGAGTTTAAGCACAGATGGAACAATGAGAGATATTTCACTGGATGTATAAATGTGAAGCATCCTCTTGGCGTTTCCACTCACTACCAAATATGGTAGTTAGAGGAAGCCCACTGGCGGGCAGTGGGAGCTGATGGAACGAGATGAATTTAGCCGACATTCTGCTCATTTTCTTATCTATGAAACATTTGCTCTCAATACAGTTTTCTGTTCCCAAAACTATAATCTGCTATGAACAGAGTGGACTAAGTGTTTTTGTAGACTTTACCCTTTGCAAAAGTTTTTTAAAATTGCGCTGTGTAGAAGGAGTGCAAAGGCAAATTGAGTTATTGGACATGTGCACTTCACAGAATAAGCGTTCCTTCATGGAAATATACAGACGCATGCTAGAACGCGCCAATAGGATCCTGCTAGCGCGTGCTTGGCTCTGCCCATCTCCTTGCTTGTTCTGCCCACGATGACTACTTTGTTCTCATTGGAAACGACAGGCAGTGGTCTATCTTGGTTTAGTTCTAACTCTGTGGTATAAGTATTACTCTCTGATGAAGTGTTGATCTCGCTGTCCAAGGTGCTGAAGCTGGCCATACAGGGTTAGCTGTCCTCTCACAGACTAATAACCTCACACCAGTCTGAGTTATGTGAGGTTTGTACTGTAGGTTCAGTTGCCGTCAGTGATCAGTAAATTTACAAAAGTCCCTGGGCCATTCCAGGCCACTCCATCACCAGGGGAGCGACGCTGTCATCTGTCCCAAAACCTGGAACCATGAATATTCCCTCTGATCAGTTCCTCATTTACACAGTCCATGGCAACCTGACAGCAACACTAACAGTCACTCAACTGTCTGTCCGGGCAACATACTAGGAGGTGGGACTGTTTGGAGCTGTTACTTGTGAGGAGGGAGAGGAGATGGGCATGGAAAGATGGCCCCTTTCAATACTTAGATGTTCATATTGGTATCTGTTTTAGTAGGTGTTAGATGTCAAGTGAATTAATCCTTGTCGGTTACATCTTTCTTTTGATTTTCTACAACTTTTGATTTTCACATAAACCATATTTTGGGATTTTATCAGATGTAACAGTCCTTGCTTAACTTATAGCACTGCAGCTGCTTTCTTATTTCTCTTGGTAAAATGGAGAAAATAAGTTGTCCTGTCCTTTGCTGTTCATCTGTGCCTCTTAACAAAATCCCATCAGACAGCGAGGCAGAGTTACATGCCCTTTAATTTGAGATATTTGTGTATCTCTGCACCTGAGAGCAGAGTCCCTGTGAGGGTTGGACTGGAATCTAAGAGCAGACAGACAAGACGATCCTGAGCTGCTTTGAAGATTTAACTTCCTTCTGGGGTAATTGCTCCGATCAGGATTGGACTGGCGCCAGGCTGCTCTTGGCTGTGTTACAGAGGAGGCATACGGCCTTTGATCTGACCCTGACCCCGAGGAGCACAGTGAGAAGACTGATGGAGAGAGAAGTGTCGGTCTCTGTCTGTCAGAGAGGCTCAGCTGTAGCGTGGGTGTCTGTCACCTCACTAGTCTCACTCTACCTCAGGTACATTTTCTTCTTCTCTTCTTTCCCCAGTATGTACTTGTTGTGACTGACAGGTGGTAGTTAAAACTTTCCTGAGTTTGGGGAAGTGGACAGTGAAATCTATTAAGCGCCCTTGTAGTATCTAGTGTGATGCCCCTGCTGGGACAAGCTCTTTCTGTCTGTCGTTTGGGAGTGAACTATAGGAGCTAAACAGAGAGACTGTGGGAGATTGTTTTTAATGAGTTTACGCTGCATGAAAGAGTTTGATTATCTACGATAATTGTCTAAGCTGGCGACTTGCAAAAAAAAACGTATGTTCTTTCCTCCCAGTATTTAGTGTTTTTCTATCAGTAATCTTCTCCATCACTACATTTGGGCTCTTCCCCTGCTCACATCAAACAACCAATCATCTGGGCGGCCAGTGAAGGTTGTATATTCCCCTCAATGAAGTATGTTGATGTGTACATTTCCCTTTTAGACTGCTCAGGGCAGAATCTCTCTCCAATAACCTAGAGCAAACAGCAGTGGGCCAGGAAGTTGAGCTCTGATTGACTGACCCTCCTGAATTCTCCTTGGCCAGTGTCAGTCAATCAACCTCTACCCAGTCAGTCTATCCACCTTACTATGTCTGTAGGAGAGTTCAATCTACCTCTACCCAGTCTCTCTCGGTCTTTGTCAAACCTCTGCCTCTAGCAGGAGTATTGCCCAGTCTGTGTGTAAATGGCTTAGCCAGTCTCTTAACAAATAGCAATGTTTTTATCTCTCAGCCAGACTCCACAGTACTTCAGATTACCTCCTGAAGACATTGAAAACATTTCCCTCCATCTGAAACGGTTTCTTTTCAACTCCAAGGACAGCGTTTTTAAAGATGGTGTTGCTTTTGATTTGAGCCCCATTGTGAAGGAATCTCACCACCGCTGTTGAATGGATAATGATTTGACTTGCGTTAACGATGTGTCCTCCTCTCTCTGTGGCGCTGTACAACGCTCCTTCCCTTCAGCACACTCACCCCCCCACCCCTTCACGAGCCGAAGTTAGACATTCAACTACACTCTCTCTTCCATCTTCAAGTTTATCTTTACAGTCATCCATATTTCTATTGTAAATATAATGGTAATTCATTCACTTGTGCTTCTTTTGAAAAGCAAAAGTCTGCCAAGACAAACTGAGCCAGGGCTTCTGCCTTGAAACTAGAACCGCTGGGCCTTGAGGGACCCTTCAAGTGAACCAGCATTCAGACTGCAACATTCTAACAGTGTAATTAATACCTTTCATATATGCTATTGCTAAAATAATAATTTGCTTGTGTTCATGAAGGTGTTAAGTTTCATTAGTTTATGTTACTGTAGGCTATATGTAAAAACAAAACACTAGAAAAAACACAAATTAAACTGTTCAAATGTTTTTCTTTGTGGAGTGCTTTTGTGACAGTATGTTTTCTGTTTCATAGTTGAATGTGTTGTAACATGGTAACATGGTAAATCAGAGCAAAGGTGCTTACATGCTGTGTGTTTTCACGCAGTGGCATCAGTTGGATTTCATTTAGCGCTTATCCCTTGTCCGAACAGTCGACACACATCTTCACCACTTTCACTTGCATGACACACTTCCCACGAACATGTCGCTTGCAGGTGGTACAGGTCTCTTGGGTTCTGTTCTTTGTGCGCCTGGCACTGTCTCCTCCCCTGGAGCTGTGTGCAATTTTGGCTCGCTTGGAATCTTTGCTGCTGCCTTGGCCCTGGTTTCTCACGTAGCCCATATGCCTGACTCATGAGGAAGTCTCTCCTGGCCATGGTTTTGTTGATGCACTGCTTGAACAACACTTGTGTGTTGATAGCAGCCAAGTCAAGCTTGTTGTAGAACACCGCAACAGGCCAGCGGTGGGTGCCTCCTTTCTGATCCAAAACATCCAAACCAACATATGAAACATATAAACATATGAAAACATGAGCATTATTTCCCCATAGGAAACCAACACGTGTTGTACAGAAGAGCATAATGCATTGCAGAACTGTATCTATATATGGTAACGTGTATTATGTACTATTGACATACCTTTGTTTGGTTGTAGTTCATAATAGTGTCCGTTTTTCTTTGTGTCCCCGTCGACGGCAACTATCGTATGCGTGGTGATCACGATCGAAACGTTCTTTCTTGCCTTGCATTGGTAAAGTGTGAGTGTTTTCATTCCTCAGCACCGTTGTGGAGTGCAGGTGCCTTGTTTTGCGCAGAGGGAAGGAGCTCGCTTTGTTCATGGTGCCAACTAGGCTTGTTTTATTTGCAAGAAACTTGTTCGCCAATGACAGTGAAGTGAAGAAATTGTCCATGGTGACATTTCTCCCCTTGCCAATGTAAGGTTCCACAAGCCTCATCACCACATTCTCCGAGACTTGCTCACCTGCTGCCCAATGTGGATCCCAAACGTTGCCGTCCCTTCCCCTCCTGTCTCACCGTTTCATTTGGTGGTGGCCGGGGTACCTGCTCGGTGTGTACCGTTTGGACTTTTTTGGCGCTCAGTCTTCGGGGGGTTCAGGCAGAGGCTCAGAATCAGAGAATCTCATCAGAGATGTCATGGCTAATTTCTTCCCCACCATCTGAGTCGTTTTCATCTGGATTTTGTAGCAACGCTAACGCAGCATGTGCGTCCATTCGTCTTGGTCTTCTTGCCGTTGTAAATTCTGCACGCTCTCACTGTGTATGTACTCCAAGTTGGCCAGAGTAGACTGATAAAACTGTGTGGATTTGGTGGACTGATATAGGGTAAGTACCATTATGAGATTATAACTAGAATATATTAATACAATAGCATGGCAAGCCCTGTTCTTCATTCACAATTGGTGATTACATAATTATGCATCGTTCTTCCCCTCTCTCGTCAACTCATCCATTCTCCCCCTTTATCCCCCATCATACTTTACTTCATTTATTTAATCTGTTATATGTGTGAAATTAGTTTAGGTTCAGTTTCGAGGCAATTATTGGGGTGATTATCAACTGGGCACGGCACCTTCATGTCGGGAGAAGGAGCGGAGCAGGCCCCACTGTCGGGAGAAGGAGCGGAGCAGGCCCTACTGTCGGGAGAAGGAGCGGAGCAGGCCCCACTGTCGGGAGAAGGAGCGGAGCAGGCCCTACTGTCGGGAGAAGGAGCGGAGCAGGCCCCACTGTCGGGAGAAGGAGCGGAGCAGGCCCCACTGTCGGGAGAAGGAGTGGCAACGGGGGAAAACCATTCAAATAATGACATGCCCTCCTTAAACTGGTTTTAACTCCAGTTCTGTTTGTGATATTAGATTCTAACAACCACTGTGTTATATAGACTTATTTAGGACATGTCAAACTGAGGAAGGCATGACTTAAATGGCAGGGTAATAAAATAAATGAATTGATGAGCAGTCAAAATGACTGCTTTAGCGGTTCTAGTGTTGAAGAGACAGACCATATGGGACTCTGAGACACGTGGTACAGTACAATAGGTGCTCCGTCCTATCTGGCACAAGACACTGAATGATTAGGATAAATGTTTCAGGTTCCTGTTCTCAGATTACTATTGAGGAAGTACTTTATCAAACACATTTCATGGTGACACCTCACCAGTTCTGCTTTCACACGGTACTACTGGTGACACCTCCCCAGCTGAAGGTATTATCACAATGATAACGCTAAACCTGGAGTTCCCTGCAGCTCCCTGGGGAGCCACTTGTGCCCCTGTTGAGCATCATGATCCATCAGAATCACATTCACTTCTGCCTATAGCAGCATATTATACGCTTTCTAAGGCCTTCTTATAAGCCTTCATTCTTCTTCTTAGCCTGAGTCACTATACCGATAAGGGCTTGGTTAAGTGCTTGTAAGCATTATACCTGTTGTATTTGGTGCAAATAAAAGTGTTTTGTTCATGCAATTCAATTCTGATATGAATTAGAAAGGTGCATTATGTGTAATGCGGTCAAAACCGAGGTGACAAGTCTCATAACTCTTTGTAAAGCCATGCTGTTTCCAACCCCAAGGTTGTGTAGCAGTTTAGACGGCGCAGGTCACAAACTCAAGATCTGCATGTAGATTCCTATGAGTAATTTGCTTTGAATTTCATAGCAGGATTTTACATTTAGCCTTGGGTGGCGATTTTTCTATATCTGCCTCCTCATTTGACTCTTAAACATATATTTGCAGCTCTCGTGTCTAGGAGTACTCTGTGATACTTTTCCTCTTAGTTTTGGGTCATTGTTTGGAGACATGGACAGCGATGTGTGCCTCAGCCTGCTCTCGTCTGCCTGTCTGTCAATCACTCTGATTGACATGTCCTCCGACCAATAACTGTGTCACTGTGTCTCGCATTACAGGTTTGGCTGTGAGCCTTCCCAACTTTTTAAGCCCAATCGCAACACACTAGTAGACAGTGGGTGGGTGCGAAATAGCACCCTATACCCTAACTGGGTCCTGGTCAAACGTAGGGAATAGGGTGCCATTTCAGACGCGACCAGTGTTCTCTAAGGGATAGATCAAAGCGATGCAGTGTTGTCTAGAACATGTTCAGCTGATGTAGTTGTCTTCTTATGGACATTGACGGATCCAACTGATCTGTTCTGCTTGTGTTTCATCAATACACATCCATCCACACGTCGACTGCTTTTCATTCACGTCCTTTCATTAGAATTCAAGCAGACCGAAGTGAATTGACTGAAAGGAAATCGTAATGAGTCCAAGGGAGAACGAGAGGCGGGAAGAGCTGTACATCTCTTTGTCTGTGTGGGCGTCAGATAATTCTAAAGTCCTGCTGTCAATTATCATGTCTGTCTCTGTCTGGATCGTTGCATTTGAAGTGGCCAGTAACCAAGGTAACTCATGCAAAACAGATTGAGTCTTGAGGTGTGTGCGTACCTGGCTCATGGTCATATCTATACAGGGGACTGAAGGCAGCCTGACTGAATAGATTCTGAGAATGGAGTCCAACAACTGGATACAAGCTCCAATCCAATCCATCTACAGTGAACAAAAATATAAATTCAACATGTAGCAATTTCTGAGTTTTTACTGAGTTACAGTTCATATAAGGAAATCAGTCAATTGAAATTAATTAATTAGGCCCTAATCTATGGATTTCACATGACTGGGAATACAGATATGCATCTGTTGGTCACAGATACTTTTTTTTTTTTTTTTTTAATAAGTAGGGGTGTGGATCAGAGAACCAGTCCGTATCTGGTGTGATCGCCATTTGCCTCATGCAGCTTGACGCATCTCCTTCGCATAGAG
This sequence comes from Salvelinus alpinus, assembly GCF_045679555.1. Classification (NCBI taxonomy): domain Eukaryota; kingdom Metazoa; phylum Chordata; class Actinopteri; order Salmoniformes; family Salmonidae; genus Salvelinus; species Salvelinus alpinus. The sequence continues at coordinate 33,191,930 of NC_092114.1, forward strand.
TTGATCAGGCTGTTGATTGTGGCCTGTGTAGTGTTGTCCCACTCCTCTTCAATGGCTGTGCAAAGTTGCTGAAGCCGTAAGTACTCTGATGACATGGCTCTGGTAGGACTCTTCTTTTTCTTTTTTAAACAGACCAACAACCTTCAAGAATGGTGTCGGTCAAGTGCCCTCCACATCAATGTGGAAAAGACAACGGAGCTGATCATCAATGGCAACAACTTACCAATATCCCAACCACTCTCTGAACGACCAACCAGAGGAGGTGGTTGAGTGTTTTAAATACCTAGGGACACAAATTGATAACATGCTGAGTTTTACAGAGAATGCAGACTGTATTTTTTTTAAAGCAAGCCCAACACCTGTTTTTAATCAGGAAATTACAGGGGTTTGGGGTCAGCCAGGATGTTCTGGAGAGGGTGTACAGCAGCTTGGTGGAGAGCATCCTCACGTTCAATATGACAGTCTGGTATGGTCATCTGAGCGTGAGGAGCAAAAGCAAACTGACCACAATAGTAAACACAGCCAGCAAAGTAATTGGTTGACCACAGGCACGTTTGAGCATTCTGGTCCACAAGGCAACCAAAAAGAAGACACTGGCTGTCATTGGTGACCCCTCCCACCCTCTACACCCTCAGTTGGAGAGGCTTCCCTCTGGCCGGCGCTTCAGAATGCCCATGGCCAAGAAGAATGTGTTCAAACACTCATTCGTTCCTTGTGCTGTTGGACTACTAAATACAAAGTAAATTGTATCGGTATATGTACTTATCTAGTGCAGTTGGGACAGTTGTGAGTGAATGTATTAATGTCCTCTGTTAGTGGATGCAACATGATGGACTGACTGGTTTAAATGTGTATGATGTGAGAATGTATGTGTATGTGATCCTTTTAATGAAGGTGATGCCAAAGACAAATGTCCATCCTGGATGGACAATAAAGTTTGATTTAATTCTATATTGCTGGGAACTGGAACACACTGTTGTACACGTCGATCCAGAGCATCCCAAACATGCTCAATGGGTGACATGTCTGAGTATGGTTGATAGATTATCTTGGCAAAGGAGAAATGCTCACTAACAGGGAGGTAAACAAATTTGTGCACACAATTTGAGAGAAATACTTTGTTCGTATGGAACATTTCTGGGCGCTTTTATTTCAGCTCATGAAACATGGGACCAACAATTTACATCTTGCATTTTATATTTTTGCTTAGTATAAATAAACATTCAGAGCGTTTTATGGCTCTGTTAAGCATGGTGTACCTGTGAAGTGCCCCAACCTCTGCTTTCTTCAGCTTCTTACTAAAGCTTCTAGACCACTGGTGTAGAGCTGAATGAGCATGGCAAATTACAGCAGAAACGGCAGTCCAAACCCTAGAGTCATCGTTTTCTTAAGGCACTAACACTTTACTCTTCACTGGTGCGCTTCACTCATTCAGGGGTAGAGAGGTCAGTGCCTTTAGCCAGCAATAGAAAAGTTCTGAATTGCCTTTATATTCGAGGAGCTTCACTGCTCCTCGTAATAGCGAGGCCTCCGAAATACTCTGGCTCCCTTTGGTGTTCTGAGAGGCTGTGCTGCTGCTGCGGCTTGTTTCTCTCTGCTTGGGCCCTTATTACCAGTGGCATAAAGTACTTAAGTAAAAATACTTTAAAGTACTACTTATGTCGGTTTTTGTACTTTACTATTTATAATTTTGCCAACTTTTACTTCACTACATTTTTCCTGACACCCAAAAGTACTTGTTACATTTGGACAGGAAAATGGTCCAATTCACACACTTGACCAAGAGAACATCCCTGGTCATCCCTACTGCCTCTGATCTGGAGGACTCACAAAACACAAATGCTTTGTTTGTAAATTATGACTGGGTGTTGGAGTGTGACCCTGGCTGTCCGTCAAAACATTTTCTTTTTAATTGTGCCGTCTGGTTTGCTTAATATAAAGAATTTGAAATGGTTTATACTTTTACTTTGACTTTTGATACTTAAGTACATTTTAGAAATTCCATTTACTTTTGAGTATATTTAAAACCAAATACTTTTAGACTTTTACTCAAGTAGTATTTTACTGGGTGACTTTTACTTGAGTCATTCTCTATTAAGGTATCTTTACTTTTACTCAAGTATGACAATTGAGTACTTTTTCGACCACTGCTTATTACTCACAGAAACATGACATTGTGTGAAGAGAGATGCCTCTGGAAAAGGTCATGGCTGTACTGCAAATGGCACTATTTCCTTTGCATTGCACTGCTTTTGACCAGGGCCCATATGGTCTGGTCTAAAGTAGTGCACTATGTAGGGAATAGGGTGCCATTTCCGGCACACTCCACGCTGGTTCTGGGGATCGTTAAGACTGCCGCTCTGCAGGAGACAGATATGGCCCACTCTGACGTTCTGAACCGCGTTCTGGCTTCTGCAGGGTAGTGATTTGAGCCCATCACAAGGCAACCGTGGGGGCACGGACACACTGCCCACTGCAGGTACAGAGATGGGTTATGCTGAATGTATTCAAGTTAGGCATATGTTTTTGCAAACAACAGGTAGTAGTAGGTGAAAGAGAGGAGCCTGTTTGGTTGTCTGTGACTGTCTGTTCATGGATTACAGTGGTTGTGTTTATCAGCCATTTTAATAAAAGCCAGAGACCATTGTATTTGTTTTGTCAGTCTCTGTAATCCCTATTGATCTCAGCATGACTCTCCTTGGGGATTTTGGGGTTTGTTTGTATTATTGCGAATGCCGTCTTGCCTCCGAGGGACCAAACACAGCCAGAGGAGATGACTGCTCTGCGGGGTTCTTATTGACTCAATGCAGTGTGTGGAGACGATTCTGTGATGTGAGGGTTTACATTGATTTTAAGTTGTCAAAAATGTTTGTTGATGAAATGTGCTTTAGCGGTCAAAGAAATACGTGTTGATGGTAGTTTATGCTTTGTTTGACATTGAATATCTGTATATATATACAGTGGGGAGAACAAGTATTTGATACACTGCCGATTTTGCAGGTTTTCCTACTTACAAAGCATGTAGAGGTCTGTAATTTTTATTATAGGTACACTTCAACTGTGAGATGGAATCTAAAAAGAAATCCGGAAAATCACATTTGTATGATTTTTAAGTAATTAATTTGCATTTTATTGCATGACATAAGTATTTGATACATCAGAAAAGCAGAACTTAATATTTGGTACAGAAACCTTTGTTTGCAATTACAGAGATCATATGTTTCCTGTAGTTCTTGACCAGGTTTGCACACACTGCAGCAGGGATTTTGGCCCACTCCTCCATACAGACCTTCTCCAGATCCTTCAGGTTTCGGGGCTGTCGCTGGGCAATACGGACTTTCAGCTCCCTCCAAAGATTTTCTATTGGGTTCAGGTCTGGAGACTGGCTAGGCCACTCCAGGACCTTGACATGCTTCTTACGGAGCAACTCCTTAGTTGCCCTGGCTGTGTGTTTCGGGTCGTTGTCATGCTGGAAGACCCAGCCACGACCCATCTTCAATGCTCTTACTGAGGGAAGGAGGTTGTTGGCCAAGATCTCGCGATACATGGCCCCGTCCATCCGCCCCTCAATACGGTGCAGTCGTCCTGTCACCTTTGCAGAAAAGTATCCCCAAAGAATGATGTTTCCACCTCCATGCTTCACGGTTAGGATGGTGTTCTTGGGGTTGTACTCATCCTTCTTCTTCCTCCAAACACGGCGAGTGGAGTTTAGACCCAAAAGCTCTATTTTTGTCTCATCAGACCACATGACCTTCTCCCATTCCTCCTCTGGATCATCCAGATGGTCATTGGCAAACTTCAGACGGGCCTGGACATGCGCTGGCTTGAGCAGGGGGACCTTGCGTGCGCTGCAGGATTTTAATCCATGACGGCGTAGTGTGTTACTAATGGTTTTCTTTGAGACTGTGGTCCCAGCTCTCTTCAGGTCATTGACCAGGTCCTGCCGTGTAGTTCTGGGCTGATCCCTCACCTTCCTCATGATCATTGATGCCCCACGAGGTGAGATCTTGCATGGAGCCCCAGACCGAGGGTGATTGACCGTCATCTTGAACTTCTTCTTCCATTTTCTAATAATTGCGCCAACAGTTGTTGCCTTCTCACCAAGCTGCTTGCCTATTGTCCTGTAGCCCATCCCAGCCTTGTGCAGGTCTACAATTTTAGCCCTGATGTCCTTACACAGCTCTCTGGTCTTGGCCATTGTGGAGAGGTTGCAGTCTGTTTGAGTGTGTGGACAGGTGTCTTTTATACAGGTAACGAGTTCAAACAGGTGCAGTTAATACAGGTAATGAGTGGAGAACAGGAGGGCTTCTTAAAGAAAAACTAACAGGTCTGTGAGAGCCGGAATTCTTACTGGTTGGTAGGTGATCAAATACTTATGTCATGCAATAAAATGCAAATTAATTCCTTAAAAATCATACAATGTGATTTTCTGGATTTTTGTTTTAGGTACACTTCAACTGTGAGAGACGGAATCTATGTTACAAAGCATGTAGAGGTCTGTCATTTTTTAAGTAGGAAAACCTGCAAAATCGTCAGTGTATCAAATACTTGTTCTCCCCACTGTGTGTGTGTGTATATATATATATATATATATAGTACTTTAAACTACAGTACTTTAAACTGCATCTCTGTGATGTATACAGTACTTTAACATCATGTCTGACAGAAAGATGTTCCTGCCTCCTTGAAATGCATCCAGCTGCCACAGGCACTGTTATCGATCATGTGAAAAAAGGGAGACGATATTGTCTGTCAACATACTCCTGAGGTATTCTGCAAAGTGCCGTTAGGAAGACCAACTTCTTCAAAGACAAAAACAGACAGGGCAGTGTGTGTTTGGGAAACATAGCAGTTCTGCAACAGGAATCCACAGGCTTACGCTTGGTGTTAGGTTACTTTCTGTCAGTGAGAAACACACACAAAACCCTTCTACCAACTGTCATTTCATCATTTCACCTTGTGCTGGGGACAATAAAAGGCCACTCTCTAAAATATGCTTTTTTGTCACACAACACAATGCCACAGATGTCTCAAGTTTTGAGGGAGCATGCAATTGGCATGCTGACTGCAGGAATGTTCACCAGTGCTGTTGAATGTTCATTTCTCTACCAACCTCCAATGTAGTTTTAGAGAATTTTGCAGGATGTCCAACCAGCCTCACAACCGCAGACCACATCTCAGCCACCGCACCTCAGCCACGCTCAAGGTACTAAACGATATCATAACCGCCATCGATAAAAGACAGTACTGTGCAGCCGTCTTCATCGACCTGGCCAAGGCTTTCGACTCTGTCAATCACCATATTCTTATCGGCAGACTCAGTAGCCTCGGTTTTTCTGATGACTGCCTTGCCTGGTTCACCAACTACTTTGCAGACAGAGTTTCAGTGTGTCAAATCGGAGGGCATGTTGTCCGGTCCTCTGGGGGTACCACAGGGTTCAATTCTCGGGCCGACTCTTTTCTCTGTATATATCAATGATGTTGCTCTTGCTGCGGGCGATTCCCTGATCCACCTCTACGCAGACGACACCATTCTGTATACTTCTGGCCCTTCCTTGGACACTGTGCTATCTAACCTCTAAACGAGCTTCAATGCCATACAACACTCCTTCCGTTGCCTCCAACTGCTCTTAAACGCTAGTAAAACCAAATGCATGCTTTTCAACCGTTCGCTGCCTGCACCCGCCCGCCCGACTAGCATCACCACCCTGGACGGTTCCGACCTAGAATATGTGGACATCTATAAATACCTAGGTGTCTGGCTAGACTGTAAACTCTCCTTCCAGACTCATATTAAACATCTCCAATCCAAAATCAAATCAAGAATCGGCTTCCTATTTCGCAACAAAGCCTCCTCCACTCACGCCGCCAAACTTACCCTAGTAAAACTGACTATCCTACCGATCCTCGACTTCGGCGATGTCATCTACAAAATAGCTTCCAATACTCCACTCACAAACTAGATGCAGTTTATCATAGTGCCATCCGTTTTGTTACTAAAACACCTTATACCACCCACCACTGCGACCTGTATGCTGGCCCTCGCTACATATTCGTCGCCAGACCCACTGGCTCCAGGTCATCTATAAGTCCATGCTAGGTAAAGCTCTGCCTTATCTCAGTTCACTGGTCACGATAACAACACCCACCATGTAGCACGCGCTCCAGCAGGTATATCTCACTGATCATCCCAAAAGCCAACACCTGATTTGGCCGCCTTTCCTTCCAGTTCTCTGCTGCCTGTGACTGGAACGAATTGCAAAAATTGCTGAAGTTGGAGACTTTTATTTCCCTCACCAACTTTAAACATCTGCTATCTGAGCAGCTAACCGATCGCTGCAGCTGTACATAGTCCATCTGTAAACAGCCCACCCAATTTACCTACCTCATCCCCTTACTGTTTTTATTTATTTACTTTTCTGCTCTTTTGCACACCAGTATCTCTACTTGCACATGATCATCTGATGATTTATCACTCCCGTGTTAATCTGCTAAATTGTAATTATTCGCTCCTATGGCCTATTTATTGCCTACCTCCTCATGCCTTTTGCACACAATGTATATAGACTCATTTTCCCCCCTACTGTGTTATTGACTTGTTTACTCCATGTGTAACTCTGTGTTGGTGTCTGTTCACACTGCTATGCTTTATCTTGGCCAGGTCGCAGTTGTAAATGAGAACTTGTTCTCAACTAGCCTACCTGGTTAAATAAAGGTGAAATTTAAAAAATAAACATCTAACAATGCCAGCCCAGGACCTCCACATCTGGCTTCTTCACCTGCGGGAACGTCTGAGATCAGCCACCCGGACAGCTGATGAAACTGTGGGTTTGCACAACCAAAGAATTTCTGCACAAACTGTCAGAAAACATCTCAGGGAAGCTCATCTGCGTGCTCGTCGTCCTCACCAGGGTTTTGACCTAACTGCAGATCGGCAAATTCTCACCTTCGAACTGTGCTAGGCAGATGGCAGACAACGTGTATGGAGTCGTGTGGGCGGGCGGTTTGCTGACGTTAACTTTGTGAACAGTGTCCCATGGTGGTGGGGTTATGATATGGGCAGGCATAAGCTACGGACGACTGTTACCACAATTGTATTTTATCGATGGCAATTTGCCTCATGCAGTGACGAGATCCTGAGGCCCATTGTGGTGCCATTCATTCGCCGCCATCATCTCTTGTTTCAGCATGATTATGCACGGTCTCAATCAACAGCCTGATCAACTCTATGTGAAGGAGATGTCGTGCTGCATGAAGCAAATGGTGGTCGCACCAGATACTGGTTTTCTGATCTACACCCCTACCCTTTTAAAAAAGTATCTGACACCAACAGATGCAAATCTGTATTCAGTCATGTGAAATCCATATATTAGGTTTTAATGAATTTAAAATGACTGATTTCCTTTATATGAACTGTAACTCAGTAAAATTGTTGTATGTTGCGTTTAATGTTGTTCAGTGTGTAACGTTTTTATTGCTTGTTTCCTGCTGGTTCCACATCAACATCATGCCTCAGGCTATTCTGTATTTGCTCTCTGTCCGTCTAAATTGATGTTGTCAACAACAGTTTGTACCTTAATGAACCTGGCCAGACCCCAATAATGAGCCCAGCTCTAGGGATGTTCTCTCTGCCATGATCCCAGATCGCCACTGCTCTGACACCGTGTAGTGCTGTGCTTATGACTTAATGGATGAAAGTCTACATGCTAGTTCTTCTGGAAGCTCTGCTTCTCTCCTTCCATTTAAGGAAAAATCTCTCCCTCTGTTTCCATATCGATTTAGTTTTACCTCTGTAAATGTGGGAGGGGTCTCACCCTATTTTAATTGACCCAAATGGCCCTCGGGGGACAGGGGATAATGAAGACTAGAGGACTGCTGTAATAGGAGAGTGTGAGGGGGTAGGACATCAGGACATTAGTAATTTGAGTGTGCGTTTCAAATTTGTGTAGGTCCTTTGTCCAAGGCCTGGGTTTCAGTTTGTAGCCCAAATTCTGGCTTCTCGTTGAGGTACTAATTTCCTAAGACTGTGTCCCAAATGGCATCCTGGTCAAATATAGAGAACAGGGTGCCATTGGAGAATTAACCTTTAATCTATCTACATCCAGGTTAGGAGTGTAATTCTTCATGACCTCAACAGATGTCTATTAGGAACCAGCCTTTCTCTTGACTGTAAAGTATTGATTGATACTATTCCTCCTAATAAATATACCTCCGGCCCTGTGAATGTTAACCTATTTATAGGTCTTACTCACATCGGCTAGGGAGAGCGTGATCCTACAGTAGTCTGAAACAGCTGATGCTCTCACACATGGTTCAGTTTGGCTTGCCTCGAAGCGATCATCAAAGGCATTTAGCTCATCTGGTAGGCTCGTGTCGCTAGGCAGTTCTCGGCTGGGTTTCCCTTTGTAATCCGTGATAGTTTGCAAGCCCTGCAATATCCGACGAGCGTCAGAGCCGGTGTCGTAGGATTCGATCTTAGTCCTATATTGACTATTTGCCTGTATGATGGTTTGTCAGATGGCATCCGGACTAATGTCCTATATCTTGAAATCTGCAGCCCTAGCCTTTAGCTCAGTGGAGATGTTGCCTGTAATCCATGGCTTCTGGTTGGGATATGTATGTACGGTCACTGAGGGGACATCATCGATGCACTTATTAGCCTGTGACTGATGTTGTAACCTCCTCAATGCCATCGGATGAATCCCAGAACATATTCTAGTCTGTGGTAGCGAAACAGTCCATTAACTTAGCATCCGCTTCATAGGACCACTTCTGTATTGAGCCCGTCACTTATACTTCCTGTTTGAGTTTTTGCTTGTAAGCAGGAATCAGGAGGATAGTTATGTTCTGATTTGCCTAATGGAGGGTGGGGGACAGCTTTGTATGTGTCTCTGTGTGGAGTAGAGGCGATCTAGAATTTTTTGCCCCTCTAGTTGCACAGGTGACATGTTGGTAGTAATAAGGTAAAATGTATTTCAGTTTTCCTGCATTAAAGTCGATGGCCACTAGGAGCGCCGCCTCTGGATGCTTGTCGCCCTATACAGCTCGTTGAGTGTGGTCTTAGTGCCAGCATCGGTTTTTGGTGGTAAATAGACAGTTACGAAAAATACAGAAACTCTTGGTAAATAGTATGGGCTACATCTTACATGAGGTATTCTAACTCATGCGAGCAGAACCTAGAGACTAGAGGTCGACCGATTTATGATTTTTCAACTCCGATACCGATTATTGGAGAACCAAAAAAGCCGATGCCGATTTTTATTTTTTTATTTCATTTATTTATTTATTTATTTGTAATAATGACAATTACAACAATACTGAATGAACACTTATTTTAACTTAATATAATACATCAATAAAATCAATTTAGCTTCAAATAAATAATGAAACATGTTCAATTTGGTTTAAATAATGTAAAAACAAAGTGTTGGAGAAGAAAGTAAAAGTGCAATATGTGCCATGTAAGAAAGCTAACGTTTAAGTTCCTTGCTCAGAACATGAGAACATATGAAAGCTGGTGGTTCCTTTTAACATGAGTCTTCAATATTCCCAGGTAAGACGTTTTAGGTTGTAGTTATTATAGGACTATTTCTCTCTACGATTTGTATTTCATTAACCTTTGACTATTGGATGTTCTTATAGGCACTTTAGTATTTCCAGTGTAACAGTATAGCTTCCATCCCTCTCCTCGCCGCTACCTGGGCTCGAACCAGGGACACATCGACAACAGCCACCCTCGAAGCAGCGTTACCTGCAGAGCAAGGGGAACAACTAATCCAAGTCTCAGAGCGAGTGACATTTGAAACGCTATTAGTGTGCACCCCGCTAACTAGCTAGCCATTTCACATCGGTTACACCAGCCTAATCTCGGGAGTTGATAGGCCTGAAGTCATAAACAGCGCAATGCTTGAAGCATTGCGAGGAGCTGCTGGCAAAACGCACGAAAGTGCTGTTTGAATGAATGCTTATGAGCCTGCTGGTGCCTACCATCGCTCAGTGAGACTGCTCTATCAAATCATTGACTTAATTATAACATAATAACACACAGAAATACGAGCCTTAGGTCATTAATATGGTCGAATCCGGGAAACTATCATCTCGAAAACAAAACGTTTATTCTTTCAGTGAAATATGGAACCGTTCCGTATTTTATCTAACGGGTGGCATCCATAAGCCTAAATATTCCTGTTACATTGCACAACCTTCAATGTTATGTCATAAATACGTAGAATTCTGGCAAATTAGTTCGCAACGAGCCAGGTGGCCCAAACTGTTGCATATACCCTGACTCTGCGTGCAATGAACGCAAGAGAAGTGACACAATTTCACCTGGTTAATATTGCCTGCTAACCTGGATTACTTGTAGCTAAATATGCAGGTTTAAAAATATATACTAGTGTATTGATTTTAAGAAAGGCATTGATGTTTATGGTTAGGTACACGTTGGAGCAACGACAGTCCTTTTTCGCGAATGTGCACTGCATCGATTATATGCAACGCAGGACACGCTAGATAAACTAGTAATATCATCAACCATGTGTAGTTATAACTAGTGATTTATGATTGATTGTTTTTTATAAGATAAGTTTAATGCTAGCTAGCGACTTACCTTGGCTTCTTACTGCATTCGCGTAATAGGCGGGCTCCTCGTGAGGCAGGTGGTTAGAGCGTTGGACTAGTTAACCGTAAGGTTGCAAGATTGAATACCTGAACTGACAAGGTAAAATGATGTCGTTCTGCCCCTGAACAAGGCAGTTAACCCACCGTTCCTAGGCCGTCATTGAAAATAAGAATGTGTTCTTAACTGACTTGCCTAGTTAAATAAAGGTGTAAAAAAAAGAAAACGGCATCCAAAATACCGATTTCCGATTGTTATGAAAACTTGAAATCGGCCCTAATTAATCGGCCATTCCGATTAATTGGTCGACCTCTACTAGAGACGTCCTTAATATTAGAGATTGCGCAGCAGCTGTTGTTCATAAAGAGACACACCGCCCCCATGATCTTACCGGACTCTGCCGTTCTGTCCTGCCGATACATAAAAAACGCATCTTGATGTACTGTGCATTTGGAAAGTATTCAAACCCCTTGACTTTTTCCACATTTTGTTACGTTACAGCCTTATTCTAAAATTGATTAAATCATTTTTTCCACCCTCATCAATCTACACACAATACCCCATGATGGCAAAACAAAAAAATAAAACAATTTATTGAAATAATACATTTACATAAGTATTCAGACCTTTTACTCAGCACTTTGTTTAAGCACCTCTGGCAGCGATTACAGCCTCAAGTCTTCTTGGGTATGACGCTACAAGCTTGGCACACCTGTATTTTGGGGAGTTCCTCCCATTTTTTTTTCTCTGCAGATCCTCTCAAGCTCTGTCAGGTTGGATGGGGAGTGTGGCTGGTCTCCAGAGATGTTTGATCTGGTTCAAGTCCGGGCTCTGGCTGGGCCACTCAAGGACATTCAGAGACTTGTCCCGTAGCCACTCCTGCGTTGTCTTGGCTGTGTGCTTAGGGTCGTTGTCCTGTTGGAAGGTGAACCTTCACCCCAGTCTGAGGTTCTGAGCGCTCTGGAGCAGGTTTTCATCAAGGATCTCTCTCTACTTTGCGCCGTTCATCTTTGCCTCGATCCTGACTCATCTCCCAGTCCCTGCAGAGATGGTTGTCCTTCTGGAAGGTTTTCCCATCGCCACAGAGGAACTCTGGAGCTCTGTCAGAGGGACCATTGGGTTCTTGATCACCTCCCTGACCATAGCCCTTCTACCCCAATTGCTCAGTTTGCCAGGGCGGCCAGCTCTAGGAAGAGTCTTGGTGGTTCTGAACTTCTTCCATTTAAGGATGATGGAGGCCACTGTGTTCTTGGGGACCTTCAATGCTGAAGAAATATGTTTGTACTCTTCCCCAGATCTGTGCCTCGACACAATCCTGTCTCGAAGCTCTATGGACAATTCCTTCAACCTCATGGCTTGGTTTTTGCTCTGACATGCATGGTCAACTGTGGGACCTTATATAGACAGCTGTGTGTCTTTCCAAATCATGTCAAATCATTCAAATTTACCAAAGGTAGACTCCATTCAAGTTGTAGAAACATCTCAAGGATGATCAATGGAAACAGGATGCAACTGTTTTGCTTTGTCATCATGAGGTATTGTGTGTAGATTGAGGATTTATTATTTATTTAATTACATTTAGAATAAAGCTGAAGTGTGGTACAAGTGTTCTGAATACTTTCTGAATGCACTGTATATTATCCATGTCCTTGTTCAGCCATGACTCTGAGAAGCATAGTATATTACAGTCTTTAATGTCCTGTTGATAGGATAGTCTTGAATGGAGCTCGTCCAGTTTATTCTCCAGCGATTGCACATTCGCCAATAGAACAGAGGGTACAGGCGATTTGGGCCTGCTCCAGGATAATCAATATGTCTTTCGTCTCTGACTTGTCCAAATTGAGGGTAGTGTTAGCTGTTCTGATGTCCAGAAGAACTTTTCGGTCATCATACCGGTCAGCATACCACCCTGCATACCACTGCTGGCTTGCTTCTGAAGCTAAGCAGGGTTGGTCCTGGTCAGTCCCTGGATGGGAGACCAGATGCTGCTGGAAGTGGTGTTGGAGGGCCAGTAGGAGGCACTCTTTCCTCTGGTCTAAAAAATATCCCAATGCCCCAGGGCAGTGATTGGGGACACTGCCCTGTGTAGGGTGCCGTCTTTCGGATGGGACGTTAAACGGGTGTCCTGACTCTCTGAGGTCATTAAAGATCCCATGGCACTTATCGTAAGAGTAGGGGTGTTAACCCCGGTGTCCTGGCTAAATTCCCAATCTGGCCCTCAAACCATCATGGTCACCTAATAATCCCCAGTTTACAATTGGCTCATTCATCCCCCTCCTCTCCCCTGTAACTATTCCCCAGGTCGTTGCTGCAAATGAGAACGTGTTCTCAGTCAACTTACCTGGTAAAATAACGGTAAAATAAAAAATAAATAAATAGGAAACAATGGCGCAAAAAAAATACACAAAATGGCACAATTGGTCAGGAGCGCATAAAAACGTCCGCTATTCCATCCAGCACCATTATATTAGCTAATAATGTATCAGATTAAATTGAAAGAAAATATTCTCAGCTGTTTTTCTATAGGAATATAAAGCCTTCGCCTAATGTGCATTCCTATAGACTTTCCAGGTAAATGATCCTCTCTGAATAACGGAGGTCCAAACAGCATCTAATTGGTGTTCCCTGCAGGCAGAGAGGCATCTGATAGGTTATTCCCTTCAGAATAGACAGTAATTAAACTTGTTAACAGGCCAGAGGAATCCATATGTGAAGAGCTATTATGTCATTTGCTCCTGGGCCATGTTAACTGCTGTTGCCACCTGATGTGCAGAGGACAAACTGTAAGTAAAGAGTTAGTGAGGGGTTGGTTAAGTGTGTTCTCTAATCATCTGATGGGATTTATGTGAAGAGTTGAGGTTTTGTCTACTGTATGTTGCGCTCTGGTGGACAATGAGAGGCCTGCTGTACTGTATAGACCACCCTACCCTGGGGGAGCCAAGCCTCACCAACCCACCTCTCTGTTGTCAGGTGGACGACATGCTAGATGAGGAGAGCGACGAGGAGGGAGAAGGCCGGGGGAAGAAGACGATGGAGGAAGTAGAGGGGCAGCGGCCAAAGGGTAGTGGACAGAGCACTGAGGGAGAGAAGCACCACCAACGGCACCACCATCACCAGCTGAAGCAGCACCATCACCAGCTGCAGCAGCAGGGTCTGGCCACCGTTGAAGAGGAGACGGAGAAAACACAGACGCCACCTAGTGACCAGGGCGGTACGACGACGGCGGACAGCGTGCCAAGGTAAGGCCACCAGAGCACCACCTTTAAACCAGGTAGTGAAGTGTTATGTAACCCATTACCAGATTAGCTGTTTTCTAATGGAGGAGGTACAGTGGGGAGAACAAGTATTTGATACACTGCCGATTTTGCAGGTTTTCCTACTTACAAAGCATGTAGAGGTCTGTAATTTTTATCATAGGTACACTTCAACTATGAGAGACGGAATCTAAAACAAAAATCCAGAAAATCATTGTATGATTTTTAAGTAATTAATTTGCATTTTATTGCATGACATAAGTATTTGATACATCAGAAAAGCAGAACTTAATATTTGGTACAGAAACCTTTGTTTGCAATTACAGAGATCATACGTTTCCTGTAGTTCTTGACTAGGTTTGCACACACTGCAGCAGGGATTTTGGCCCACTCCTCCCTACAGATCTTCTCCAGATCCTTCAGGTTTCGGGGCTGTCGCTGGGCAATACGGACTTTCAGCTCCCTCCAAAGATTTTCTATTGGGTTCAGGTCTGGAGACTGGCTAGGCCACTCCAGGACCTTGAGATGCTTCTTACGGAGCCACTCCTTAGTTGCCATGGCTGTGTGCTTCGTGTCGTTGTCATGCTGGAAGACCCAGCCACGACCCATCTTCAATGCTCTTACTGAGGGAAGGAGGTTGTTGGCCAAGATCTCGCGATACATGGCCCCATCCATCCTCCCCTCAATACGGTGCAGTCGTCCTGTCCCCTTTGCAGAAAAGCATCCCCAAAGAATGATGTTTCCACCTCCATGCTTCACGGTTGGGATGGTGTTCTTGGGGTTGTACTCATACTTCTTCTTCCTCCAAACACGGCGAGTGGAGTTAGACCAAAAAGCTCTATTTTTGTCTCATCAGACCACATGACCTTCTCCCATTCCTCCTCTGGATCATCCAGATGGTCATTGGCAAACTTCAGACAGGCCTGGACATGCACTGGCTTAAGCAGGGGGACCTTGCGTGCGCTGCAGGATTTTAATCCATGACGGCGTAGTGTGTTACTAATGGTTTTCTTTGAGACTGTGGTCCCAGCTCTCTTCAGGTCATTGACCAGGTCCTGCCGTGTAGTTCTGGGCTGATCCCTCACCTTCCTCATGATCATTGATGCCCCACGAGGTGAAATCTTGCATGGAGCCCCAGACCGAGGGTGATTGACCGTCATCTTGAACTTCTTCCATTTTCTAATAATTGCGCCAACAGTTGTTTCCTTCTCACCAAGCTGCTTGCCTATTGTCCTGTAGCCCATCCCAGCCTTGTGCAGGTCTACAATTTTATCCCTGATGTCCTTACACAGCTCTCTGGTCTTGGCCATTGTGGAGAGGTTGGAATCTGTTTGATTGTGTGTGGACAGGTGTCTTTTATACAGGTAACGAGTTCAAACAGGTGCAGTTAATACAGGTAATGAGTGGAGAACAGGAGGGCTTCTTAAAGAAAAACTAACAGGTCTGTGAGAGCCGGAATTCTTACTGGTTGGTAGGTGATCAAATACTTATGTCATGCAATAAAATGCAAATTAATTATTTAAAAATCATACAATGTGATTTTCTGGATTTTTGTTTTAGATTCCGTCTCTCACAGTTGAAGTGTACCTATGATAAAAATTACAGACCTCTACATGCTTTGTAAGTAGGAAAACCTGCAAAATCGGCAGTGTATCAAATACTTGTTCTCCCCACTGTATGTGTTTCATCAAGCAACTTAATGATGAGAGTTTAAAGACGTCTGTAGCTATAAAGGTAAGGACTATGAAGGTAAGTGATGCGGTCATATTCACGATCGCAGGTTTGTTTCTGATTGGTGCTCTGTGACTCACCACAGAACCACTACAGTCTAGTGGGGGTAATACCGAAGTAGCCATCCATCCTTCAATATTGCAGGCTTGGTCTGTTTCCTTGGTGATGTTTCCATGCTGGAAACATTTCAAGCCAGATGGAGGGGGTTAGGGTTACAGTCTCCCACTTCTGCGGGACAGGGTAGCGAGTCTACACTTCCAGAAATCTGCCTCCCAGATGCTTGTCTTGCTCTGTGCTGACGCTGCCCAGTTTAGAGCCTGGAAACAGGGTGTAAAGGCCTCCATCTGTGTCCTCCACCCACACCACAGGGAAGCCAGGTGGGACAGGTCCTCAGTCATATGGGGTCCCGCCTAGGGATGTGCACGCTTATTCAATTATCCGAAGGGAGGGTAGTATTCGAATAATTGTGATTTATTTTTTACAACCCAAAAAAAATCTTAGGCCTATTTTAACACTGAAAAGGCTTTTTCTAAATTAGCTCAATGTGGAGTAAGTTCTCTAATGCAATGCAGGATGGAATAAAATTACGGAATTAAATGTTAGTGAAATGAGAAGGAGTAGGCTACAACGGGAAACCAACAGGTAGGCTGTTGTTTTATCGGAATGGGGATGGGGAGAAGGCTCAGCATGTAGCCTCAATTAGCCTACAGTAGCTAGCTATAGCTGGCTAGCTTACCTAGCTAGCTTCTCTAGCTAGCTTCTCTAGGCTACTCCAGTCAAAACAGGCACTGTTTGGGATGGTAAATAACATTGTGGCTGCTACAAGTTAGCTAATATTGGCTGTAGCTGAGTTGCCTTTGCTAGTGGCTACTGCGTCTCTCTCTCCATCTGCTCGCCCCCATCTCACACACACACACACACACACACACACCGCCCCCGCCGCAGCTGCAGCAATAGAGCGCCAGCCTCTATCCCTCGCGCAGCAGTGCTCAGGTCAAAACATAAGTTTATTTCAAATATCCGGATATCTGACAAAAATTCATGATACTAATTATTTCAAACCGTCATCCCTAGTCCCGCCTAAATGAGGAGTGGAGGAGCTTGGGCTTAGTTTTATACCTTGAGGAAGAGAGAGGCATGGACAGATGCCTTGTTGAAGTCTGCTGATCTGACAGTTTGTGTGTTACAACTCAAGGCTACTGAAGGCCGAAAGGTACTAAGCACCGCTGCCCAGAATGTCGGCAGTACATGTTTTGTTGTTCACATAGCACAGATCTTCCGTCTGATTCTAAATTTGTAGATGATGAATGTAAGCTAACTAGCACGCTGCGCTAATGTTGTTGCTAGCAACCTAGAATTTGTAGTCCCTGTTGATACTACAAGACCATCTAAAATGAGTTAATCACATATAATTGCTTTGTAGATTAATCTTTATATGTCTGTGAAGATATGTCCTTTTTAAAGTACATTTTAAGTGGCGGGAAAATAACTTTCTAGTTTATTTTATCTCCATAAAGCCATTTGAACGTGGATATCCACCACTAGCTTTTCTACTGGTGTTCAACCTTTTAAACTCTTGTAGTTGACTGTTGTAGTACATGTGTTGTGTATATTTGGCATGGGACGGAAAGCGAGACGGGCACAGAAACAGGCCCAAGGAGAAAACAGAAGGGCTACAGCACCATTCTGTGACTGTCTGCCTGTGTACAAGCACACAGAACCTGCAAACAATGAAAGCATCTCCTTAATGCAGCCATGTTGGACTCGGAGAGAGAGAGAGCAGGATGAGAAGACTGATGGCCAGGAAAATAGAAGAGGCGGATAGGAGGTGGAGCATTAGGGCTGCTGTCATAAGATCTATTGTTCCTTGTTAGACCCAAGAGGTCAGACACAACGTGAAATCTGAAGGCCGAAAGGTACTTAGCACAGTAGGAGGCCTTTCGTTCTCTTGCCTTTCGTTCTCTTGGCTCATCATTGCAAAAGATTGGCTAAGCAGGAGGCAGACAGGTAGTCAACGAGGTAGTGTTATATTTTCAGGAACTCTGGCTAGTGGCTACATTATGGCAGCAAATATAGAGATTAGCCAACATCACACAAACGCTGATTGTTTTTTATATGGTAAATAACATGTGCAGAACGTGACCCGGATCTTTAGCTTTGAGAAAGTGGTTTCCGGGAGGGGTGGGGGCGAAAACTTTGTATTCGCAGACACGGTATGGAACAAAAGACGAGGCCTGCTGGGTACCAACCTGAGAGGGGAGCCGAAAGGAATGACGATTAAAAAAAATAATAATAAGGCACTTTTCCCAGTCTAATCCACCCCCTTTTCATCTGAATTGTTCTAACTAAAACAATAAAGCTGCATAATATATATTTTTTACTCAATCAAGTCTCTTGATGTTAGTTTGATAACTGAGCCAGGCTTCATATACACACTTCATATGAAACGAATGGGGCGGTAAGTACAGCACAACGCACACAACCCTAAATGCTTTACCACGCTAGCTATCTAGCAAGATGAAATAAATAATTTTATTAACACAAGCCAGTTTGCATGCAGCTAACGTTAGCTAAACAGCTATCATTGTCATTTGCAGTTTTCACATGGCTAGTTAGCTGCTGAGAGTCAGTGGAATAGCTAACAGGCAGCTGCTTCGTTCAAAAACGAATCCGTTGTGATTGAATTATGTTGCTAGTTATCTAGTTGTGGCCATCTGGCTAGTTGTCACTATAAAGGTTCTATCTGCATGAAGCATAGTTCTGAGATATTGAGCATCAAAGTTTCCACAATCCAGCTAAGAACTGTTTTGCTGTGAATTCATATTTTATAACCCATTAAGGTCCTCACCTTAAAGGTCCCTAAAGTACTGAGTATAAAAATCCTGAAATATTTGTAAATCCATTTTTTTTTTTTTATTGGTAGTGTGCAATTGCAGATGGCACCATTTTTATAGCTCTGAAATGTCAATCTGGGTTCAGACATAAGGCTCTGACACTTCTGAATTGACATGTTCAGTTAAGAAAACTGTAGCTGGAATAATACAATTTTATCAAGATAGTCAGATCACATCAACTACATTTAAGAAATGTATTATGAGCTTCAGACGAATTACTGTCATCACTGAACAACGACGTGACATTTACTTTCAGATTTCTGACAGTGTTGTTTTTTTACTTGCTGGCTAGACTAGCCTAGACAATACTTAAGAGGGAGATGGGAAAGATGTGTTCTGATTGGTCCATCTGTATATGTTCAGGCTTGTGATTGCAGATAGAACCGGGCACTGGTCTGTTGGGCACCTGGGCCGTGTTCAGCAAGGTACATTTTAGCAGACATTCTTTTCCAGAGCGACTTACAGGAGCAATTAGGGTTAAGTGCTCAAAGGCACACCAACAGATTGTTCAACTAGTCAGCTCGGGATTTGAATCAGCAATCTTTAGGTTACTGGCCCAACGCTCTTAACCGCTAGGCCACCTGCCCGCCCAACATTTGTGAAGCATTCAGATATAAATAAATGATGTAGAACATGCCTCTGACATGTAGAATAAGGAATCACGCTAGCCGTTTTCATGAAAGAGCGTTCTATCAGTGCCACGTCTGGCAGACCGTGCTACAGTCGTTCACTCTACCAGCGTCTCCTCAGGGCCCTGACACTGCTGATAGACATGCAAATGAAGTCCATTAAACAGACCAGGGATGAAGAGCAGCTTGCCTTGTTAACGCTAGCTTTCTCTCTCCCCGTCTATCTGTCCACCCATCCCTCTTTCTCACTCTTTCTGTCTTTTTCCCCAATCTTTGCATCCACCCCTCTCTCCGTCTCGCTCTCCCTTTATCTCCTCTAGTGATTTAATGTGTAAAGCTGTCTGTTTGCAGGGCATTTACAGTAACCTCAGGATACAGTACCTCTGAATACTATATTTGAAGAAGCCTGGCATTTATATGAGTACTTAGTTTAAGACATTCATACAACATTAAATATCCCTCACTGCTAGTATAATAATGGTGTCGTACTGTTAAATAAATAAGAAAAGTGAGTCTGGCAAAGTGAATATGATAGTTCTGGGCCACTAGCATCTACGGAATGACCGGATGTACATGGGACTGAATTGGACTGGTTCTATTTTGGACTAAGAGGTGAGCATGCCTCCATCTCTTTTCTTCTCCATCTTTACATCCCTCACCTCCACCACTTCTTCATTTTAGCCTCTAAACTGACAGGAACCTGTTGCTAAGATACAGTAGAACTAGAGAGCTGTAGAACCAGCGTCTGTTCTCTTGAGACTTTCATCCCCTCTGGCGTCCTGGTCCCCTGAAGTTATTTAATCAATCAATTAAAAAGGTATCTAGGCCAATACCCCTTACCCCAGCTCTATCTTTTCAGTAGAATGAATGACAGCTGATGTTTACTTTTTTTTTTTTTTTTTACATGGAGGGATACAGAAGAAAATAGGTGTGTTCATCCAAGTATGAAAACATCAAAAACAGAGATTGAGTGAGAAACAGAGTTTTCAATTCGTTATCTTGAATAAAAGTACATGTTTGCACTGTCATTTCTTTGTGCAGCTTTTCATTCAGTTGAATGCACACAGGCATATGTGGGATGCCAACAGAACTGAAAACTAAATGAAGAATGCACCTTGCCTTCCTCCGCTCCTTTTGTTCATTCTCCTTCACCACAGGAGTAGAATAACATTTCTCCGAATCCGTGTGGGATATAAGCCTACTGTGCCCTCTGTTTACTAAATGGCCGTTCAAAAAGCTGCCATTGACTAGGACTTTTGCGATCTGCGATATTTAGACTATATTTAGACAATACTGATTAATGTTCCCGACTTTCGACTACTTAATTTTTCCATGGCCAGTTGCCATGGATACCGTCAGGGCAGAGAACAGTAATATGATGTTGTCAAGTTCTGTAATTAACAACTGGGAGAGAAAAATACAATTTCAACACTGCCCTTCTAACCATTTAAATCAGCTTTGAATGGCTACTTATGTAACCTCCAACTTTTCAGCACATCTATACTCCCTTATCTGCACTTTCAACTTTCAGTCAGTCAGGTAGGTTAAGGTCAGCCTCAGAAGTCATGAGCTGAATATTGCGGTTTCATTCTGACGGCGCATTAGTACCTATTACCCATAAGTCATTAACAGTGATTTATGTGGATGATTGAATGTGAATGGTCGTAGTTAAAAATATATATATATTTTTTAACAGCAGTTTCAGGTAGTTTTTTTTTTGTCAATGAAAAGTACAGCACTTTCACCTCTGCGGGAGATGGTCTATCTTTGGAGGAGGTGAGAGGCAGCCTAGCGGGAGGAAGGAGGTGGGAGGTACCCTCCTCTACCCCACTCTTCATTCTGCAATGATTGCAATCAGCCACCACTCCACGCCATGTTATGCTACTCTTGACATCTGGAATGGTGTGGTCGGATGCTTGATTTCCGCAGCGGCTAAGAGCTTTCTTCAGGAAGTCGAGGCATTTTGAATGTAATAATAGAGACTTGTGATTGGCTACTAATGCCGTCATGGTCCCTAGCTGTGTTGATGTAACATACAGGAAGGAACATCTCTGGCCATGAAGTTGAGGGGCTGTAATAGTGGGTTAGGATGGCAATGACGCACAGAATCGTCAGCAATCAATTCGTCTAGAAAATTAATAATCTTCCCCCCACACTGCAACTGAACTGCCTGAGCAAAATAGATGTGATATGTGTGACATTTGTCACAAAGTTGAGGGGTTTTTACTTGAAGCACAGAGGGATGGAGAGCCCTTGAGTTAATGCCACCATCTTTAAAATCCCTGAAAAGTTATTGTCTGAATTTTTCTC